>NC_137201.1:17214444-17454444 GCF_960531495.2 Zeus faber | reverse complement strand
TCCAGCAGAGACCGTTTCCGCAAGTGAGTTCTGTGCACGGGGAAACATGCCCACTAAATAGAAAGAGACCCAGAAATACAAAAAACAAACTGTGAACACGGACATCCGCAATGCCAAAGAAGGACGGGACACACACACACACACACACACACACACATATCCCTGGACGCTACAGGCATGAACCCATGCATACACACATGTTGCACAGACAAGGATACACAAACACACACATATATTGTGACATGCTGCAGGCATAAAGACACTTTCACACACATTTAGTGTACACAAATCCAGGCAGCGCACGCACGCACGCGCCCACACATACAACTACTGGGCAAATGAACCAGCAAATCTTCTATCTGTGGATGACAGTGTAGCAAAGCAGATGCCGTCCTGACATGACTTGGAGATGGCATCCAACCAGCATGCTACTCACACACACACACACACACACACACACACACAGACACACACACACACACACACACACACACACACACACACACACACACACACACACACACACACACACACACACACACACACACCATTGCCGCCAATCAGGAAGTGGCAGAAAGAGCTGCAGCTGGTTATGCACACACAGAAAAACACAGTTCCACAGATACTGAGTATGTGAGTGTGAGGGATGCGATTGATGACGTTGCACTTTACTGTTCCCCTTTAGAAGAAACATTTCCTGTTATAGGAGCGAGGATAAAATCCTATATGGTATCTTGGTCATAACTGCTGAAATAGTTTCAGTAAATATGACATATACATGCTCTTAAGGGGCTGGATTTAACGCTGTACCACCGTTCCATCTTATCTACACTAACATGAATCACATACATAGGACATGGTTGTTGCATGGTATCTATTTTGATATTTAACTCAGACATTTTAATAGATAAATAAATAAATATTCTAAAATGCATCTCCCCATGCAGCTGGACTTGTCTCCCAACAGCTTACCTTCATAAGTACCGCTCTCTAGTAGGGCACCGCTCTGCTCCAGTTCCATAAAACGCTCCACACTCACAAAGTTGTAGTCCACACCAGGCACCTCCCCCTCCTTAGGCTGCCTGGTCGTACCTGCAGGGTGAGAGACAGAGAGAGAGGGACGGACAGAGAGAGGTGAAGAAAGAGAGAGGTAGAGCATTAAAACCAAATTGAGGGGGCACTCCAAGAGAAGGGGAAGGAAAAAAAACAAAAACAGAGAGGGTGGCCAAGTGAAGGGCTGGACAGAAATACAGGGAAGATTCCAGAGTACAAAATGAACAAAAGGAAGAGGTGAAGAAAGGGGAGTGGAAGAGAGGAGTCATTACATCTCACAGCCAAATCCATTCATTTTCATCAGGATGAGCGAGAGAGAGAGAGAGAAAAAGAGAGTCAAAGCGTGGTTGTGCGAGTCAATGTGTAGGCTGCTTGCAAAGCATTTTGCCATCACTGAGCCTGTCCGATACTGTTTTTATTAATAAGCCAATCAAAACACCACTTCTGCTTAGATAACGCAAACCTTCTTACACAGGAAACGCTCCTCTGCCAGTGAGATTATTGTTGAAACAGCAGTAATGCCACAGCACTACATAACTGTGAAGCAATTAGATCTAGAGATCATCAGCGGCGTTGAGGGCCTGCAACATGGAGGCAGCGGGGGGATTTTCGGTTTTAATGAGGTGCTGCGTTGGTGCGCCAGGCAGACTTTGCAGTCGGGCTCAGCGACGAAGTACCGCTTGTTGGTTTCTTCTCAACAGCAGAGCACGGTTGAGAGGACCGAGCCGAACAAGGGTAAAGGTGGTGTCTGAGCGTAGTGGTTTTCTCAGGAATCGCTCATCAAATAAGAAGGGCGCGACATTGATCCAGCCGTGCATCGACAGATGTGTCCCCAGAACGCCAGATCTGACATTGATACTGACTAATTCGTCCATGTGCGAAGATGGTGGGCTACATTGTTCAGGACGTTCTCACAAGTCCACGGCATCGATAGTAACCAGAACTACGGCGTGTGTGTGAATCATGAGAAAGACTTAGTGAGTGTGCAATAATTGTGGTCAAACTCTAGGATATGCAGGGAGAAACGATAGGGGGTGCTCGCACTCTCACTCGCACTCTCACTCTCACTCACTCACTCACTCACTCACACTCACTCACACTCTCTCACACACACACACACACAGACACACACAGACACACACAGACACACACACCCACACACACACACTTAGTGGCGGGTAATAACCTGGGGAAAGCCTCTCCCCAGAGTGTGATAAGTTCATCAATAGATAGCTATTGACCGTGTTCCATCACTTTGCTCCTATAGTGGCTGTGCTGGACATTCCACGGCTACAGCCTACGGTGTTTACGATCCTGCTGGAGGCAGCGATGGCAGCCTTTAAACATCTAATGAGCTAGAACATAACAGATAATGGGATGCGTACGGCTTAGAAGGACACCAACTGCCACATCTGTGGACGATAATCCTATGTGTGCTTTTACTGTTGGTGTTTAAGTCTGTGTGCATGTATGTGTGTACTGTGCTCGTCTAAGAAGTGTTAGATTACCTGCTGTGCAGACACTAATCCCATCTCCGAGCCAATCACAGCACAGCGTGACATTGTAATACCACAGCACCACAGGTGTATGTGTGTGTGGGCATACACTTGTGTGAGTGTTTGTGTATGTGTATAAGCTCAGATTTTCGGTTGGCGTTTGTGTGCGTAATGCAAAGTAAGTCCGGATGCAAAATATGAAAATATGAAATCCAAAAATCCATTTTTGTTCGTAGACAAAAATTGTATCCACTGCAAAACAAATGTCTTTAACTTAAAAAGCAGCAGAGCAATTATGAGTAAGGCAACTAAGTTGTAAAGGTTAGTACGTACAACAAGTTCATGTTAGGCTGCGAGGTGAAGAGCCTTTCACACTCTTATATTGTTTCCTACATATACTGTAGATAGTAACTCCAGCTATGGTGCCTTTGCTGTGCATGCTGCTGCCCAGCTCCGCAGAGGCACTATCAGTCGTTCGTTCACTTGGTATACACATATTGATCCCAAAGATCACGTTGAATTTATCTTGCTGCCCACGCTGCAGTAGGCACAGACTGTTGGAATACTGATGACCTGCCAATGGCCTTCTCCCTTCTCGAGGTACAGCGAGAGAGAGATACTGCAGAGAGATCTGAGGTGGATATATTGATCAACTATCGGCCTTTTAGTCCTCTTCTTTCACACTTTCACTCTGATGGATTTTGCTCCTCAACTCTTCTTCACCCTTGCCCAACCCCCCATCCCCCCCCCCCCACACACACACACACACAGTGACACCCACTATGGACACTGTGACTTTTTTTTTTGCTGATGAAATCCAACGTAAGCAATGTCAATAACAGACTTTTTGGACTGTGACATGCAGACGTGTAGGGGCGCCGCCATCTCTCTCACGGTTCAACTTCTCTCCCCCCCTGCTCATTCCATGAATGCTTTCTCTCCATCTCTCTTCCGCTTTCCCTCCAAGGAAGTCTGGTTAATATAAAGCCAAGCAGGGGCATTGAGATAGACGGAGCAGGAAGAAACACACAGATGCTGAGATAAACAAATTTGAAAACTCCCGCGTACTCGCCAAGTACCCGCCAATTCCATGAACTGCCGCTGATTTTGACTGGAAGTTGTATTCAGAGGTTGGATTGGGATATGGAAGGTGGTTGGACCTTATATTAAGTTTTGAGCAAAGCTATTCAAATGACCTTTTCTTGGAAAAAGTACCCTAAGTATCATGATGGCCTTGGAAGACTCCATTTTAATTATCAACATAGTCTGATCCATCTACTCTATCTATCATCCATCCATCCATCTGTCCCTGGCAGAATAAACTCATTCTGATTCTGATCCATCCATCCAGAATGAGTGATATAGTCATGCAGATAATACTGTAATTACACTATTAGAGGCATGTGGCAGTTCTGCCTGCCACACGCCACCCAAGTTGCGTTTCCAGGGCCCCCTGGCACAGAGACACAGACAACGATGGGTTGTAGACACCAGTTTATTGTAGAGTGCAGGCTAGGTGGAATTAGCCAGGAGCTGATCGAACATGTCATGACAGGGCTCGGATCCTGAGTGTGTGTGTGTGAGGATGCTCGTTAGCCCAACCAACGAGCAACAGGTATGCAGCCACCCTGACCCGATCACCAAGATCCAGGTCAGGTGTGGCTGCTCAAACCATCCCATCCCCACACCACAAGGCACAACAAAAATGTTTAACTAGACTTATATTTCACAAACTATGGCTGACTCGTCTGCAGTACAGTGAAAGTTTGGCCGCTCTGATGAAGGGAATTTTATGGAAGTCCTCAGTGAGTTTGATCCCAAAGTGAAGGCTCATATATATATGGTAACATCGGCAAGGGGACACCTTCAATTTCTCCACCTACGACCAAAACAACACCCAATTTAACCCCAAGCTGTATTCTCCCTAACAAAT
This sequence comes from Zeus faber, assembly GCF_960531495.2. Lineage (NCBI taxonomy): Eukaryota > Metazoa > Chordata > Actinopteri > Zeiformes > Zeidae > Zeus > Zeus faber. The sequence continues at coordinate 17,449,962 of NC_137201.1, read as the reverse complement.
GATGAAGTTGGCCCCGGGCTTAGTGCTGGATTTCAGGGCAGACAAAGCAAAACATCTCTTCTATTCCACAGAGTTACACAAGGCTGTGACAGAAAGCCCTTTGACCTACCACTTTATAGTGTGAGGACATCGTCCGATTCCGACTGTCACGTTGCGAGGAGTGTGTGAGAGAGTGTGAGTGCAAGCGAGAAAGCAGAGGAGACATAAAGGGATTGAGAAGGAGAGCCAGATTAGGTCGAAACTTAACAAGGAAAGTCCATTTGGGAACTAAAGGCAAAATATCTGAAATCCTGAAATAACTCGGCTGTGTGTCAGATGATCACGGGACCGGGATCCTACCTAAATAATACATCACTGGGAGAGAAAAAAAACGGAAGAGTTTGAGAGATTAAGACAAGGAAAGATAAGAGTAAGTGTGAGACAGCGGAGGGATGGAGAGAGGGGAGAGAGAAACAGAGGGAGGCGGTGTGGGGTTGCATTAAAGATCCAGTTTGCTCTGCATACATCACACCGTGTTTGACTGAGTGGAAGCGATGGAGACACGTATGCATACTGCATGTATGCAAAGAGTTTGTGTTTGTGTAATTAGACAGGAAGTCAGCGAAGAGGAAAAGCAGGGGGAAAGAAAGACCCGGAGCTAAAAATAGAATATCGACGGGCTGATTATCATAATAAAGGGTGGGAGAGCGCAGCCAAGGAAAATAAGTCTTGTGTCCCCGACAGAAGAAAAAAAAAAAAGAGGGGGAGAGAGAAGGAGGAGATGTGGGAGAATGTGGTACGTTATGTATTTTAAGTGTATGTGAGCATGCTCGCGTCTGAGATATTTTTGTTTTTCCCCGCATTATTTCTGTAGAACTATGAGGTAATAGCGGATGTATCCCAAACGGTGCAAATTCATCTCGCAGACCTTGTTTTACTCCCAGACACGATGTTCGCAAGGGATTCTTACAGTATTTGGACCTTTATAAGAGACAAAATCTCTGTACCTTAATTGTACCACATGTTTGTTTTAGTTATAGAAATTAAAGTGAGGACACACACAAGTGCGCGCGCACGCACGCGCACACACACACACACACACACACACACACACACACACACACACACACACACACACACACACACACACACACACACACACACACACACACACACTAAAGGTGAATGGGCATGACCTCCTTCAGTATAATCCCCCTGTCTTAATGTCTAGGGAGTTTCAGAATTCCACCATGAGAAACGGCTCTGATAGCCTACCTATCCCCAGGACTTAGTACACGGGCCATAATTCCTGCTGAATTAAGAGATACAGTATATCCATTTTTCCTGAATATAAATTGTGTCTTTGGTCTGACCTGTGAAATACTGCGCTTTTCATGGCTTTCTGGAACCAGACCAGCAGCATACTGTACAAACTTGTTTACCCAGCATCCTTTTCAGTGCAGCGCAGGCAGAGCGCCGTGGCAGAAAGAGAGCAGAGCCGGAGCCCAGAGGATCTCGGCCATGGCTGTCCGTCTTTGTTTGCTTCTTTCTCCATCCCTCTCGCCGTCTCTCGCTCTACCTCTCTCATGTGCTTCGTTACATCTCTTCCCTCCCCACATTTTAGCCACATTGGAATGCACTTATTTCCCTGCTTCCCCGTCGTCTGCTTTCACTCTTTCCTTCCCTCTCTCCTGTCATTTTTACAGCTTTGCATTGACATTTGCTTCACCTCTGTTGTGTTCCGCTCCCATAACTCTTTGTCTCACCTTCTTTTAACCCATTTCCTCCCGTTCTTCCCTCCTCTTTTATCTTGTCTATTGGTCTCACACCTGCCTTGTGTGCCGGTAAGGTCTATAGGAGGCATATGACAGAGCGCACAAATTCACCCTTATTTACACTACAAAGGCCAGACTACAGATGCACTGACACAGCATGGCAACAGTCTGACAGGACCATCTGTGAGCATGACAACACGTCAGCGCCTGGCAACGCAGCCTTGCCATGGCAACAAGCTGGGACGTCTATGTTGCATGCACCAAAATAATATCTCTGTCACATATGACACCAGGTCGTTGTGCGTATCCAGCCTTTCCTGCGGTCGGGCTCCAATCGGTCCTTAACTCCGGTCCCCTCGGTGCGTAGGTCCATGGGCCTGCATGCGTCGCTGCCGTACACTCCATCAATCAATTTACCTGTCGCGTCTTGGCCGCTGAGAGCTCTCACCTGCTCGCCCCAGAGAAACTCAGCCTGCATTTGACCAGGTAGCCCAGAACCTGATGGGAATCCGAATTACAAAGGGGGGGGGGGGGTGTTAAACCGGAGCGGCTGTTTGGATGTCACGCCTCTAGTATAAATCATGTACTGTATATGTGGAATCCAGAGGACGTTCTGCCCCCACAGATTCTGTCTCGCCACACTCAGTGGTGTGTAGGCCGTCTGCGCGCTCACAGAGACACCTGTGTAAGTGCTACAGACAGTCAACACCACACAATAACAGACAGAGGTTTTATCAATTGCACGATTTTCCTTGAATGAAGATGATGAAGTCTACTGACAGCAAATAAATCTCAACATAAATTGACGGCATTAAATCCCAGACGGATTTGGGGATGTTTCGGAGCACAAGAGCTCTAATTCGAATCAAATTCCTTCAATCAATAAAAAACAAAACCATAATTTTCACAATCAAATGGCAGAGAGAACAGGCTTTTATATCTGGAGTAGAAAAATTGTGATTTAATTATGCGTTGTGAGATTGTGATTTGGCATTGCATTGTGGGTAAGCGTCTGACGTAGCTGGAGTCTGGGTGACATTGAAGAATTACCCTTGTACTGAGGTGTTTCCGGTGGTGATAAGAAATCAGCCCTGATGGGCTAAAATGTGTCTTTATTAGTCTGCAGCACTGAATGACGCAGGACGACAGTGGCAATGATGACAATGCGCGCGCGCACACACACACACACACACACACACACACACACACACACACACACACACACACACACACACACACACACACACACACACACACACACACACACACACACACACACACACACACACACACACACACACCTTGATGATGTAAACAGTACAAATTCAATATTTATGTGTATATACATTATTTTGTATATGTGGATGGTGTGTCTCTCAGCCTATGTATAAGTGAATTGCTATGGAGCACAGTAAACAGCATAATGAGCATTGAACTATATTCTAACATTGCCGGCCTATTACTGCACAGCAATTTTTCTGTAAATATAAACTTTTTGTATGAAAGTGATTTTTCTTCTCAGCTCCAGAGAGGGAAAAGAGGCGGGAAGACACCTGTCCAGATCCCAACACACAGAGCACTTTGCACACATAACCGATTCATTAATCATGTTCAATATTTGCTATTTTCATTTCATAAAACTCGCATCATCCCTTTGGTTTTCTTTCATCTACGGAACTACATTAATCCAGCATGCCAATCAAACCGCAGGGAGTATAGAGTCTGATCAAAGCATGTCAGCCAGCAGGCAAACCACCCCTTTAAGGAGAGTCTCCGGGGTAAAGTGTAATTCTCCACTCTCTCGCTTTCCCTCTACCTCTCTCTCACAGCACACAGACATACATTTGAACACACAAAACCTCAAGAGAGAGGTTTGTAACACAGCCATTATTCATTTATCAGCTCAGCCCCTTAACTCTGAGCACACACAAACAGAATAACCAATGTGACAGTGAAAAAAGTACATGTGGCTTGTGCATGGGGGCATATGCACACGTCAACAGCATACACACAAACACGTGTGAACATATGACTCACACACACACACACACACACACACACACACACACACACACACACACACAATAAAACAAGCTCATACATGAACACTCTCCTCATTGTAATAATGCCATCACCATAATATCATAATCAATGCTATCAGCCCAAAATAGCATGGGCATTGCCGTCTTATTTATTTCATATCATCAGTGTAGGCGCGCACACAGGGGCAGCTGCAGCTGTTTTATCTCATCGTAAAGGAAGGACGAAAACGCTGTAGCTCAACTAAAAGTCAAAATGTCACCTTCAGCCTTTTATTAAGGCTGAATATTTATTAAGGCTCTCTCACGATCATCTCGGCCGCCAACATCTGTACCTCCATTACCTCAGCCATCGTCCACTTTGGCCGACCTCCGCATCCTAAACCCTGCCCGACCCCCCCCGTGGGAGGATTCCCCGCTGGAGAGACTGGGGAGAGGCACTGGTCGAGGGCACAGGATCCGAAATGACAGAAAGCTGCATGTATTTATAGGTTATCTGACTGGAGGAACGTGCCGCGCTGCCGAGGCTATTTATAGAGCCTTTAACTGATGCTTCGCTGTGGAGGAGAGGCATGGGGGAGAGGGGTGGAGAGGAGGGGGAGATGGTCCTCTGGGGGTGACTTACCAGGGCTCCCATAACTCCTTCCACCCCCACTCTCAGCACGTCTCTCTTTCTACCCCCCCACCTCCCATCCTCTTCCCAGCTCACCACCCCCCCTCTCTCTCTCCCCCCTTCTCTCCTGCTGAAGCTCTGTCTTCCATCATCCACTTTGCTTTGCCTTCCCACATCTCTTGCCATGTTCTCCCAGTTTAGATCCCCCAACGACCCTCTTTTCTCCATCTTCCCCTCACCGTTCTCGCTCTCCACGTGCTGTGACACTTTCTTCCCCCATGTCACATGCACATCATACATTTTTCTTCCCCCTCTCTCCATTTACACCCTTTCCATTTCTTTCACTCTTTCTCGCATGTGCGCCGATGAAAGAGGCCCTCGCATGCCCACTGTGAGACTATATTCATCTACATCTCTTCTCCAATGCTCACCAGCAGTGTGTTCCACAGAAGATGCGCCGACTCTTCCACAAAAATGGTCGACGCAATGTCACGCCATACATAAATAACGCCGATGTTGATTTCCCAGCCTCGGAAGCCGAGAAGCTCCTTTGTCAGGCCCTCAAAATTGTGACAGTATTATGAAAACCCACTAATCTGCAAACTGTCACCCGTTCCCCTCCCGTGACGTCTGCACTCGGTCTCGTTTCACTTCCACCCGGGCCTTACAGCTTTCCTCTCACCAATTTCTCTCAGACTGCAGCTATTGATTCACCCCCATCACTTTGTGTTCAGAATAGTGATGTGAGTGAGTGTGAGTCCGCAGTCCGCACACAAACGTGCGCGTAGAAATCCGTGCAAACCCTCGAATTGAAAAACGCAACCGGGCCAGATAAACAAGCAAAACGAAATGACGTACAGCGCAGACAGACTTAACGATATAACGCGTGGATGGTGTTAGTTTATTACGGAGCAGGAGAACAGCCATTCCCCGGGCTGAATGACAAAACAGCGGCAAAAGGGGGGATGTCAGCGCATGTGCCTTCTAGCTGCTAGCCATTCAAATTCTCTCTCTCTTTCTGTCTCTCTCACACACACACACACACACACACACACACACACACACACACACACACACACACACACACACACACACACACACACACACACACACACACACACACACACACACACACACACACACACACACACACAGCCCTCTCCCCCCATGTCCTTCAGTATGTGACAGCATGTTGTGATGCAGAGTGGCATTTGCTCATCAGGCTGACAGACTCAGAGTGACAGACTGGCCACAGCTCTGCAAACATGGGGGGTGGGGGCACCATAGAGTTAAGAAACACCCTGCGGAACCAGGACAGAGGCTACACAATACTTATTAGGGTGTCCTCCATGCAGTGTCACCCTAACAGTAAAGGAACAGCTTCCGGCATGAGTATCAAACTGCATTGTTTGTGCCGGATGGCAGCATGATATCGGCTTGGCAGTTATGCAATTAGCCGCTGAATAGAGACTCAGTAAAAATGGTTGTATAAACAGTGCAAGTGAAGCCACAATATAACCTTTTTGGTTGCCACCATGTTGCTTGGACTTGTGCAATTGCCGGAAAATGGAAAACACTCAAATGGGGAAAAAACACGAGCAGAGATATTGGAGGTAAGGGAACAGAAAACTCAAACGAAAACTTGTTTTTTTCCCACCAAATTCTTCTTTTTTTTTTTTTTGATCGCTGGGAGTCACCCCGAGGGACTGGCATCTTTATCAGACAATCTTTATATCGATCCAGAATTGAGAGAACATCTCAAGAATAATTTGGTTGCAACTGTTACCCAGACCGAGACACAAAGATTCTGATTCTGACACACCGCGTTCCAAATTATTATGCAAATTGGATTTAAGTGTCCTAAACATCGAATTTTTTGTTTTTCAATTCAACTCATGGATGGTATTGTGTCTCAGGGCTCTTTGGATCACTGAAATCAATCTCAGACACCTGTGATAAATAGTTTGCCAGGTGAGCCCCATTAAACTACTTAAGAAGGACCTTCCACGTTATTAAGCAGGCCACAGGTTTCAAGCGATATGAGAAAGAAAAAGGACCTCTCTGCTGCCGAAAAGCCTCAAATAGTGCAATGCCTTGGACAAGGTATGAAAACATTAGATATTTCACAAAAACTTAAGCGTGATCATCGTACTGTATAGAGATTGTGGCTGATTCAGAGCACAGACGGGATCGTGCAGAAGGCATAACGAGGAAGGTTTGCTCCAGACAAATTCATGGGATTAAGAGAGCAGCTGCTAAAATGCCATTACAAAGCAGCAAACAGGTATTTGAAGCTGCTGGTGCCTCTGGAGTCCCTCAAACCTCAAGGTGTAGGATCCTCCAGAGGCTTGCAGTTGTGCATAAACCTACTATTGGGCCACCCCTAACCAATGCTCACAAGCAGAAACAGTTGCAGTGGGCCCAGAAATACAGGAAGACAAATTTTCAAACAGTCTTGTTTACTGATGAGTGCTGTGCAACCCTGGATGGTGCAGAACGGTGCATTTAAGTTTTTTATTTTTGAAAGAGATACTGTTATCATTGGGAGGTTTGTTCAATAACATTCAAATTATACCCTAACGGTTGATGACTTGAAAATTATACCGACTGTCATTTGCATCGACGATTTAGGAAAATCAGAGAAAAATATAATTTGCATAATAATTTGGAACCCGGTGTAGTTAAAAAAAAAAAAAAAGTTTTTTCCTTTAAATTACAGAAATATATTTTTTTGCACATACTGACTTACATGGGAATAGAGCAGGTTAAGAATGGTTCTGAAATCTGCTTGTACAAAACAACCACTACACCCTTGATTGAAGCTCCCATTTTATCAGGAGGCAATGGGTACCATTTGAGCATACTTGAATTGCATTCAAATATTGAAGGGACCATTAAAGAAAAGGCACAGAGCAGCCGTGGCAGTAGCTCTGGGTGTCACAGTGTGTAATCTTTATGACACTGTATCAGCCTTGTACAGCGATAGGCAGCTAATTATATAGGATGTCATTACCCGCTCGCACATCACACAACGTGACTGTCTCCCCAGCCCTCGTGGATGGGTTTGGAGAAGAGCTCGGGGAAAATGTGAGCGAACGCGGAGCGTGTTTCCGAAGTCCGGCCCCCCACCCCCCCGTCTCAGCGGGACTCACAGTGAGGAATCTGCAGTGTTGAATGGCAGCCAGGCGCCATCACCTCTGCTGTCACCCTGTCACTGGTGCCTTCACCGCACTATTACACAGCAAAGAGGAGGAGAAAGGTAAAAGAGAGGAGGAGAGGGAAGACGGGGGGGGGGGGGGGGGGGGGGGGGCAGTCAGAGAAGATAGAGTACGAGAGAGGAGGTGAAGTGTACTGGGGACAGAGGGAACACAGAAAGAGAGACCGAGTGGGGGGAGAACAGACAGTTGGAGGAAGGACAGCCGAAAGCGATTAAAGAGCAAAAAAGAGAAACAGAGGAAGAGAGAGACAGGGAGAGTGTATGTGAGAGAGAGAGAGAGGGAGAGAGAGAGAGAGAGGCAGTCAGGAAGTGTGCAGCTGTGGGAGTGTATTAAACAATCACTTCTGTGTCATCAGCTCCACACACTGGCGCGAGATGTGGAGCGTAGCGGCCACGCAGCAGAAGCAGCCCACGGTTGCCATCGAGCACCACCTTTGGATCTCTGCTCATCCTCAGAAAACTGACAACACGACCACGGCCGGAAACACAACCCCACGAGGCCGAGCAGCGGCACGGCGATAAAAGAGCATAAGTTCAGTCAGGCAGCATCAGATCACACTGTGACGACCATCTACCAATCCGCTACGCCACGCATGTTAGACGACCATGAGAGCTGCCCCTCCATTGAAGCTCATTCACCGGTCGCCATTTATTGAGCAGGTGGAGCGACTGGGGTCGGCCTCCCTGTGCTGTCAATCACAAGCAGTGTGTGTGCGTGTGCGTGTGTGTGTGTGTGTGTCTGTGCGTGTGTGTGTCTGTTTGTTGTGCTGGGCGTGACTTGTGTGTGCAGAAGGGGGCAGGGCGCCAAGGCAACGCAGGCCCGGAGACAAGAAGGTGGTTGCCGTGGAAACCTTAGGGCTGATAGGCGGCCAGATGATCAAGGAGGGGAAGGAGGGAAGGAAAGAAAGAAAGAGAGAAAGAAAGACCACGCCAATATTCCCAGGACAGTATGACAGAAAAAGAGATGCAAAGGGAAAAAGGCTGGAGACGGATACAGTTTGTGAAAGAGAGAGAGAGAGAGAGAGAGAGAGAGAGAGAGAGAGTCAGGCAATCACAGAGAAGGCCAGAGACACTGGGAGAGATTGAAAGGTACAGATTGAAGCTGGAGCAGAGTGGGGTGGAGTTACGTGAGGTGACAGAAGGGGAATGATGATGGCCAAGCTGAGTTAGAGGACGAAGAGAGGAGAGATGGGGGAGGGCGGCGGAGCCAGGTCAACTCACAGGGTACAGTACGGAGGTAGAGGTTGTCTCTGATGATCTGCTGGTGATCGTGGTCCACCGAGCCTTTGGAGAAGCGCAGGTTGAGGTAGTGGCGCAAATCCTTATCCACCACCCCGCCTAAAGGCACACACACACATACACACACGTACACACACACACGTACACACACACACACACACACACATACACATACAAGGTTAATACATATTAGTCAAGGCACAGTAGTCCCAAAGGGAAGCAATAAAAACTACTGAATCTCGCTTCATCTCTGCCACACACACACACACACACACACACACACACACACACACACACACACACACACACACACACACACACACACACACACACACACACACACACACACACACACACACACACACACACACACACACACAGTAATGGTGGCGTATACCAGTGATCCCCTTGGGACCTTAAACGCGGTGTCAGCAGGTTGAGGGTGTAACGTGTGACAAAGACCCAGAGGACACAAACCCCCTTCTCTGCCGGTCTCACCATTAGCCACACAGCCCACTTACTGCTGCCCTGGCATCCCAGATTGCACACACACCAACCAAAGCTCAAAAATGGCAACAATAACATTTAAAATACAGGAGTGAGTCTGTGCCAGAGTGGAACTTCTCTGTACCTACCACACACACACACACACACACACACACACACACACACACACACACACACACACACACACACACACACACACACACACACACACACACACACACAACTGTATGATAATGTCCACGAATAGCTTCCCCTCCCTCAACTCCCACCAGAGTAGCCCAGGAGAATTGAAGAGGAGGAGAACTTGTTCTCCATACAACATTTTGTATGCAAGACGATCACGTTCAACAGCAGGAGCAATGGGGGCTACATGCAAACATTTTCTCTAACTCACTCACACTACAGCTTCCTTGTTAGCAAACTGAAATGACAATGTTCGGCCTACCCTTTGAGAATTATTGTTGCCCCCCCCCCCTCTTCAGTACAAAAAGACACACGTTATGAGTAATGAGCGGTCTACAGATAAAGAGGAAATCCTTACATGGACAGCAATGACACAGACAGGCATCCTGTGCAGACGACAGACAATTATGGCCAAAACCATCACAGACTCAGGTGGCAATCTGCTGTGAGGTCCCACCAGACTCACTGTCCTAAGGAATAACAGCTTATTCAAAACTGACACCATTTTAGCGGTGCTGTGGAGCCCTGTGGTGAATTCCATCAGACAGCAGAGCCTAGATGAGATGAGAAGAGAATAGATGAATGTAGAGGGGAGAGAGGAGAAGAGAGGGGTGCAGAGAGAGAGAGGGGATGTATCGTGGCGGGGTGAGAGCCATAAAACAAAGCAATCCTGAAAAAGCCTTATCAACAATATTAGGTCTGTCGCAGTGAACACATCGTACCGTGGCTCGAGACACGGAAAACACACGCCGCTCATGTAATCAAATCCACACACATCCTTGCGACACATAACACACTGACACACACATTGCATGCGTGTGCACATAAAAAAAAAAAAAAAGAAAGCAATCAAGCAAGCGCCCGCACGCACACGCACGCGCACACACTGCCAGACAAACATGTCAGAGAGGACAGTCCACCTCATCAGCAGCTGGCACAGGGAAGGACCACAGGTATTCCTCCGGCAGACGGCCCCGTCCTCCTCGCCGTCCTCTAGCCTCCTAACCCACCACTGCACATCATCCTCTCCTGCTGCCTCCGACAGCCTCCAAGTACCCCCTGCCTCCGGATCCCAACCGCTGCCTCAGCCCCCAGCAGCAGCTAATTTAATCCCGGGATGGAAACGGGAAAACAGAGGAGAGAGAGCGCGAGACACATACACACACACACGCGCGCGCGCGCACACACACACACACACACACACACACACATACATACATACGCACGGTGAGATGGAGAAGACGGTTGTCGGGAGACAACAGAGGAGAAAAAAAAGCGCGAGAGAGAGAGACGTGCCAGTGGGATGCCGGGCTACGACCAACCAGCCAGCTGATTGGTCGGATGGGTTCCACAGTCCTGCAGCGCCCCCCATCAGCTGATCACAGCTCGACACTGGAGGGTTTGAGTATATGCTCAGTCTGTTTGTAGTATGTGTGTGTATGTGTGTGTGTGTGTGTATCTGATGATTCCCAGTTAAAATGTTTTTTTGTTTGTTTTTTTTTAAGCTTCCTCCTTCCCTGTGTTGTTTCCTCCTTGTGGTGTGCCTCGGCACCAAATGCGAATGAGGATCTTTCCCAATCACAACCGTTTATCTAATCCTGTGTTTTCCCAGGATTTAAATAAAGTCTTAGAATGGATGCATTTGTGTGAAAGAGAAAAACAAATACATAAATGAATAATAGAGAGTGATAGTAAGGTATGTATTGGTAAGAATGAGAGAAATATCGTGACTGAGTGTATAAAATTGTTCGCGCCAGGGTTCACTTCCATGTTTATGTTCCATTGATATGATACTAACAATAGTAATTGTCCATACGGCAAATGTAATTAAGGTTATAATGACCAGGGATTATTGTAGTATGTTTTCTGTATTGAAAATGGCTTTGATGTTGGATGGATGGGGAATGTATTCATGCATGACTATCATGATTCAAATGTCCATGACATTGGATAAATATTTGGATTAAAACAGCAACCACTGATGAATGAATGTCAGAACACACACACACACACACACACACACACACACACACACACACACACACACACACACACACACACACACACACACACACACACACACACACACACACACACACACACACACACAACACACTTTGGCCTGAATACCAGGAATTAACAAATGAATGAATAACATTCTCATAATAATACCATATTGCCCGAATAAAAGGGGTGGATTAAAAGGCATGTACAGTATCTGGAAACGCTAAATGGGAATACTACATTATACATATGAATAAAGGTAATAACACACAATAAGCCCATCCTGCCTTTTGTGGCTTCTTGACTTCATATAGAAATGCAAAGAGATAATCTCGCAAGGCCAAACCACACTGCCCTATATCCAGGGACGGACTGGGATGTAAAGAATGGCCCTGGACCCTGGGCCCTTTTTTCTTTACCCAGACCAGCCCGCCACTCGAACATAAGCAGCCCACAGATACTCCACCATCACCGTCCCATCGACACACATACAAACACACCAGCCCTTGATACCACCACTTATAAGTATAATGGATGGATACCCTAGGCTACTGTAACACGTAAACAGAGGTGGCAGCACGGTAGCATTTACGACAGGACTTGAATGCAGCGGTGCTACCTTAAAAAATATATAAAAATAAAAAATCCCTGCAACTTGGAAAAACAAACGCTGTTGCGTGCTCAGTGTTAAATGGCACCCTTACAAACCATTAATGTTGGTGCATATTCCCGGGAAAAGGAGGACGCTAAACTGCCCGATTTCATTTCATGAATGGATCGTGGTTGGATTATTTGGAAGAGAGAATTGGTAAGTAAAGTAAATAATAATGATATTCAGCGGCAAATTTTTTTTACCACCTCCTATACTTTTAAAGTCATTTATTTGATTCATTTGATTCATTTATTTATTTTAAGTGCTGCTGCTGCTCGCAAACACATCACTTATCTTCATGCAAGTTTTAGCATCAGCTTGAAGTGACTTCATTTTTGTTATCCGTAGCTTTTTCAGCACCGCCTTTCCTCTTTTTGCTCTGATTTTGTCCACTTTGATCGACTTGGTCATGAATTCACCTGTTCACGGCCTCCCCCTTTGATTTGAGGGACTGCTGCTCAGGCGGCCCACAGAGCAACCGGCCCACCGGGATTTGATCCAGTGCTACCGGTGGCCAGTCCCACCGTGCCTGTATCTTATAGAGAAATCTGGCGACCGATTTATGTGTTTCACAGTCTGTGCCGCAGTGGGCAAAGTGGGATTTTCAGTCGCTGAAAATCACTCCCCTGAAAGTAAAAGCACGGAGAATTGGACACATGACATTCAGCCGTGGCCTTCACTGACAAATTAAGGCAGCCTCTGAGGACCTGATTTAATTCTGTTATTTAATTTAAGATTAAATAACATTAGTCGGCCTGGAAGGAAAAAAAGAACACTTTTGGCCAATCATGCAAAGAGAAAAATGAACACTCTTAACGTCACAAATACACGTGATTACGCTGACATGTAATTTGGCAGAATCTTGATCACTTTGAATGTCACACACACACACGCACGCACGCAGCCACCTAGAAACACAAAAAAAACGCCACCTAAAAACAAACAAACACAAGCAAATGTGAAAAAAAACAAAACCTCTCTCTCTATCCCTCTCTCTCTCTCTCCCTCCAGCTCTCTCTCTCTCTCTCATTCACCCGCTCAAATACTGAGACACACCGAAAACCTCAGACCGAGCGACGCAGGGCGTTCAAGCGGCTGTGTGCAGCGAGATCGGTAAGGGAACTGCAGGGCTGCTTAGCCGGTTAAAAGGGCTGAAATGGAAGTTGTTTGGCAGCACTTGTTGGACTCTGGGGAGGGCCCAGGGTGAAGTGGTTGTCATGGAGAGGAGACCATCTGATCGAAGTCTACTCTGCACGCAGCCAGCCCACACTCCTACAACAGGTTGAAGAGCGCTAGAAGGGAATCGAGAAGTGTAGGGCACACAAACACGCACGCACACACACACACACACACACACACACACACACACTATATAATAGTGTATAATAGTAACTATTGTTCCTATTTTTTGATGACCTGACTTGACCCCTTAATCTCTTCTCTGTTTTCGCCCAGCTTTCATTGTTGTGCCTCCTCTTCTCCCTTAAACCGTTTTGCCGATTCCTCAACCTCTCTTTCCCAACTCGCCGTGTTCGACTGTCGCTCAGTGCTGCCAGTTGGCTCGTGGCTCTTTCCTCCTCCTCCTCCTCCCCTCCTTCTTTTAACTTACCCTCCCTAGCCTCTCATCCTCCTTCCTAGTTCCTACAACCTTAGTTCTCTCTCTCTCTCTCTCTCTCCCTCTCCCCCTCTCCCCCTCTGGTTTTAGCTACAGTAGTTCCAGCTATGGCTGCCCTGAACTGCCCTGGTCTAGTTTTTTGTTTTGTTTTATAGTCCCAATTAGACCCAGGCAGTTTGTGTTTGTTAATTTCTGGCTGTGTTTGTACAGTAAATATGTATAGAGGAATATAAATAAGTGCTCCTGTGTTTCTGTGCCTGTGGAGTTGTTTATGTTTTCTGTATGTATCAATAGTTACAGTGGGAGTTAATGAATTTAGTATGATTTGGAGGCCATTAAATTGTGACTAAAGTATCGGTTGCAACTTCAGCTAAATGGCATTATCGCAGCAGACATCGAGGCCCGTTATTAATAGTAAATGACAGAGCCGCTCTCTCTTTTGCTTAAAGGTCTGAATATTGATCCTTCTGACTCATCTTAATGATGATGTTGCTCCTTATTCCTCATTTCCCTCTAATAGCATGGTAATAGGGGGCACACACATTCACTGCCTCTGAGAAAATTGGAAGTGAAACAAGCCCAAACCACCAATGAGACATAAAAATGGAGGCGGGGGGCCGGCAAGGGTACAGGTAATGGAAGCCCTGATATACCGGGTACCCCGCTGCACACAGCCTCATGAGTGCATCAAGGCAATGAATGTCCCGTTGCATCCCAGGACCATGTTTGTGGGGAGCGGGAAGTGTGTATGTCTAGGTGTTGATTGCGGCTATGGAGGTGTTTTTTTCCTCGCCAAATCTGTCGAGGTAAATTATCGGGCAGAGCCAAAAGAATACAATTTCGTGAGAGGCTGGTGCACGGCGCACAGTGCCTATGTGCATGTGAGCGTGTGTTCGGATGGGTGTGAATATGCTTCATTCTCCGCTCTACTGAAGTTGGCAATAGAATAATAATGAAGAGGGAGAAAAAAAATTAAGAAAGGGAAGGAAAGAAAATTAAAGAAAGAAAAAATTAATGGAAAAAGAAAGACTGAAAGAAAGTGAGTGAGAGTGAGCGAGAGAGGGAGGCACAGGGTGTGTGAAAGCCCTGGTGCTGGCCCTTGCAGCAGGGGTGGGCAGTGGTCAATAATCTCCAGGGTTAACACCAGTGGGGGTGTATTCCTTTTCACTACTGAAAAATTAATAACTGTGGTTGGGATCAGGGGGGCACCTCCCACTGAGCATCCTAATGATTCCTTCTACCCAACACTTCATTTGGCTGCACGTCCGATGGACTCATAAGATTCTGTCCGTGGTGATAATGGAGCCCTTCATGTCTCATGGACTAAACCAAAGTCAATTCAAAGCGTGTTTCTCCATCTTGACCGACTCCTCAATAATTTTGTCTGACATGATTTGCTGTGCTAAACAATAGGAATGGGAAAGTGTCCATGAAAAATGATCAAAAAAAAAACAACTCATGTGCAGTCTATTTATGCTGGAAAAATACCAAATCAAATTAAATACAACCTAAGATGTTTGAGTAATTGTTCCCCGAAATTGGAGACTTTCTGCTGTGTTGAAGGTGAGTTTAGTTATTACTTTTTATGGTCATTGATCGCAATTTGAAGCTGACAGATGCCATTTCAAGAGTCTAGAACAAGCAAGTTTACTACTAAAATTACTAGTAAAACCAGATAATTTCCTATCACCGATATCGAAAGCACCATGTATCAAGTGTTCACCTTTATAACTTTGTGTAACTGCTTTGCATATGTGAGTAAAACCTCAATTAACAGACAGCATTGTTATATGTAATATTTCAATCCTATCGACCTACATAAAATGTATTATATTGTTTACAGGTAAATGCCACCTAGAGCCTGAGATGCTTTTTCAGCACCACGGACAGCGATGCCTGGCAGCCAATTAACAACATTGCATCGATTCCACATTATCACACTGGATCCAATCATTTACGCAGCCATATCCGTTGAGGTTCACTGGGCACTAAAGAGAATCACAACTAAATGTGTAGGCAACAAAACCAAACATCCAGGCTGGGGTAGCTTTCCATCAAACACACCATTTTATCGTCTGTTTTGCAGTTATGTTTTTGGAGGTGGGATACAGTGAATTACACTGAGAGACACCATATAGACAGCATCAATTCCATTCTTCACCCGAAGGAACATTGAAGACTATTTGTCTAAAGACATCTAGTGCAGAGAGGGGGGCGAATCAGTGATTGTCTCTTTTCCCTGACTGGACATCTGCTGTCCTCTATTGGTAAAGGACATAAACTACAATAGGAAAATCATATTTTACTAATCAAGTGCTGAAATAAAACAGATGTGTTTATTATAGGTAAGTTGTATCCTGTATGATGTAGGATGTGATGAGAATGGTTGTCTGTGCACCGTCATTTTAACCAAAACTTCACATACTTTTTAACCTACTAAATGCACATCCAAACGCAGAGTAGCCTGAGGCAGACCTTCACCTCAGCAATGAGCCACTTTTTGAAATGCAGATAAGATTTTAGCATTGCTGGTAGCCCCCCATCACATTCCTTTCAGAGCTGCAGCTGGAGCAGCTCCAATGGCTGCCTTTTATAATCCCTCTCATTCAGATCCAATGCCCACAGAAAAGCTATCAGATTAGCTCTCCTGGCTAATCTACAGTATGTCAATGAATGGAAACTGTCCCCGGACTTCTGTGTTGAATAAGCTTCTATGATACTGGGAAATGGGGAATTCGTTTCTCTACAGATCTAGCTGTCTCACAAACACTCAACAGTACATACTGTATTTTGTAAGAACATGAGGTGGGAGCATACGAGGGCTGGGAGATAATTCAATGTTATCGTGTCATCATGAAAAGATGTAATCTCCCTAACACCATATATTTTTTATTCATTTAACCTTTATTAATCTCAATGAGACGCGGGGTCTCATTCTCAAGAGAGACCTGGCCATAATATAATAACAATGATGCATACAGACACAGACACTTCATCACTGTTATGACTATCATTCTTTATCTTCTTGTTATTATTAGGGATCCTGCCCCAAAGGGGCGGGAGCCTTAATAGCACTATTGCTATGGTTAATGAGAAAATTACGTCAGTAGGCTATGGATTTCATGGATCCGCAGCACTCACAGACAAAATGAATAAAATGTGTATTCGGGGCAGTCCCGTCATGCTATCGTCCAAGTTTGATCCAGATCGGTTCATTAGTGTGGAATAATTTAGTAAAAAACTGTATTTTTTTTATCATCACCATAACGCACGACCAAATGACAGATCGCAAAGGCCACATGATACCATTGCAGTCTAGCGATTGGTCAACAACCAGGTCCTCAACAAGATGGCGGCACGTGCAGATATGACTGACGTCAGACTTTCATGGATGTCATGGATCCAAAGAACCCACAGACAATCTGAATAAGATGAATATTCGGGGCAGTTCCAACATGCCATTGCTCGACTTTCATTCAGATCAGTTCAGTATTGTGGATGGAGTTTGTGATCAACAATCACTCACCAAGATGGTGACACAATGCACAGACGTATAAATCTTTGCAAGTTGACGGAGTGCAAAGATCACGTGATAGCACTGCGGTCTATCAGGCCATTACGAGGAAACTTTTGCACTTACAAATATACCAGAGGAGATGACTAGGACACGGGGCTCTCCATGGATCGTTGCTGGATCCGTCAGGCAGTTCAACCACTTACCTAAGTTTATTTATTTATTTATTTATTGGGAAGTAAAATACATCTGTTGATTTATAAAGTGTCAAAAGAATTCCGTTACCCAAAACGAATTCATAATCATGATAAATAATTGTGAGCACAATATTGACTAAAATAATCACGATTATCATTTCAGCCATAATGGTGCAGCCCTACTTCAGAATGATAACCACCATTAGTTGCGGCATAGGAAACCCACCCAGAGCCACAAACACCACCCGACCATAGTATTACACTGTGACCAGGCTGGATGAATGAACTTCAACAGAGACCCAAGGCACATTCGTTCATTGAAATTTAATGCAGGGCCGGCTACCCTGGACACCGTGTATTGCTGCCTGCAGCTATAATTATTATCAATATTATTCTCATTATTTTTATTAACAATGATGATGGGATGAAGTGATATTAACTTCTCATAGTTGACAAGAAATGAAAAATATTCAGGCTTCAATAATCAGGCCTGAAATGGCTAGGTGAGTTTTATTTAAAAAGTAGCATTTTCATGTGATGTACTTTACATTATTTTATATGAGGAAAAACTGCGGCAGTATATTTTAACAAGGAATTTTTCATTTATAAGTTAACTAATGAGATATACTGTATATATCACAATATATTGTGTAAAATTCCCTGTGATTATGTTGACAATATATTCCTCCATATCGCAATGCATCACACACATCAGTCACACTGGAAGGCAAGCAGAAATTGTCTCCTCTCCTCAGACTCCTCATACAAAGATTTCCCACTAGACTCCAAGCTGAGTTCCATTTAGCAAGGCAGGTTACTGGGGGAGTAACGGCCAATCAGCATGAACCACAGGCTTGGGCTTCCATGAAATTTCTTAATCTTTGTTAAAAATAAGATGCCATGACTTGTCTGTGATAAAAAATACACAGACAAGAGGAATACACGTTCAAATACACTGGTGCCTCATTCCATTCTCATTCTCACCTACGTACACACGTACACACACACACACACACGTACACACACACACACACACACACACACACACACACACACACACACACACACACACACACACACACACACACACACACACACACACACACACACACACACACACACACACACACACACACAGTGTTCATCATCCGCCAGATGAATTGTTTTTAATACCAGCATCATTGTTGTGTGAAATGTGGCCTCTCTTCCATAATTCAGCCTCACACACTGCATTAAGTCACATTGCCATGGTGATCCATCACAAAAAGGTCGATGTTGTTATCCTGGAGAAGCAGCCTTGGGATCCTCACTCATTTCTCTGACTTATGAATATGACAACTGTTTTGTAGAGGACAAAATGTGACTCCATGCGTAGATCTCTGGTTCAACCGCTTCCCGATCACAGGGCAACACAATCAATCGCAGGTTGTCTTTGATATGACTAAAAGTGACCGATGCAGTCCATTTGATTGAGTCGCAATTGATTTTTGTGTTGTTAATTGATTATTGTAACTGGAACTCTTCACCTGCTTACAACACATTTTTGTCTTGAGAAGATGGCGAATACGAGCCTTGCACTTTATTAAACACATAAAATAAAGTGCGACGCCCTGCTGTCTGTCCGACACACACACAGCGGCTCTCTATAAATGTGGCTTCCTGGCACAGAGTTTCGGCTTCTCTGTGGCGGACGCAGTCCCAGATACTCCTTTGCTGTGTGCACACATGGTGAGGAGAATTAGATTGACCTAATTCACTTAGCTGAACCAGATAGATATTTGGCCATTTGATAAGGCTGAGTTTGATTCACACAGCTAGGGCTCCAGTGTAGCTTTAAGCCTAACATCAGCCACTTCCTCTGACAGAAACAAATGGCTTGCTGAGTTATAAATAACAACAATAAAGACAGAACTCGGCACGGATTCTTCAAGTTTCCCCATCTACAAAGTGATGACAGCGGAGAATAAGGTCATTCTCTCTCCATCTGTCCCTCCGTGCCGCGCTGGCAGGAGCCTGACTTCAGCAACTCCAGCAGCACAAAGCTCCACTTTCTCCCTCGGCCAGTAGACAAGTCCACATTCGAGAAATAATGGTGCATAAATTGCATAAAGGCGTCCCCCTGTTTCCTCCGTTGCCATGAGCGGGAAAAGCAGTCATATGTAAGAGGTAGTCCCTTTTGAACGGTCATCGAAGGAGAGCGGATCTGAGCGCTTCGCTTCGCGGCCCATCTTCTACATCACAAAACTGTCGGATGAGATCTGCAACAAACGGCAACCGGCCGAACATCCAGTGGAGCTTTACATTCCTCGGCTAGACCTTCAATTAGAGAGCTGCTTGGCCCGGTGTTGGCTGTGTCAAAGTAGTGCTACGCAGTGCAAAGAACTTGAGAAACAAAGCAACATTGACATTTGGAATCTCCCGAAATCTCATGACACATTTAGAGTAAAAGCCATTTTTTTTTTTGACTGGAGCAATGCTGAAAAATAAATAATAAATAAAATAATAATAATTAAAAAAAAAATTATACCTAAAATAATAGGTATTGAACTTTGGGATGGAACACCACAGAATCTTTCAGTACTTGAAAGCGACTGCAATTGACCCGATAACATAGAAGTATGGATTTTCTCCACCCTGGCCTACAGTTTATCATCACAATTTGTTACATTGACGATAATATAACTGGCTTAATTGTGAAATCCCACAAGAAGACTGCACTCATTGATTCAGGGACGGAATCTTCCCCTTGGTCATTTACAAATACACACCTAAAATGAGGATACTTTCCAATAACGTAGCTTGATTCTCTAATGCTTATGTATATGCTTTGGAGCAAAAGCATTTCCTACTACTCCTATAATATTGGCATGGATTCAAGGTTCCCCCCCGCCTCACAGGTTTTGGGAGTTTGTTCCTTCAGATCGGAGGAGGCACTGTCCAGCTATCCCAGAATGTGGAATGTGTAACTGTGATAAAGGACAATAGAAATGCATTTAATGTGGGACCCGGTGATAAACGAGTCAGGGAGTGATGCAATTACAATATGGGTCACAGACACACACAGATTCACACCAAAGGAAACACACGGTGGATATACAGTACATGTATATATACAGTACACACACACGCACACGCACACACACACACACACACACACACACGCACGCACGCGCGTATATACACTAATGTTCACAGGCACAGACACACTGTGTTTTCACACTCATTTTCTCTCCATAGGATAAAAACACCTCTTGGTGCTATGATCGTCATAGCACTTTATAAATGTGCCTCGTGGAACAGAGCAGCCTTTTTTTTTTACTTCCCTCCTGCTTGGAGGAAATATGCTGATAGGACCGAGAACAATAGATCTTCCACCAAACAGACACTGAATCGGATAAAGCAAATACAGAATATAGATTGTTTCAGTCTGTGAAAGTGAGCTCCCCTGAAAGTGAGAAACGCTGGATTTAAATGATAAAACGTATCAGTTTACCGAGGGAATAATTGGCATATTTGGGGCACATTACAAGCATCCAGTGCCGGCAATATTCCAGCCGTGGATTGAAAATGGATCAAGGACTTCAGGGCAAAAGTTCAATGTGACCAAATATGATTTGTTTTTTGATGCAGTTGATAACCCAGAGGTAGTAGTGGCTTGGCTTGTACACTTCCATGCTGTGATGCAGCTGAACACACAGCCAGAGAGCCGCTAAACCCTTTGGATGATGTAGGTCTGGAGACGAGAGAGAAGCTTCGAGGCGTTCCAGCATGTTTCACATTTACGCCTTTTTGC
Source organism: Zeus faber (assembly GCF_960531495.2). Classification (NCBI taxonomy): domain Eukaryota; kingdom Metazoa; phylum Chordata; class Actinopteri; order Zeiformes; family Zeidae; genus Zeus; species Zeus faber. The sequence goes on along the minus strand of NC_137201.1, from coordinate 17,428,635 downwards.
AAAGTCTTCTTTCCCATTTGGTTTAGACCCGTATCAAATTATATTGGAATGGATTTTTAAGTAGGTATTGCTCAGCCCCAATTCAATCAAAAACAGAGGGTGGGTGAGATTACTAAGAAATAGCATGCATCTAGTTATCTTTCAATTGAAAGATATTTGTCACTAAATATATTATAGGTTACACAGGAGACGCACACAAATTATACAAGTACCTAAAAGTACTGAGAATCTATTTTTCCAGTGAGACTTTTTTCATTTGTAATCTATTTATAAGGCTGTCATTACAGGAGGTTTATTTATGGCAAAACCAGTCACAGGACTCTGACTTTGAGAAGAGAAAGCTAAAGGAAGCGCACACACACACACACACACACACACACACACACACACACACACACACACACACACACACACACACACACACACACACACACACACACACACACACACACACACACACACACACACACACACACACACACGGAGAGAGGGAAAAGCAATGACAGTCCCTTTCACAGTCTCACACTCAAATCCCACTCATTGATTTGTAAAGGTCTGGAAATGTTTGCATAATCACTTCTGGCGCTGTACCATTCATATATAAAGCAATCAAAAAACTACATTCAAGACTATATATGTTGCCCGTAACTTTGTTTCTACATAACAATAGTTGAGGTTAAACAATCACCAAATATATATATATATTTTCATATAGGACTGAACTGATTGTCCTGATGGCCAAGTTGGCAGCTCAAATGTGTGGCAAGTTTGTGTTTGTGTCTGTCTGTCTGTCTGTCTGTCTGTGTGTGTGTGTGTGTGTGTGTGTGTGTGTGTGTGTGTGTGTGTGTGTGTGTCTGTGATGGGACAGATGACAGGGGCGCTGTGAGAAAGCCTCCCCTTGTTGTCATTAAATAGTCAGGTCAGACTCAGGGTGTGACCCCGCTCAGTAGCAGCAACAGTAGTATGACTGAGTGTGCACGCCGTGCCTCCATGCCAGCGCTACACTCCCTCAGGGATACGCGAGAGCTTCTACCTGACTGCACATCACCCATTAGTGGCTCCCTCGTATCTCCCCGCCATTCCCTCCCTGCAAAACCCTGTGCGCTTGGCTATTAGTGTGTATGTGCAGACATACGTGTCCCCAGACAAAAACAAACAAAATAAAATCTTGTTCTCATTTGATTATTTGCAGCCTGGGAGCTAGAGTGACCGGAATGTCTTCTGATGATTCCTGGGTGGATCGGAAGTGTGCGGAAGCGACAGAGATGGTGTGTGTGTGTGTGTGTGTGTGTGTGTGTGTGTGTGTGTGTGTGGGGGGGGGGGGGTGGTAAAGAAAAAAACAAAACAAAAGTAAGCCAGTACAGATTACTACAGTGGATGGTTCAAGGTGTCTAGTCCGATGGTCAGTTAGTATATACATAGGGACCGAGATATGCACACATTAGCATTTAACCTTCACTGCATCACCAGATCTGGCTGGGAGACACACTGTGGGCACTCCTGTCAGCAGCACTGCCTGAATAATCTATTAAATACAATCAAATCCAATTGTTTGTGTATCGTATTCTAATAGCTTGGTATCATGTTTCTTTCTGGTTATTATAAATGAATGACTCAACCAAATGACTTTTTGATGCCTATAGAAAACAGAATGACTACACCCGCTCCCAAATGAGCCATGAAGGGAGCATAATCTGATCCGCCGTTTCTTCAATCCAGTGTTCTTGTCATTCAGACCGTGTCTGAATTTATAATGGGCGACAGAAGCAGGTCACTCAGTCAACTCTTCCAGCTTTCTCTACTTTGTTTTAACTCGCTGGGGCTACGAGCCGCAGAAACATCACAAGGACAAACCATAAACACTGTTTAAGGCCGAACGCTCTCTAAGGGCTTCACCTTCTCCAGCCAGCTCATAAAAGCCCTTACATGGGCAGGATGCGAGCAAAATAGCTTGAGTGTCCACTTGCTTTTGGGGGCTATAAGGCATTGTCTTGTGTAGGTATGAGAGAGGGAGGGGGCAGGCGGGCAGACAGACAGACAGACCAGGAGTGTTGCTGATATGTAGTCAGTATTACTGCAGAGTTAACACTAGATATGCAATATGGGGTTTCTAAAGGAGTGCGCCCACTTGAATAGTATCAGAGAAACATTTTAACGTAAATGAGGATGAGATCCGACCCACATTTGACACCTTCGAGAGCGGCGACTCACAACCTTTTCATGTAAAGGACCCTCTATTTATCTGCGTCCCCAATCTGAGAAGGTTTTTAAAATCGCTGGGGATGATGTAGTCCAGGCTTCCACCCCTGTCCATACTATGATCAGGGAGATTACAGTTTAGACACACTCTAAACGGAATAACGGTCAACTTTAACCATTCATCCGAGGGGACCACTGTTCTAGGGGTTCCGGTAAAAGGCGACAGACCACGAGAAGAACACGAAAACCACGAGAATATCTTCCGGAGAGGAAAGGGGCAAAAAAAAAAAAAAAAAAAGGCAGAAAATAAAACTCCATGTCTTGCCACCACAACATGGAAAACCGCAGGCCGAGGAACACGCCCCCTCGGGCGGCTGCAGCTCAGGCGAACACACGGCGGATCGTCGCGGGACCCGGATCGTTGCAACGCGGGCCCGGTGCCGTGTCGTGTCGTGATGGTTTAACCACTGCGCGGATTCATTGAAACTACGGTGTTTGCAACAGATGCTTGCGAATGGCATCCTCGTCAAACCCTGCGCACGCACGCACGCACGCACACACACACACACACACACACCAGTAGCCCGCTGCCCCCTCACCTTGTTTCACACATTTGAAGCGGACCGGGTCCTTGCAGTGCTTGATCACGGCCAGCACGTCCCGGGTGGTGAGGCCGGCCACCGGCATGTCGTTGACCTCCAGCAGCAGCTCATCCTGGGCCAGCTTCCCGCTCTGGACGGTCGCCTTACCCTGCCTCACCTCCCCGAAGTAGGGGAACTGGCCGTTCTCCGCGCCGCCCCGCAGCTCGAACCCCAGCTCGCCGTCCTTGCTCCGGCCCAGCACCGCTTCGTGGACTTTGTTGGTCCAGTGGTTTTTCTTTTTGAGGCTCTTAGACATCGTTGTCGCGGTATGGGAGTGACGGGAGGGGAATCACCGCAGGCTGGCCATCCGAAAAGCCCTACCGTATCATACCATCCCGCCGCGGCGAGCTCCGAGCGAATCACCGCGGAGCGCCGAGCATAGTATCCGCCGAGAGCGCGTCGGAGAGCGGGTCGCTTCGGGGCTGCGGCACGGCGCGGTGGAAGAAGGGGGGAGAGAGAGGGAAAAAAAAAAAAAAAAAGCCCACTCTGTCACACACACACACACACACGCACGCACGCACGCACGCACGCAAACAAACACAGGAGAGACAGATACTGGAGAATGACCCGGATGTGATGGAGTCTGGAAGGAAGGCGGAGATGAGTGGTTCTGGTTCGGAGAGGAAGGGAAACACGGCGAGACGTCCACTCCCACTACTGCTCGGGGCGCGCTCCCGAGACGCACACACACACACACACGCACGCACGCATGCACACACACACGCACACACACACACGCACGCACACACACACACACACACACAGGCGCGTGCACGTACTGCGAGGGGAAACATTCCCACATATGCCTCCAGAATGTGTTGTTTGTCTTCCTTTGTTGTTGTTTTTTTTTAATTGTTTTTTTTTTTAACCGTTTTACTTGTATTCTTGCTGTATTTAAATGTGCTTCTGGGCACCCACTAGCACAGTGGTCCTCAACGTCAGGTCCGGGGACTCTCCAGGGGTCCTTCAAGCGGTTCCGGGGGGGGTCCCCAGCAACATTTTTACTAGGGTAGTTGAATCTCAACATTATTTCATATTCAAGGCCTTAGCGCCATTGGAGAATGTCAAAGAATGCATTTTGATCATCGTTAAACTAAACCGTTATCACTGTCGCTGTAGTGTATAAGAATGGAAGATTGGACCAAATCATATTGAGCAATAATAATTCACTCCCATTGCGGTCCCACGGACAAGATCTTATTAAATGGGGTCCGTGGCCCAATGCATATCATATTGAGGGCCCTCGATGTGAAAAAAGGTTTGAGAACCACTGCACTAGCACGAATTTGCTTCCGTTAATCACTGCTGCATTCTACGTAAGGACCAACTGCAAGCTACTACTTGAGCAACGGTGAGCACATATTCACAAGGTAGCCACTAAGTCACTGGGGGGGGGGGGGGGAGGGGGGCAGGGGGAAATACAGTTAGAGCAGTATAGTTTATGGGGAAAAAGCCTAGTCGGCACATCGGCAGTCTTAAACCCCCCCCCCCCCTACAGTATTAAGTTCACTCACCATTACATAATTTTTTGTGATGGCATACATCCAAGTCCAACGGAGAATGACAAATCCTTTTGTTGTCATTACTTTTTCATGGCAGCACGGCTTTACCAAGCGGCTGAAGTGAACTTTCATTCAATATTCAACACAAAAGTCAAGAGCTGCTCCGTCGAATCTACAGAGGATGACAATCCGAAACGCAGGCGGTGCCTTTTAGCACCAATCTTTAGAGCGTCTCAATGTTCCGTGTGTACGCGCGTGCGAGCGTGCGTGCGCGTAGAGGATACTCCACAAACCGCTACTTTTTAATGACAGCCATATGCTTTTGTCACGTTTGTGGGAGTCGTCCCAAAAACATGACTACACAAACCCATCATTCCAATGCAGTTTTGCCCGTAAATAATCCATGAACAGCGATGGATGCACCACGCGTGATTTTCTATTTTCAGCGTAGGGGAGGCTGTTGTTGAAATAAAGTAATAGCATCTGATCTAACGGTATCTGATAATGGAGTTTTGGCCGCCAAGAAAAATAACTACTGAAACCCTCAACTAGACGATTAAAAAGAAGAACAACTCGAAGAGAGCTCTATTAGTTTGTGTAAAACTCGTTGGTATAGGAGAGTGCAGACCCATAAGGAAATGAGATCCAACTTTGCTTGGCTCATGCCTCCCCTGGGGCTCACATGGCTGCGGTTTAGAGAGCCTCCACGGTCGGAATAATCATCTTTCTGTTTTGTATCTACGCATCTTTCGTGCAGATGTATACTGTACGCATGTGACATCTCACAAGCCCGACACATGTCCGCGCACATGGTTTTTGGCAATAAACTGCGTGGCCAGAAGTCTGTAGACACCTGTTAATAGAACTTCTCATCACTAAATCATGGGCATTAACATGGAGTCGGTCCCCATTGCTGCTATAACAGTCTCCCTTCTTCTGACTTTGTGCGTCAGTTTTTGGAACACGGCTGCCGGTATTAGTATTTGATTTAGACGTGGCAGCGTTAGTGAGGTCGACCATGGATGTTGAGCCGTTGGGCCTTGGATTTTAATGGAGTTGAGGTCAGGGCTCAGGCCAGTCCAGTTCAAGTTCCACGCGGTTCTCGACAAACCACGTCCGCATGAACCTCGCCATGTTATGATTAAAACTTTTTGCCTCCCAAAAACAATTTGAAGCACAGAATCATCTCGGAGGTTATTGAAGTGCACGCCGCGACGTTGAGGTTTCATTCACCAGAACAAAGCGGCCGAGCCCTTGAGTAAAAAGCCCTCGACCATTAATCTCCCTCCACCAAACGGCAGGGTGCGTTCGGGAAGGTTGCGTTCTCCCTGACATCTGCCGAGCCCAGATTCGTTTGTTGGATGGTGAAGTGTGATTCATCGCTGAAGATAATGATGAAATCGCTCCACGGCACAACGTCGTTGCGCTTTGGGCCGTTCGGGCTGATGCCTGGCGTGTTGCCGCCCGCGCTGATCTCAGGGCCTGCGCGCGGCTGCTCGAGCGACAGGGAAACAATTCCGCGAAGCTCCCGAGGAGCGGCTCTAGTGCTGACGTCGCTTCCGCGCTGCGAAGGGACGTCTTGTGTTTGAAAAGGGTAACGACCCGAGCACCCGCCCTGATGGCGGAGCCGAAGAGCGTTTTCGGCTGATCCGTGCATTTTTCCCGTTCTCGATCGTGCACTTCTCGTGAAGCTCCTTGATGATCCATCCGTCTTCTAATTTGTTTATCAAGGCCGGGGTCGCGGTGTGAGGAAAGAGTCAACAAGGTAAAGGAAAGGTGGACATTTAGGGAGTTTGACAAAGATACGAAGTGAGGAACGATGATTCAAGAGAAGGTGAGTTGGAAGACGAAGGAGAGGAAATCAGCCAGTTGCAGTGCAATGATGAGTGGTCCCGATTAGGCCCACGGTAATGTGTGCGGGCGGACTTCACCAACCTACCCCTTCACAGATTGAACCAACAAATAGGTCAATGGGTTTATTCTAAATTAAGCAAGACCTTCTGCAATCGCTCCTTTTTCCAATTAATGTGACTATATGAGCCTAATGCTTTTTAAACTTTCGCCCACTTTATTAAAGAAGCCGCTCTGGCTATATCCTTTTTTTTAATCACATCGTAAAAAATCCCGTCGTGATCAATGGAATAAGGTGGTCTGTGATCTGTTAAATTACCCGGAGAAAGAGCATCATGTGCTGGCCCCGTGGAAGTCATCCATCATACCCCTGCGGCCCGAGAAAGACTACCCAGCCGTAACTAATGACTTCAGACCTGTGGCTTTAGCACCTGTCGTCGTGAAAGGTTTTCAACATTCACAGATCAGAGGATCCTCTCCAGTTTACTCAGCGACATAATATCGGCGTTGATGACGCTGTGCTCGACACCTCGTCACCTGGGAGCCCCGGAGGCAAATGTCAGCTTGGTAGCTGTTGATTTTTTTTCCCAGCGCATTTAAATAAATAAAACGTATTTTCTCCGGAGACGTCGGTGGGTTTGATACGGAAGTCGATTCGGCGCCGTCGGAGCGCTCTCGCCGTCCGCCGTAGTCCCTGCCCCGAAAAAAACCACCCCGCCGCTGCGCATTTGGACGCCTCAGACTCCGAGGACACGCTCTGGCGCCCGGCGAATCCATTTCGTCGGTGGCGTTCAGCCCCTTCGGGGCGTTCCGCCCGTCCGAAGGCGGAGGACACCGAACGAGTCGGCGTCAACTCGAGGCGAGCGCCGCGTCCACCGCGACATCCAGCTCAGCGGGCGGGTCGAAAATACAATGGAGAGAAGGAGCGGCGTTTTTACGCTCGCAAACCCAGGATGAATGAACATGAATCATTCTCTGTTGAGCCGGCGCTGACCTTCAGGTGAACAGCTTGGCGTGGAGCTGAGGAGGGCGACGCGGCGGAGGAGTGAGAGCGATTGGAAAAACACCCGCGGACAATCAAGGAGATTCATTTGGAGAGCGCCGTCGAGGAGGAGGAGGAGAAGGCACGGCGGGTCCCCTCAACGCAGCCGTTAAATCATCCCTTCGAGTCTCTCTGCCTTCAGGGCCACATTATGCCCCCCGCTCTCTAAACGAAGACGTCCCTCAACAGCTCTGCGGCGACATGTGAGCGGGTTCTTGCGCTCGAAACACAGACTGGTGACCACGCTCGGAGGCCCCCATGAAAAATGCAATGATTATATTCAATTCTATTACAATTTACAATTCTACAAACTAGAACGCGTTTGTGTGTCTATGAAAGGGAGGCTAGGAGACACACGAGGAGAGACGGGGGCCGAAAAAGATACAGGAAACGGAGGATTGAACTTCATCTTCATTATAAATAAAAACCCTCGGCATAATGAGCATCCCAAAAAAAGAGAAAAAAAAAGAAAAGACGCAGCCAACAACAGAAGGCAAAACGAGAATAATAGGAGGCAGCCGGTGTCCTCGGAGGGAGGATTTCAATAGAGCTTATATGGATTCAGCGCAGCACCTCCCTCATTGACTCTCCGCTTTGTGTGTTCGCCGCTCAGAAGAAATGCAAACCGAGTTGTTTTCCTCGCTCGGGCGGAGGGGGTGGGCGGAGGGCGGGCGACGGGGTCACCTCCACCGCCACGCTCTTGCAAAACCGCTCGCCCTGCTCCACAAACCGGCGAAAGGGATTTTCTGCCCTCTCTCTCTTCCCGAACGCCTGTAAAGAGTTGAAGAGGCGACAGCGGGCGTCGGAAAGCACATGGATAATCATCTCTTATCTCCTCCCGCGGCAATAATGTAGACGTTTGAGATGGAAATCTCGGCGAGCGCCACCGACCGGACGCGAGCGTCGGATCTCGGCGTCGGCTCCATCTTACGAGATGTGAGTGGATTCACCGGAGCGCCGTGGCACAGAGAGTTCCGTACGTGACGCAACGGCTCAGAGCGGGATCCGGTCTCTCGAAGCGAGTGTTCCCGTCGGGGGCTGGTGTCAGAGACGACGGCCGTCTCCAGACATCTGCCCGATAACAGCAGTGACCCCGGGAGCTGGCACAGTGCTGTGCACTGCTGCCACACAGCAAAAAAGGTCCTGGGTTCGATTCCCGCCCGGGGCGCGGATAACCCCAGGGTTATCTCCCGATTAGGGGCCTCTCTGTGTGGAGTTTGCATGTTCTCCCCGTGCTCACATGGGGTTTCCTCCATGTAACATCCGTAAGGACCCCCACCAAAAACATGCAGAACATCGTCGTCTGACCAGCGATGGACACGTGTAATTGGTCCACTGCTCCTGGCTGCCCCCCAGAGGAAGGACAAGCCAGGATGGGTTAAAAGTAGAGAACTCATTTCACCGGCCACCGTGTGTGTGTGTGTGTGTGTGTGTGTGTGTGTGTGTGTGTGTGTGTGTGTGTGTGTGTGTGTGTGTGTGTGTGTGTGTGTGTGTGTGTGTGTGTGTGTGTGTGTGTGTGCGCCGCGTGATAAATAAAGAATCTTCTTCTTCTACACAAGCTCCTTTGAGAGATGTGGCGGCTATCTGTCAAGAGGGCAACGGTTAATCACACAGATCTGTTAATCCTGACAATCTATCTCACAGAGCAGTGATGGAAACGTCTCATATCTTTACGGACATTTTAGCAGGTTAATTAAAAAGCAGAGATGGGTAAGTAAAGATGAAACTTGAAGGATGAATACCCTGCCCTAACACAACGTTACATACCTAATTTGATATGTGCATTATTCAAAATAACATGTTAGAATCAATGAAGCTTATATGATGAGGCTTATGAAACGATAACATCATATTTAATACGTATCTTTGAAAACCAGGGAATACCGTCTGTGAGTTTCTTCTCCTTCTCCTCCTAAATCCACTGTGTTTTATTTCAAATAAATAATTAGAGCTCCCAGGACGCTGGAGCCACACGTCTGCTCCACCACACGACAAGGAAAAGCGAAATGACAAGGCAGGTAACGCAGGTCCCCGAACGAGATAAGCCTCTTAACCAGTCAAATAACTATCATTTGAAGCCACACGTTGCACTTTATCATAGAGATACCGGGGCAAAAACGTACATTTGAACTTGAGTCACCAGAAAATTTGACACTGACGTCAAATGATTAAAATCTATAAATTGTTATAATTAAATAATGCCATAGAGAAACAAAGAAGACAGTACAAAAAAATGATTTTAACCTAAAATCATCAAAAATGTCATGTAAAGGAACGTATGTGGAATCAAACAACATCTGCATTCAGCCCAAGGGGAATGGCGACCTGGAGAACCTGGAGAACCTGGAGCCAGGGCCCCTAACGTTCCGTACCACAGGGCTCCATTCCGCATTGGCTCCAATGTCGGGGGCTTGAAGAGCTCCACCTGCAGCCTCCGTGTCTCCTCCCCAGGCGTCCTGTGGAGAAGCCGAACCTGTGGGAGGTCGCTGCTGAAGTGCAGCAGCACTCTTCCAAGTGCGTCCTCCCGCCCGATCCCAGTCCTCAGCGGTCTGCCTTTCGGCGCGGCGCTCGCTATCCCACTTCAACAGCCGCCCGTGGGGGATGAGCGTACCACTCTGGGTCTAAAAAACCTGACGCCTGACAGACAGACAACGATCTCCACAGTGAACTGCTTCCCAGCCGAGAACGACGTCCCGGAGCGAAAAGGGCTTCGGCAGAGTCTCTACGGCCTGATTCCTACACTTATGAACTTAGAAAAGATGTTCAACCGTCACAAGTATTATTATTGTCTTTTTTTTTTTTGCTTTACTCGGTTCTGGAGGCGCTGCGATGAAATCCACCTGCATGTACAAAGATGGATGTTCAGGTCAGGGGTTGTGCTTCCTGTGCCATGCCATTGTTCTGAAGCCCCAATAGTCTGAAGAATGTTCCATTGGACATGGACGACACCCTAACCCTGGCCATCTCTAACCTTATACCTAAAATTAACTATATCTAACCTTATACCTAAACTTTAGCTTCTCTAACCTTACACCTAAACTTAACCATCTCTAACCTTATAACTTAACCTCACTATATCTAACCTTATACTTGAACTTAACCATCTCTAACCTCATACATAACCATAACCATCTATAACCTTATACCTAAACTTAACTATATCTAACCTTATACGTAAACTTAACTATAACTAACCTCATACCTAATCTTAACCATCTCTAACCTTGTCCCTAAATTTAACCATCTCTAACCTTGTCCCTTAATACAACCATCTCTAACCTTTTACCTAAACTTAACCCATCTCTGCTCGACCTCAACATGTTTTGGACTGTTGGGGTTTTGGGACAACGGGCCGTCCGAGCGGCGGCCCGTCCCCGTGCTGCCACTGTGCTGTTGCAGTGAAGGGAGGCAGCTGCAGGGACTGGCTGACTCCACACTTCACACATGCAGAGATGCACGGGAGCATTAAAGCACCAACAGACAAACAAACTTTTTTTTTCTTGTGAGATTATTGCTCTGTTGTTCCGGTTAAACACGTGATGCAATATAATTACATCATGAATGTTGGGGCAACGACGTCTTTAATAGCGTTCACTTGGACTTATTCTGACAGACTTAATAACATCTCTTTACTGGTTACTGGTTTAAAATTCATGTTAAGATCAATTTGAAAGGATGCTTAGATCTCGCCGCAAGCTTCGTCATGGACATTTTAAGAGGTTTTACAATTAAATTTACATGAAATTGTCGAATTCCTTCACACAAAATGATTCTGCTCAGATGGGCGAGAGCGCTGCAGCAAACAAACATGTCTACATTCTGGGAAAAAGGGCAAACACACACAAATGCATTATTTATGTGCATGCATCTCTAATTTATATTGTATGTATCACATACTATCCCTCAAGATGTTCCAAAATGTACTGCAACCACACACAGTTCTGAAGGGATGTTCAAGCCCCCTTCCCATACACACACACACACACACCATCACCCTATCACTTTCTCTTGCTCTCCTTTCCTCTTCCGTCATCTCTCCAAATACCTTGGATTTTCAGGGGGTGTCGTATCTTCTGTGCTTGATCTCACTGCAAGGGCTTTGGGGATCAGCTAAATGACTCCACTTACTGTGGCTTTCAAATCACACAACGCTTCCCGAAATAGTGGCCTCTCAGCTAATGCCAAATCATTGCGCTTCAGCGGTGATGACTTAGCACAGGCTGCAAGACAGAAGTCTGCTTTTATTATGGCACATTTGTGCACGTGAGCTACCAACATTTGTTAGGTGAGCGAAAATAAAAACATAATTAAGGGAATAATTGTTGTACAGGAGGACCAGTTTTATTACGGTAGGGCCGTGATTCTAACATGTATAACTCTATATCCCAACACCTTCAGACGGTCTGATCAGATAAATCCTAAATGCTTAAAAGATGGCTTTGTTAACTCTAAAACGTAGATTGTAGTATAGAGTTTGATGTCCTGTGATTAATGTCCTGTGATTAATCCTCAAAAGTTTTCAGTCAAATGAATAAACTGCCAAGTGCACTTACACTAAACCTGACGATTCACATTTTAGTTGAATTTATTAGTGTTGAACATTTTAGTGTCGGTGATCTGTAGTGAAATAAGATTAAGTTGTGAAACTCGCCCTGAGCCAAAAAAAAATATAAAATCCATATTTTTTATTGATTTATGAACCATTAAATTAAGAAGTACAGAGCAGGTCTGAGGAATGTTGGTAAAAATGACCATGTTTTTGCACTGAGTATAAGGAATTGAGAAAATATTATTGTGTTTTATACTCTAAGATACAAAAAATAAATCAATTACCAATGAGGATTTGAAACTCTTTCAATAGCTACATAGTATTGTATAACAAATATTCCAATAGCTCAATTTTTAATAAGTTCTCTAATAACACAGGAATTATTCCTTCACAATGCGTAGAAACATTTGTTCCATGTTGGTCAAGGATCATTAAAGCTGTTTTTAACATAAAATTAGCGCAGATAATTCCTTTCTCACAATCCCTTGTTTATTCCTACTCTGCAATGCTTATATCCTCCGCTAGAGGGAAGTATAAATTGACAATTCTATCCAGGCAGCCTCGGTGTGAGTTTAGAAGTCCCCAAATGCTGCCGGTCAAAACAAATAACACATCCAACAAAAGGCAAAAAAAAAAAAAGAGACATTTTAGGAGGGGATGCCATGGTGTCACCACAGCAACACTTTTATTAGCAAAAAAATCATGGAAATTACACGTCCCCATTCAATGGAAACACAAGATTTGTGGCTGGGGGGAAATGTTGGGGGGGGGGGGGGGGGGCGTAACCTGAAACCATAACCCATCAAAAGTGCACTTCTACTCAGATATCTGTGCACCTTCACTGTCTGCTACGGAACTGTCAATTAGATCCTCTTGTCAAAGCATCTTTCCGCTCGTGATTTGGAAAAAAGGAATGTTCCTGTTGATAGCAACACACCGATAACATGCACACATTAATTAGAGTAGCTTTTTTTGGTCTCTTAAAAAAAATAAAATAAATACAACTTTGAAAGAGGATGACAGGCAGAGATTAAAGGTCCCTTTGATTAATATTGTGTATACACCGACACAAACAGGCACGCACGCCCAGGCACACTCGTCTTTGCACCGCCTCAGCAGAAACTTTCAGGACAGGGTTTTGGCCGTAGCCATACCGCACAGTCACTCACTCACACACACTCACAGTCACAGTCACACACACACTCTGTCAGGGCCCAGAGTGAATTGGTCGTTAGAGAGCATCTTGGTCTCACTTTTAGGCAAAAATCTGAGATGTCTGTGATTGGTGAAACAGACTGGGAAAGGGGGGGTGGGGGTGGATATGTGAACATTTTAATGGTAACATCGATATGACCTAACAACTACTGGAAAAAGAAAATAAAAAGGAAAATAAAAAACACTGCAACTAAGGCATGCAAGGCAAAAGTACCTAAAGAGAGAAAATTAAGTTTGTTCCTTTCAAAGAATAAAATAAAAATAAATGCGAAGACCCCCTTTTCCATATAAAAATTAAAAATGACCATTAAAATGAACACATCTTTAAAAACAGTGAAAAACCCCAGCCATAGTGACAGTTGTACAAATATTTTACACAATTTTTTTTTCTCCTCTCTACACACCATCTTTAAAACCTTTTCCGTATCAACATAAGTTAATAAGAGGTTAAAAGTGACTCTCTCAACGGTGTCCGTGCAGAATTCGTTCTAGTCACAGACCCCCCCCCCCCCCCCCCCCCCCCCTCTTGAAAAAAAGGTCACTGCAGGGTGGCCGCCGCACTGCCTGAACACAAAGACAAAAAACACAAATCCATGAGTAGAGATTTTGAAACATTTCATACACATATTTATACTTTTGTTTTTCCTAATGCGGATAGAAGGTATGCATGTGATGTCACAGAGGCGGAACTCACTGTGGGTTGCAACCACTGAGCGGCAGAACGTCGAGCGGCAGCGCTAGCGTTTGGCTTGAATACCGCGGAAACACACACAAAAAAAAGACAAAAAAAAAAAAAAAAAAAAGAAACATCTAAAATGGGATAGAGCTGCTGTGCGATTGACTGTGCATATAGATTAAACAAGAAATCGGAGCCATCTTTTTACAGAGTGCCGGAAAAAAAAAAAAAAAAAAAAGAATCGCTGCGATCCACAGAAACGACTGGAAACCAGGCGGCGAAACGTGCTCTTGTAGTTGCCATTACACGTTGGTAATGTTGGATTTTTGGGGGTAATATCACACCCTTTACGCAAATTAGATGTGAATAAATGAATATCACATGACGAGTAAAACTTTGTTTCAGAGAGGGGGGGAAGCAGCACATGATACCCTACACCCTGACTACGTGTCAAGTGCGTTGAGTTTCACCTCCAGCGCTGATCAACCCCCGGCTGTAAACAAGCTGGGAAAGACGTCTACCATGCCAGCAAGTTTCTGAGAAAAAAGGACTTGTCGACACAAGCAGAGCGCTCGCTGCTGCCGCTCTTACACGTCGTGCTCTGTGCAAACCGTCGTGGCTTCAGATTGATGACGTGAAAATGAGGTCATGTAAAATAGCATTTGAATAAGCCACGACATCTTGACTGTGATACTAAGGACGTGCTCAGTCTAAAAGGGAATTTTCAACGTGCGCCTCATCAGTAATACCCAATGGGAAGAAAATTGTGCATTTAGTTAATATTTATTCTGTAATGTATTGAGTTATTTCACATTAATGTATGTAGTATTTTAACAGGAATGTTTCGTATTTGTTTTGGGTGCATTTTGAATGACATCCCTGTAGTGCTCTGATGAAGCTTGTGACTGAAAGGTTGATAAAGTCAGCTTGACAGAGAAATGATAGTCCGCTCGATATGTTCTGCCGAAAACCTTTCAACAGATCAGACGCTTCGCCAAGATTCAGCATTTCCCCCGGCGTCAAAATAAGGTTCTTATAAATGTCAGGAAACCCGACTCCTGGCCACACGTCAATGCCCATGGACCACTGGTTCTTTGGTAAGTTGTGAGGATCAGTGTCGACTCCAACTGCCTTTAATTTAGGCAGAAAATCATTGGTTTTACTCCCGGTTTGGCAGTTTCCCTTACTAAATGGCAGCCATGTTACAGGATGTTTTGCCACCCAGCCCCACTGAGGGGGCGTATTGCGCAAGGGGGAAGTGACATCATCGCATACCCTCTATCTAAAACGCGAGTGGACAGTGTTTACAGTTTGACTTACCTCAGAAGAGGCCGCAGTCCTTCAGGTTGTTCTTGATGATGACGTCGGTGACCGCATCGAAGACAAACTGCACATTTTTGGTGTCGGTGGCGCAGGTGAAGTGGGTGTAGATCTCCTTGGTGTCCTTCCTCTTGTTAAGGTCCTCAAACTGACACTGGATGTAGGCCGCCGCCTCCTCGTAGGTGTTTGAGCCTGAGGGGACGCAGCGGGGCAGACGGGGGGGGTACGAGAGGAAGTCAAATGTGGGAAGCGTCACCTCGAATTCTTTTAATTAAAGTGATACTGTTTCACCAAAACATAAAACAGGAGGCCGTTGAATCATTATTAAGGACCATTCCTGTCATATACGGAAGTCTTGTATATTGAGTATATATTGAGTTATTTTCCCCAAATTGCAACTACCACTTATAAATGCAAACTGTGAACTCAGAATCACTTTATTACAGTGCAGAATTCTATTTATATGGATTTAAAAAAAAAAAAAAAAAAAAAAAGGAAAACAGATGTTTGTTCTTTTCTGCTAATTGCAAATTGTGAGAAAAAAGGCTACGCTTTGTTTTGCTGAGGTGGAAATTGGTGACCACAGCTTTTTTTTTTTTTTTATCTTAAAAATCATCAAAAGCTAATAGAAAACAACAACACTGTTAATGAAGCAAAGCAGGCAGCATGCCGACAACCTTTCAATTAAATAAAAAAAATAAAAAAATGAAAGAAAACATTTGGAGCGCCATTTGTTATGAGTGAATAAAAATCGAATACCTTCACTGCAGGCAGAATGTACATTCAAATATTAAGTACATAATTAAAGTATTGACAACAGTAGTCTGGAAACCCTGATTTCTGCTGTCACGACGGTCCATTCCGGGTGCTCACTCCCGGAACCACAGAGGTGATTTGCATGCTTTCCATAACCACTGCTCTGCATGGCGTGCGCCGCCTCACCTGCGTACTCGGGGTAGCAGATGGTGAGGGGACTTCTCTTGATCTTCTCCTCAAACAAGTCCTTCTTGTTGAGGAAGAGGATGATGGAGGTGTCTGTGAACCACTTGTTGTTGCAGATGGAGTCAAACAGCTTCATGCTCTCGTGCATTCGGTTCTGGGGGAGGAAGCGAAGCGCCGGATAGCGGGGAGAAAAGCAGAACATTAGCGGTCGCACGGCGAGCGTTTTGGGGGCACAAAAGGCAAAGTGAGAGAAACGAGCCGGGGGGGTAGGGCTCTCCGCACCATCTCCTCGTCCTCGGCCAGCACGAGGTCGTAGTCGCTCAGGGCCACGCAGAAGATGATTGCAGTCACGCCCTCAAAGCAGTGGATCCACTTCTTTCTCTCCGACCTCTGTCCGCCGACATCGAACATCCTGCGCGGGAAATAAAGATGGCCGTTACCCCAGGAACACCTCGCGGCGCTGCGGCTAAGCTACATTCACATTAGTTTTCAACTGCAAGGGTCGGTTACAGTTTATTTTTTATTTTTTTTATGCCATTCCAACTTGCACTGGGTGTGAAATAAGATCTCATGTCGCCATTACAGCTAACTCAAGTTCAAGAGGTTATTTGTCACATACATATACAAAGGGTCATACATATATGCAGTGAAGTGTCATGACACACGGTGATTACGCACAATAAGCTCTAAAAAAAACAAAAAAATAAAATAAAAATAAAAAGCATTTTTAGTTATTTTCAGAAATTGTAAGTGAAAAGGTGGAAGGACAGAAATTGATCTCAACAGCGCTGTTTCACTCACACGACAGACTGCTGTGGTGTGATTTGGCTACATCGTGGATTATGTTTGAGTTCTTTGTGAAGCTGAATAAAGCTTTTCCCTGTTTACTTCCATGGCAACTGGGGGGGGGGTGGATCGGTTTATTTCATAACCGGGGAAAGTCGAATGCGAGTTCATTCCTGTAGTCTCTCAAATTAATCAGAGATAGATTATTTATTTCACTCGAGCACAACTATATGGCTGTTCTTTTTTTTTTTTTTTTTTTTTTTAAATGTGAGACGCGGCAGCATGGCATCTTATATAATTATATCAATGTAAAGCCTGACACCCAAGTTGTTCCTCTCTTTATCATCAGTGAGATAACAAAACTTAAGGTTTGTATAGTGAAAGAAAATGTGTCATGTCATTTTCTCTGGCCACCAGTTTTAGTTGCGTAATCTTCACTGTGTATTGTATGAGGTTCTTCTGTGGACTCGTGCAGCCAGTCAGTAGTCAGTCAGTCAGCCATAGCCAGTAGTTAGCAGTCTTAATAATCTAATCTTGAATTAATCCTCCTCACCAACAGTGAAATGTATAAATACAATGTTGCAAATGGATTTGTGAAACACATTGTTGTACATGTTGAAAAGAGAATAAAGGTAGCGAGCCGGCCACCCCCTTCTTCAGGAGATGGAGTCTGGTGTTGCCTGGTGACCAGAGCCAGGGCATTTAACCCTCTCTAGTCTGCATACAAGAAGCACATGACATATAAACTAGTTGTCTGGGTCCTGGCGTCGGGTACACAGGGCAAAACCTTGCCTACAAATCCACACCTATGTTTTATTTCAACAAAGACAAATCACTTATAAAAATGAGGTGAATAAATTCCCCAACTTCCGTCGCAGCGCTCACTTGAAATGCAAGTCCTTGAAGGTGAAGTGTGTCTCCACGATGCCAGTGGTCTTGACCCTGGTCCTCAGAACATCCTGCTGGGTGGGCACGTAGGCACCATGGGCTATCCTGTCCAAGTCATTGAGATAGCTTTGGAGGGAGAAAGGCAAAACGCAGAGGCAAAGCATTAAATATAACAATATAAACACAAAACTATATATTATATAACCCTAACCCCCCAAAATGGACAGAAGAATGAAAAGACAGATGGTAAAAAAGGAGAGAATGAGGGGGGAAAAAATCGGAACCCTCCATTTCCTGTGTAGTTCCCGCCCTGCTAAAGCGAGGCTCGTGGCGTGCCGATCAGTGTGCGAGAACTCACTATGCGGCAGAGTCGTTGAGCTGGTACTCCCTGGAGCGGCCGAAGCAGGCTTGGACTCCTCCGTCCTTCCACAGGCGCTGGATGACCCCGGCCAGCTCACCGGTCATGAAGCCTTCCTCCGCGGAGCCCGCCAGGACAAACAGCTGCCGGGCGTCATCCTGGGGAGGCCAACCATGTCTAGTTAAAGACTAGAAATAATAACAACAGATACAGGCTGTGTGCCAATCCAGTCCTTAACTTACACACTGAAACCACCCGGCTTCATCCTAACCTTTAGTCTTTTAGCCTCTGGGATTCATTTCTATGCTTATGATAATAAACTACACAGAGAATTTGCGGGAATCTTAAGATCTCCGCTGTGTTTTCCTTGTCCGATCGAGGGCCAGATTTCAGAGGCTTTCTGTCCCTCGAACCATGTGTGTTGTTTTATTAAACATCAAACCACTATAAACCAGTGGTTCAACTGTTTTGCTGCCAAGGCCCCCGCTGCGTCAAATAAAATATTTCAGGGATCCAACACATATGATACAGACTTCTACTTTTTAAAATTTTCTCCTGTCTCTTATCTACAATGATAACTCAGGCGTTTGCTTTCATAATAACATTTAAGTTACCATTTCTCCAAAATTAAGAAATGAATAAAGACTCCAAAAACGGAAATGTCTTAAAAATAAATACTGAAGAAAAAGGACCATTATAAAATTGAATTTGATCATTTTGCTTATAGGCCAGCAGCAGTGTAAGCACGGCCATGGAGGGATTTTTGAAGGAAACGTGCATGTCACCCCCAAGGATAAACTTGGCCTCATATTTTGTCTTCAGAGCTTCAAGGTGATGCTTCTGAATGGTAAATAACAGCTGCATCATGAGCTGCTTGGGATTTTTTTTATTGCAAATGTGTTCTCACCATCCAGGTCAGAGACAGAGGGCACAGAGGGTTTTTTGGGTTTTTTTGCTGGTTGATGGGTTGGAGGCATTTACCGATTAGTCTGTGTTGTGGGGTGAGTCCCAGTACACACAGGGCTATTTTTTGTTTCTTTCAATTATAAAAGAGCGTTAAAGACGCAAATCTATAATAAAAACACTGTTTTTATTTGTTTTGTTTGGAAAAAAAGATGACTCTGATCTGAGCTGCAGATTGTGCCCTCCACTGTGGAGTTGCTCCTGCCGGAGCTGCTCCAACCCCGCCCTCCCGTAATTCGAACCATCCCATCAGATATGGATTTGCTTTTCTTCTACACTTAATCACTGCGGCACTGTGCCTGTGCTGTGTCCTTTCAGCACCACAATTGCGGAGTGGAGAGGGATGTCCAGAATTATTTTGTCACTATGTTTTGTGCTAGGCCCATAGCCTAGACCAGGGGTGCCGACACTTTTTCAGCTTGCGAGCTACTTTTAAAATGACCAGGTCAAAATTATCTACCTGCATTAAAAGAAATGCCACACACACACACACACACACACACACACACACACACACACACACACACACACACACACACACACACACACACACACACACACACACACACACACACACACACACACACACACACACACACACACACGGCGTACCTTGCGTCACTGCATGAACCTTTACGGCACAATACAATTAAATACATTTATGTCACTACCTTACTCTGATGACTTGCACTGAATGGAGTCGGCCAGGGTTGCATAGTCCAGACAGTAGCTGCTGGAAGCCAGCCTCAAGCAGGCTTTCAAATGATCATCAGTCATGGTGGAACGCTATTTGGACTTAATAATCTTCATGTGGGAAAAGGCTGACTCGCATAAATAAGTACAGCTGAATAATGCAGTTAAGGAGGTAGCACATTTCCTCATGTTTGGGTACTTTTCCCTCTATGAGTAAGTTCCAAAACTGTCCATGAGCCCTGGACTTCAGCTGAATGTCAGCCTGTAGTGTCAACATCTAATCCTCCACTGCAGACCAGTTCAGGTGAAAGTGTTGCGATTTTTGATGCGAGTGAATCAACCTCAACATCTTCCCTAAATGGTCTGCACATAAATGTGGCGATTGGCTCGAGTGAAGCAAAGTCTTGAAACCCTTTGTAAGAAGTCTGACAGACAGTTTTCAATCTGCTCAGTGTAGCGCGCACTGTCAAGTTGCGCACGTGCCTTCCCTTAGGTCTCCAGCTCTGATGCGAGGTTTTGAAAGTTCCCCAAATCATGGCGCTGTAGCTTTTTCGAGCCATCTCAAGGCCCCCCCTGGCAACTCTCTGGCGCCCACCAGTGGGTCGCGACCCCCACCCCGCTTCAGAAAGGCCGCTATAAACAACACGCATATTCATTTAAGGTTGGATCGCACAAGCAATAGGAGGGGTTATGACGATTGGTTCATTCCACTGGATGTATTAAGGCTCAATGATTTGTGGAGGTTTGCTTCGTGCAGGAACTTTCTCCACCTCTGAAGAGCAGGTGCAAATTAGTGCAGGTATAATAAAAGGTCGTGAAGGGGGGAATTGCAGCCGTCTCAACATCCACTCTCTCTGCTATCTGCCAGACCACCTGGCGCATCGGGGTCAGCTCCCTCCACACCTCGTTCACAATGTTTCTTGTATTTTATTTGACGCAACCTTTCTTTGGTCTGCTTTTATGTCCTGCCACATGTTTTGAAATCTGTTTGTGACTCCTAATGGATTTATTTAACTGGGGTTTCATTGCGTCTCTCTAAAATTGTATGGTGTTCTGTTACTTCTCCAAACAATACTTCTATTTCAGAATAACTCGAAGTTACATTTATTTTCATTCCTGAGCTGGTTAAGGGGTCCATGGTGCACAAATTCCTCCATTCAACTGCAGCTTTTAAACTCCCTTTTTTAAACTACAATCGAGGCTCCCTGGTATCTCAGAGTCTGTATTACATGATCTGCTGAAAGGTCATGTTTTTAATAAGCTAAACTGTTAAAACTAGGATATTTTTATCCAATAAGAAAATGCAAGTATGCAGATGTGTATAAGTGAGAAACAAGGTGTGTTTTACATTCCGACACACAACAAAAAGTTGTGTTTTGTTTTTCTTAAACAAATACGATTACATTGACTTGTGACAATTTACACTGAAACTTATTTTCTTTTTCTGGGTCATCACAGTGTGACTGGCTTACGGCATTGCTGCTCATGTTGCCTCATGCCTGGCATGCTCCATTTGTTTTGAATGAAGAATGCTGGATGAGGAAGCATGCAAACGATTACTGCAACTAGGTGTCACAGTTTTTAAAGGGGACAGGTCATGGCTGCACACATTAAAAAATATATTTATTGAAGAGACATGAGCAAAGTAAGGCTGCTGAGAGATTCTTCAGGTCGTCATCAGGACATTTTCAGTTTACCACTCAGCCCTACCCAACACCAACCATTCCTCTGTTTTCTTTACTCACCGCCCGGGCAGCATCTGCAAATTCAATCTTCAGACGTCCCATAGCTCTGATGATGGCAATGATGGACTGGATGGTGTTGCTGTAGACCACCGCCTTGTACTGCTTGCACTCCTCCTCTGAATAGCCAGCCTCATGGATGATCCTAACAGATAGATGGAAGACGAAAACAAAGGCTAATGTTAGCATTTCAGTTTGTGCGGAAGTTAGCTATTTAATCAAGTTACAGGTACCAAGAATACACTTACTTCATTTGCTTAACAATTGTACTCTTTCCAGACTCTCCAGCACCTGAACGGGGAAAGATAAGAATCTATCAGAACAAGCAGGGTAGACCAATGTTGACAAAACACCAACTTTTTAACTTTCTCAAATGTTTAAAGTTTAAATAATTTTGGGGTTCTTTCTTACAACCAGCTGAATTTGTAGGCCAGACATATAAAATAATATGGCTTTTAATTGGGTATGATTTTGAAATAACCGTATTTTATTGCCATGCAGTAGATAAAATAATTGTTATGTGGCAAAGCACAATATATAAAACTGTCAAAAGACCTTTCATCAGCATGAAAAAACATGACACTAATGTTTAAGTGCTGTTTTCATCAGCTTAGCTGTCGCAGTATGCTGTGGACAAGTATCCTACGGAGGGTTAGCCAGGCATTAGACCAATTGGATTAATCAACTGTATCCCCTTGTCAATGAGATTATGCGCGGTTTAAACATTGCTGGGTTAGCAACAGAAACATTTGGTGAGGCTCAGGGCAGTTATTTGAACTTCACACAAAATAGTTCCCTTCATATCTATTATCTGTTCCTTCTCTCTATAATCATGAAAACAATATATAACCCCCAAAATGGGACATGGCACATTGATGTATGATTAATCAAGATCATTTTGTGAGAGACTCTAAAACACACAAGTCCAAAAACAGCTTTGTTAATAATTCAATTTCAAAAAGGAATTGCTTAGTTGCTTGATGCAGTGTTTCATCCCCGGTCCCAGCTTCCTCTGAGGCAGGCATGTTTTCACCTGAGCACACAACATTTTAATTGCCTTCCCTCTGTTGGGACTTCTGCCTCCCTAGTGAGGAGAACTGCTCTCCAATTCACCATCCCTGATGATAAAACAAATGCAGCACACGCATAAACTGTAGCAAAATGGGAGCACCATATCAGACTGCAACCTCAATTCAAAACCCACACCAGTGTCCCGAGGAAAGTGATTGGCCCAGTGGCTAGCAATTATGTAAAAATGCAAAAACTGTTTGGCATTGTGGGTGAAACAGGGGGTCTGAGAGGAGCTGCGTTGGCAGGCCCTAAGAGGACAGGCATTTTCCTCAAACCAAATGAGATTTACAAACATCTCCCCAGAGACAGAGCAATGAATACCGAGCACGTGGCGCTTTGCAGTACACAAATGGCCCAAGAAAATAAATAAAAACTCAAAAGTATAATTTTGAGTGTCTGTGCAGTAAAAAAAAAAAAAAAGACGTGATTTATGCTCCTCCTACTCTGAGCTCTCATCTAGAGACGACATAAGACTCCTGTAGCAGAATCCCTAGCTCATCTGCAAATTTAATATTCTCACCCTGTTTAATTATATACTGTATATTTCAACAATGCAAAAGTGACATCCTTAAAATACATTTGTTCTAAAACATAATAATACCTAACTCTCTATAAATCCATGTTTCCCTCAGCGTTATGAGGAGAGGAGAATTCTTGCTGTTTTAAAACAGCTGGGCCCACACATCTAATGCAGGTGCTCATTGGTATTGCCGAGAAAAATAAACAACCATGAAAATTCAAATCAGCTCCATCTCGAATGACTCATGCAACATCTAACAACTTATTTCAGTGGCTGCGCAGCACACTAGCCCATGTGGTCAGTGTGTGTGCACCTGTCCCAGACAGTTTATATCAAAGTAGAAAAATATCTGTTCCAGAACTGAGGAAGACAAAACTAAAAACAAACCTCGCAGCTCAAATCTGCTGCAGACCAGATCCCCC
This sequence comes from Zeus faber, assembly GCF_960531495.2. Classification (NCBI taxonomy): domain Eukaryota; kingdom Metazoa; phylum Chordata; class Actinopteri; order Zeiformes; family Zeidae; genus Zeus; species Zeus faber. The sequence goes on along the minus strand of NC_137201.1, from coordinate 17,405,255 downwards.
CCAAGCGTTGGTTTATCTGAGTTTATTCTTATGGAATTACCCACAGTGTTTGTTATGTTAATCAGGCTGTAGAGGTTGCCTATGTCACTACTCTGTTCCTGGCTAAGCTACAAGTCATATCAGCTTTAGTGGCTCAGTCTCTTGAAAATGCAACGCTTTGTTTGAGATATAACTAAAATGTTAAAAGAATAACGCATTTCTAGTTTGTAACTTAGTGTGTAGTTTGTAACTCGCAAACTATCTGGGCCACGCCCAGGGCGGCAAGTAACATGTTGAGTGTGAAGAGAGTTGGGTAAATAAAAGCTTAAAACGATGCTCCACAGTACACCCTGACGCACGCAACGAACATAACTAAAATCCTGATTCCTAACAAACAACTACAGTGGGCGAGAAAAATGTCAAACATCGACTCTGGACGGATGTCATTTGTTGCCTACTGAACTAGTTATCATCTTGTTAGTGATTTGTGATGCACGCAAGACGTGGCCAAGTTTAGCACTTTAATGTGAAATCTGGTCAGAATCTTGAATCTGTTTACTGGGCCAAGTACTTTTTCATGTGCCATGAGTTTGTCTCGACAATTCTGTACACGACGAATAACATGTATGCACAGCGGGGATAATAACGGGTGGGTTAATGTAACTTATTACAGTGTTATTACAATATATCGCACAGTTGTGTGTGTGTGTGTGTTTACTCTATGTAGTTAAGTTGTTTACCAAATAACGTGACAACACAAAGCTTTGCCACGTTTTCCTTCTTTTTGCACTGCTCTGTTGGGGGAACAACCGTCCCTCCGCGGTGTAGCTGACAGGCTAATCTGTTGCTAACCGTGGAGAGCAACAATCCCGGGCCAACTTTTCCTTCAGATCAAACACGGTACACAACACGGTTCAAAAAAAAAAAAAAAAAAAAGGTTTAAAGGAAATAAAATAACATCACGTCGGGCGTGTTAACAGTTCCGATCGAGTGTTATTTTGCTGTGCGTTGTGACTATGTCCTCCACCTCCCCACCCCCCCCGGACCCAGTCCCCTCACCCAGCAGCAGCAGCTTCACCTCCCGGGCAGCCTTTTCTCCGTCGTCCCGCAGATTCCTGTCGATCATTTTGCTGCGCTCCTGAGCGGCCTTGTCGTCCGTGCTCAACGTGCATCCCATCCTCGCAACTCGGAGATCAGAACTCAAACGTAGGAAAGTTAAACGGAGTAGACGACGCAGCGGAGCTACCAAGCTAACATCTAACTGTAGCTTCAAACACGCCCTTGCTTCCGAGTCCGACTCGCCGTTTAACGGCGATACTTCAAATCTAACTTAAACAAAAAAAAAAGCCAAACTATTTTTTTTCCCCTCGCTCCCGTCAGCCGCTACTCGTCACGGTAACCTTTATCCGAAATACGACAACGTCCTCGACACGGTTGAGAGATTCACAGAGAGAGTCGGGCGGGCGACATCTCGTTTAGGCTTTTTGGAGGAGCTGTTGAATGGCTCATTTCCTGTTCTTTAGGCGTACCTCGCTCGTCTGCGCATGCGCGGGCTCCGCCGCAATTCAAACCCAGTGTCGTTTTAATTTCCCAGCGTGCTGTGATCTAACAATTACGAGGTGTGCTTTGAAATATTATTATGTAACTGCATTTTCTTTCTCCGTGTGAAATATGTGCGTCTTATATAACAATGACAATGATACCTATGGTGGAATAATATTAATACGTCTAACAAGAACTACATATAAAGGGAGCGATTTTTTTATTTCAATTATTTTAACTGTGCCTTTGCTTTTTATCCTCTAAAGTGGTAGACTGTAAGAATATTTATTTTAAAAAAAAAATCTCATATTTGATACTTTCACGTGCTTATTTTAGCTGGTTCTTTCGAAGAAGGAGCCATTCAATAGAATTGTCTTGTGTATGTGCTCCTCTATATGCTGTTTCCATTGTTGGCGGTGGGGTCTGCCTTTCCCAGAAGTAGTGCACTAATCAGGCATGCACAGGAATTCTGGGACTTAAAGTGTGATTCAACCAACACAAACAAACAATGGAATATCACTTTAATAATCAGTGTATATTTAAAGAAATTGTTTGCTCGGGTTAACAATTAAACGTTCCCTGATTGTATGAGAACCGTCCCTTTCAAAGGTAAAGAATGAGTTGGCAATACTTTGGCCCAGCACATGAGCGTTGAACACTGTGGGATATCTTTCTCACCAAACCACATCCAGGAATTCAAATGACTTGCGCCAGACTGTTTTCCGATCCAGCCACAGCCACACTGTAAGCACAGATTTCGGATGCCTACACTTAAGTATAAGTCTAAATAATTTGTGGGGAAATTTGGCTTAGGTTCCATTTCTAAACAACAATTATGTATATCAAAAGTTCTACGTTTTAATTTAAATAAATGCAGTGCATGGCTGTGTAACAGAAATTAAATCAATGCATTCTATTTTCTTATTACATAATTATTTGTAATGGTGGCACATTTCCTTATTGTGCTGGAACTATTTGAAAGTTTTTGATAAAATCATCTTAATCTTCAAATTTGCAAATATGTATTAATGGAATGGAAAAAGGTTGGCGATGTGGTCATAACTAGCCTCCTCACTTTACATGGTATTTCCATTGCAGATAGCCCAGGCATTATGCAAATCATCATTTTTCCCATCCATTCTATGTGCACAGATATATTTTCTTCTGCATGAACAGTGGCGGTAGACTAGCTCACGAGTATGTGAATAATACAACAAACTGTTTTTTTTTTTACATTTATTATTGTATCTTGATTGGAAAGTATCTTCAAAATATGTTTTGACAGACAAAGTGTTAAAAAAAATGGGGCACTGGTCATATGCCAAATTACAGTTGTTGCCATGGCACAACTATAATAGGGTGTCTTGTCTCATTCACAAAATTAGCTTTAGGTACAAGGGGCCTTAGGTGCAAGACAAACAGAGGGATGTTTAACAAGAGCTCTGATGCTCATTATGCTCAGCAGAGATCGGGATCTGTGTGTGTGTGTGTGTGTGTGTGTGTCTCCCTGGAGGGCTTCACTTTCATAGTCAGCCCATGTAACCTCAGTTAATCCTATCACTTGCAAGCCTGCCCTCCTACATACAAAGAATTGTGCTGATAAAAATATTAAAATCGTCACAAATCTTTTACTTCAATATAATCTTGTTCCTCTCCTTTTTCTCCTTCTTCTTCGTGTTTTGTTCTTCTTGTTCTTCCATTTTCTCTGTCTTTGTATAATTGTTGATCTACTCTACTTACATTTTTCTTTCACACATGAACTTTTCACAATAAAAATCACTGCTTTGTATTCTAGCAGCAACTTTGGATTCTCTTCATTGTTTGACAAACATCTTGCATCTACAGGCTTACAAAGTCAGTGCGAACAAAATTCTTAATGAACCTGATTTGTTCAATTAACCTGTTTTTTTTATATTAACATAGTGCACTGCAAACATTGCATGTAAACCATTAGGGCCAAGTATACCTGGTTTGCAGCCCGCCGAACCGGGCGGCGTTCAATATCAAACGTTCCATCCCACCCACCGTGATTTGATTGGTTTAATTGTCGCATTTTGGGTGGGGTTAAATGTCGATTTCAGTGGTTTGGACTTGGGTTTGGGCGGGGTTGAAAACACAGGCAACTGCTCCTCTGTAAAACTCTCTTTTTCACATTTTAAACATAATCATCACTCTGAACCGCATGTGTCAAACACAAGGCCCACGGGCCGAATGTGGCCCGCCATGTCATTTTGTATGGCCCGCGGGAGCTTAAAAGGCATATGATTGTCTTCAAATAAAAGTCTATGCTGCTTTACGGCATACAGTGACCATGAACTACATCTCCCACAATGCAGTTTGATTTTGTGACCCGCAAAATGACTGCATCCCGCTGCTAGATTGCAGTGTTCCCATATCGGCGTTTAGTGATCGAGTTGAAAAAGATCTACAAATAATCCCACAGTGTCCAACGAGAGAAAAATTGATGCAGAGGGAAGGCCGTGTAATGAAAGATGGGAAAGCGAAAACATGTTTGTGCTTCAAGGAGGAAAAACCGGTATGTCGTCTGTGCTGGTGATGAAGGAGTACAATTCACGTCTGCATTTTGACGCCAACCACGGAGTCAAGTGTGCCAAATTCAGCCTCCGAGAAAAACATCATTGTTGTCCATTATTAAAAGGCAGACTGCAATCCCAGCAGAAAATGTTCACAGAAGCTACAGCCAAAAATGATGCAGCAGTGAACACTAGCTTTGTGGTTTGAAGAAACCGCCCGAGCTTCCAAGTGTTCTTCAGAGGGTGCATTTTTTGGAGCGGTGCATGCTGAAGGTATGAGAGCAGGTGTGCCCTGACCAGATAAAGGCTTTTGAAAATGTCAGTTTGTCAAGAAACACCATCGCAGACCGAGTTAAGGAACTAGCTGGCCATCTGACAACGCAGCTGGCCGAAGAGACACGCGGTACCTGGCTTTTCCATTAGCTGTTGATGGAAGCACAGGCAACACGGATACAGCGCATCTATCCATTTTTATAAGAGGCGTGAAGGCAGACTTGATTGTCAGTGCGGAGCTCCTGGATGTAGCTGCCATGCATGATTTTTGATGCGGTGGAGAGGTCCGTAAGGAAAACTAAACCCTGGGAAAAGTTGGTGGGGCTAACTACCGATGGCCCACCTGCAATGTGTGCATCCCCTCATCAACTTCACCCAGAACTTCACCAATATAGCTGTGAACTGAGACAACCCTTATTGTTATTTTGAGTTAATTACATATACTGCTTTGTATGTGTTGCAATGTATTCAAGATTCAAGATTCAAGATTCAAGATTTTTATTTGTCACATACATATACATACTTCCATACATATATGCAGTGAAATGTAATGCAACGCACCCGGTGATAGCACACAAGAAGTCCTAGGAAAAAGTACAAAAATAAAATAAAATAAAAAGTAGAAAATTCCTTTCTAATAGACCGACTAACTGACTCCTAAAACGTAATACAGTAAGTGGAATACTTATAGAATAAGATAAAAAATATATAGAATAAAATACAATAAAAAATAAATTGAAATAAAATGGAATAGGTTGAAGGAATATGGCTATGTATATACAGATATGTGCATTTAAAGTGGCATGTGAATTAAAGTGGCATGTGAATGTGAATAGTGTGAGGTAGTGTTTGGGATAATACAGCACAGTATACAACAGTACGGCGCAGCAATACGGCATCACGAACAACCCTGAACAGTGATACAGTATGCGGTACAGTATGCTACATACAGTACAGTAGGTAGTGGAGCCTAGTGCATGGCTCAGTTAGGACCCCTGGTGAGGTCAGCGTTGACAGTTCTGATGGCTTGAGGGAAGAAACTCCGTCTCAGTCTCTCTGTTCTCGCTGCGTGACTGCGGAGGCGCTTGCCTGACCGCAGCAGCTGAAACAGTCCGTTGTTGGGGTGATGAGGATCCTTCATGATCCTACGGGCTCTGCTACTACACCTCCTGGTGTATAACTCCTGCAAGGGGGGGAGGGTAGTTCCAGTGGTACGTTCAGCTGAACGCACCACCCTCTGCAGGGCCCGCCTGTCCTGGGCAGTACAGTTCCCAAACCAGGCAGTGATGTTGCCTGTCAGGATGCTCTCCACTGCTCCAGAGTAGAAGGACTTGAGGATCCTCACCGAGACCCGGAATTTCCTCAGCTGCCTGAGGTGGTAGAGACGCTGCCTCGCCTTTCTCACCAGAGTGTCTGTGTGAACAGTCCATGTTAAGTCCTCTGTGATGTGGACTCCCAGATATCTGAAGCTGCTCACCCTATCAACAGAAGTCCCATTAATCCACAACGGCGCGTGCGTCCTCGATTGTGATCCACGCCTAAAGTCCACGATCAGCTCCTTGGTTTTGCTGACGTTCAAGTGGCGGCTGTTGTCCTGGCACCAGAGTGACAGGTCAGCCACCTCCTCGCGGTAGGCCTTCTCATCGCAGTCGGTGATCAGGCCCACGACCACGGTGTCGTCAGCAAACTTGATGATGGTGTTGGAGCTGGACCTGGCCACACAGTCATGTGTGTACAGGGAGTACAGCAGGGGGCTGAGGACGCAGCCCTGGGGGGATCCTGTATTCAGGGTGAGGGAGCTTGACATGTACTTCCCCACCTTGACCACCTGGGGGCGGCCTGTGAGGAAGTCCAGGATCCAGGTGCACAGCGGAGCATTCAATCCTAGCTCCAACAACTTGACAGCCAGTCTGGTGGGGACGATGGTGTTGAAAGCTGAACTTCAGTGCGTTTACAGGTGTATGTGCTCATGCAGCCAAGTCATCATGTAGCCATCATTAATTGGACGTATGGCCTCTGCAAGGCTGTCTGCAGCCATTTCTTTTTGTAAAATGCCACATCTGTCACACATGTTCTTAGCAGCTCACAATCAGTTGTTGTACCATAGTTCTGCCCCTCTCAACTGTGACAAAAAAAGGTTTGATTTATCCCCTGATAAATTAAAGGGATTTATTTTATAATAACCCAGAGCAATGTGCTTACATATATTTTTACATCTATGTAAATGCATGTACAATAATTGTACACTTGAATAAATCAATCAAATGCAGAGTTATTTAACAATATGTAAAGGAGTAGTTACATTTATACAGTCTTACAGTTACAGCCGGCCCTTTGAGGGCAACCATAATGCTGATGTGGCCCGGGCTGAAAATGAGTTTGACACCAAAGTTTGAACCATAAATCGACAAGTTAAACATCCATAATATGAACCTCATAAAACGAGCATTGGTGTCGCTACTCGTCTTCCATAGGGTTCCAGTCATTTTAACTGCTTTGTTTTCACCCAAAGGGGAGCGTGGCCTAATGTGGGGGACTGCCCATTATTCCAAAAAACCCCAATAGTCCAAAAAATGTCAGGTTAGAGATGGTTACATTTAGGTATAAGGTTAGAGATGGTTAGGGTGTAGGTATAACGTTAGAGATGGTTAAATTTAGGTATGAGTTTAGAAATGGTTTGGGTGTCGTCCATGTCCAATGGGACATTTTTTGGACTATTGGGTGTGGAAGATTCACCTGCCACATGTCACCGGAGAGGCGCGTTCAGGGTCCTCCGACACAGGCAGGGATTTTGCAAACACACTAGTTTTTTGTAGTGTGAAAGATGGAACAAGCAGGGAGCAGATGGAACGTTGTCATGACAGAGACTCCGCATGTGTGTGTGGAGATGGGGGTTTCACCTGTTGCTCGCAGATTGCTCTAATGGGCAACAGGTGCACAGCCACCCTGTTCCTGGGCCCAATAACCTAGACCCAAGACAGGTGTGGCTGCTTAAACCACACCACCCCCCACACCACATTGGGGTTTCAGAATAATGGGCCGTCGGAACAATGAGATGGCACCTGGAATGTAAATAAAGAACATTTACTCAAGTACTGTACTTATGTACAAATTTGAGGTTCTTATTCTTTACTGGAGTATTTCCATTTTGTGCAACTATATACTTCTACTCTACTACATTCAGAGGGAAACATTGTACTTTTTTACTCCATGACATTTATCTGACAGCTATAGTTACAAGTTTTCAGATTACAAATTTTCATACCCTTCCTGTCCCGTGAAAACTATCCATCTCCAAATGTAGTGATTTTGAATGTTTGTGATAACCTTGACGATTCAGTGTTCCTTCATGGATTGAGAAAATTCTCCCACTTCTTAAAGAGGACCTAATATGCTCCTTTTAACACAAGGTAATATAGGTCTTTGAGGTCCCCAAAATATGTTTTGAAACTTTTTTTGCTAAAAATACCACAAAAATACCAGGAATAACAAAAACCACAGATTATGCATTAGAGGATTAGAATCCACCCTGTCGGAAAACAGGCTGTTTCAGTTGAAGGAGCCACCCTTCCGAGGCCCCTAGTTCTATGAGACAATGGGGTTCGAGCTTTACACTGAGCCCCGTTTGACTTACTCTGTAAACTTTTACTGATTTCACCTTATCAGTACATCTAAATCTGTTTCTGAACAAATTTGAGACAAGAGTAGGCAATGCAGTTTCTGAATCATCACTCTCATATTAGACCTAGAAGGCCTCATTTAAAAGTTTGTTCTAACTTTTGTGGTTGTGCTCCAGGCTTCTGGGAGACATGGACACTGCACAGAGACACGTGGGGGGGGGCGGTAGACAATAAAATCGACAATAAAAACACACTCTTTTTATTGGTTTTGTTTGGAGAAACCCACGGCGGATGGGAAGGAGCAGATGACAATATAAAGAAATCCGTGACGTCAGCGCCTACAGAGAGTTGAAAACACCTTCACGGTTCAGAGCTTTAGGCTTCGGTCGGAAGCCGGAGCATTTTGTTCAGAGCGATTACATTGTCAATAGTTTACTTCATTATTTGACACTTTGGCCACGTCTAATATTAACATAACAGTTCCCCCTTTAGTTAAAAAAAAAAAAAAAAAAAAAAAAAACAACCTTGAATTAGGTGGAAAATGCCTTTTCACAAAGCTAAACGTGACGCTCAACGCTCACAATAGGCATCCAATCGCAATCACCGTTTAAACTCCGCCCAGATTCGACAGTTAAACCAATCAAACAACTGTGCGTGAGATATGACGTCACAGGTGAGCCCCCCCCCCCGCCCAGTACTGCAGGCTGCAGCCAGATACCCCTCCCTAGGGGGCGCCTATGTATTGCAAGGGGTTGCGCTGCAAAATAAACCGAGGCAAAAAAAAAAAAAAAAAGTCGAAATGGAACGAAAATGTAAGTGAAAAATGTTTCACGGGGGACACGAAGCAGCGTGTGGCTTGCACGCACGATGAGCGCACGGCTTCGTTTAAACGACGTGACTCCGCTGCACGTCAGCGTCCGCACGTTTTCATTAGTGTACGCGTTCACGCTCGATAATTTGTCGCTGTCTCTTTAAGAGACTTGGTCGGTATTGCCAGGTACGCGATTTTTTTTCCGGTGGAATTGGGCTTCTTTTAAAGCGTCGGTGGTTGAATTTGTCGTCTGCGGGTCGGGTAATTCATACGAATTGCACGAATAACGTGTGTAAATTAAAAATTAAAAATCATAAAAATGGGGCCGGGGAAGGTGAATGGAACCGTACGGAACGAAACCGTGGGTAACGGGGGGACGCGTTCTCAGATCTGGCAACCCTGGGCGTGGTCACATGCCTCACATGATCACATGGTCACATGCGTGTGAGCACTGCGCATGCGTTTCACTGCATGCGGTTGGAGGGTGAGCGCACAAACACAACGACCGTTCACGAGCTGTATTTCGTTTATTTATTCAGTTCACATGCTGGAGACTTGTGTTATAAAAGCACCACTTGCAGTTCACTCTTCAACGAAAAAAAAAAAAAAAAAAGACGGAAATGTGAAAGAAAGAATGCGATTGTTTTTCTTTTCTTTGTTTTTCGGTACAACGTATAAACTTCCAACATCTTTAATGGCCAACGTTTTGGAACAGTGCTGGTTCGAATTGATGGAAAGAGGATTGGGTTAGGATGGAAGCGGGGTCTGACAAAAAAAAACAAACAACAAAAAACAGTTAAGAACTGAGCGGAGCTATGAACCAAAAATATAAATCTACTCATGACAATTATAAGAGCCAAAAATCTGAGACCTAAATCTGGTAAATGTAAGTGTTGTGGTGTTCTTGGCAAAGTACCACTGAATAGGAAATTCAGAAGTGGTAAAACACGACCCCTTAATGTCTACATAATATTAATAATAATCATAATAATAATAATAATGATGATGACGATGATAATAATAATAATAATCATAATAATAATAATAAAACAAGGATACGAACTCAGGTATTTTGCTGTCTCACTTACACCGGAGTGTCCTGTATATATCCGTGTCTTACTTCAAATCCTCGTTTGGTTGTGGTTTGAAACAACATTAATCCGCTTTATTCTTTTTTTTTTTCATATTTTAAGAGGTTCATTTCGCGACAAACACGTGTCCAAATCACGGGCAAAGAAGATCCAAGACTCCAGCGTTTTACGGAAACTCTGATAACGACGTTATTATCTTCAATCATGTTTTTGTATATTAACAGTTTTCAAGTGTCGGACAGACGCAGTACTTATTCTTGTCCAGGAGATGGCGCCATAATTAGAATTTGCCAGTGGGGATTCAATGTCGTCTTCAAAGTTCCTTATAGCACATAACGTTTGACAGTGTAAGTTTAAAATATAGTAACCAGGCAATAAAGATGAACATGATATCATCATTGTTTTTCCCAGGCATATATTTCTGTACAAGTAGGTTTCATAATAATATTTATTTTTCCAATATAATGATTTTTTTCTCTCCAAATATCTATCAAATTAATTAACAATCTGTCTAACTTGGTACAATTTAGAAATCCTTCCATGTGATAGATATGTGAAATATGCAATAATGATGATCAGGTAGGGATGGACTGTGGTCAGGTCTTACCTAATAATCATTTATTAATTGTTTTTTGTTCATTGATAGGTAGGGCCATCAATAGTCCCACACCTAAGGAAGGGAATGAAAAAAAAAAGAATATAATCTTTATAATGGTAATGTGAATAAGTACAGGATTTTGAGTTGTCAGAATTGAAATTACGTATATTTTGACTTTAATCTCAGAATTCTGAGCTTAATCTCCAAACTCAAATCATTACTTCACATGGCAATATATTTCTTTCACGGGGCCCAAATCCTCCTCCGTACATACCGTACGAACAGTTTGATTCTTTCTGGGAAAATATGGCACATGAGCATTTATGAACCCGTTTATCAATATACTCTTGTTCCAGTTTACAATGTCTACTTTTTCCTCCCCGTAAATCCCCCTCTCTCTCCATTGAGTCACAGAAATGCATTTTAATTGAGTGTGACTTAGACAAAGATCTTTTGGTTTCTCTAGCGACGATGAATAATCAAAATCCAAATTTCGAAACTCTCCAGCTTTGTCCTCGAATGAACGGTCCAGCGAATGGTGGGAAACGGCGAGCCCCATTGTTGCTGCTCTTATGTGGAGGGATGCTGCTGCTGTTGTGCGCCATCCCAGCGCATTTAAGCTGCTGCTGCGGTTCAAACCGCATGACCTCCTTTCCTACCTTGGGGCGTTGCTTCATATAGAGAAGTGGAGAAAGCTCCATTGTATACTGTTTTCCATTCATTCATTTCATTCATCCACAGACTAATGGACACGCATTTCAAAAGAAGGGTGTTTTGGGGTCCTCTCAAATTTCCACCAGAAGAGGATATACGTGAGTTATTCCAATTTGAAAAACAGGACAACCTCAGGTGCAAATCAAATTAGTCACTTCAGGGGACGTGCTTGTAAGGGGTGAGTTGGGGTAGAATAGATTAGGAAACACGCTTTATATGGACGAGAAGAAGAAAAGGACTGCATCATATTACCATATTATACCATGTAATATTACTATATTATAAACCCTGTGCCCCAGAGCGGTGCATCCCGTGCAGCTCATACGTGTCTTCCCTTTCACCTCTGCATGCACATTCACAGCATGCCATGAATGTGCATGCAACGGTCCATGTTGGAGCCCTGCATGAAGACCCAGTTGAGACCAAGTCCAATGGGAAATGCTATAATGAGAGATACAGATAACAGAGAAGCCTCCTTGGTCTGTTCTCTTCAACACCCTATGTAGACTCTGCGTACAGACTTTCAATGCGTTGCGCGGACGCTTTAAAGCGAGCCTACCTAAACTCCTCGTACGTGACACATCAATCTTCCTATTTTAGTAAAAAGATACAAGAGTGTCTTGATAAATGTGTTCTTATCTTCTTTTAAAAATCAACCAGTTCATATGGTAATTAAGCTCTGTTTCCCTGTCAGCTCTATAAACTATAGTAAACAAGTATATCGCTGTATATCACTGGTGCAATCGTCAGTTCCAATAGGCCACTGTTGCTAAACGGGAAAACAGATACAAGACCCTTTGGCAATGGATTCACCAATATGTTTTTCCTGTGACTATGTAGTCACTTATATGAAAGATTTGTCAAATTGCAATAATTAAATAATCACAGCAGAAAAAGTGAATTATCTGCAGTACCTTCCTTGGAAGACAGCATGTCCATGGCGTGACAGGCCGATAGATCACCATACTGGTTATGTGATCTGGGAGGCAATTGAGCAGAGAGGACTAATAAATCATGTCATATTTTGTCATCCCAAATCATGTTTACATGCTTTACTCAGACATGATTCACGGCGTCCTTTTGTCGGTTGTAATTGTTTTGTTGGGAGGGACAATTATTCTCTGTCGTAATTCCATCAAAGTAAGGTCATCCACCAACTGGGGCAGAAACTGCGTCACGAGTTTGGGGAAAAGGTCAAAACAGTCTTAAAGGTTAAAGTCCTGCAGCCACAGAATAACGGCGTTCCCATCTCTCCCCTTTGTGGTCTGTTTAGCAGTGAATAAAGGAATGCATTTTGTTATAAGAATTATGTATTTCTGTGTATTCTCAGTTGAACTTATGAGGTATTGTGACTATGTCCTAACGTGTACGTGCAGAACAACATGTACAGTTTGTACGCAAATGGCTACGTGCAGGAACAACGTGTCTATAACTGGTTACAAAAGGACATATGGATCACAAAGAACTGTTTCCAACCAAAGGCGCTCCAGCAAGCCGATGATGCAGCAAGAGTCTCCATCCTATAAAAGTCTCAGCTCTCCGGAGAGAGTTGACCATTGCCTCGGTGACATCGTTTTGTGTTGTTGCGCTGTAAATGCTCCTCTTGTACAGGATGTGCACCTCTTGTACAAGATTAAATACTTAATTTACCTAAAGTATTGGTCTCCGATTTTCTCTGTACCGATTTAGTCCGTCCACGAACAAAGTTTAGAGCTGTTTAGCTTTATCATTAATTTGGCGCCCAATGTGGGGCCCCTCCTCTCTCCAGAGCATCAGACCTAAAACCTTGCAAGGGGGAGTCTGGGACTCCTAAAGAAAGTCCTCAGCCGCGGACCACTAGAGGTCTGTTTTGAGCAACAGAGGCCAGGCTCCACTGGAGAGCGGAGCAGTAGTGGGGCCAGGACTACGGAGGAAACGAGACGAGTAGATGGATTGGCGCCCAACAATTCATTAAGGTAAGGTAACTTACTACTTAGAAGAAATAGATGAGGGGATAACAGATAACTGAGCAAAGCAGATCAAAACCTTTTCCCTGGTTGTAATGAACCACATATTTCGATCGCAAAAACACCTCCATGCAATGGAAAGATCTCGGACCTCTAATCACCAGAGCAGAACAAATAGGCGCGCCGTGGGTAGTTAAAGGCCACGGAACCAAATATAACACCAAACTGCAAATGTACAAACAAGAACTGAACTGGACGACGAACGCTAGAAAGACCTCTCACCTGTCAAAGGTGATATGCGTCCCTCCTATGAGGAATGATATCAGCTGACAGAAGAGGTGGAGGATGACCTAAGTTCTAATAAAATGATGGTCAACAGGACCAGCGGATGTAGGACTAATTAAAGCGGTCGTACGGGTTAAAATAACACCACGAGGATCATTTAGGCCTTATCAAAAACAATATCTACTTAAACCCGATATCCACTTAAACCCCAAGCAGTAATAGCACCAGTAATCGCAGATCTAGCAAGCCGGAATAATAATAGAATGTCCAGATTCACTATGTAACACACCTCTTTTTCCAGTTAAGAAAGCTGCGCCATCAGTAGGATGGCGTATGGTTCAAGATCTTAAAGCGGTTAACAGCGCTGTCATGCCACGATCACCCATCGTGCCAGACCCCCATACGCTGTTGAAAGATTTAAGAACAGATGCAAAGTATTTTTCAGTGATAGATCTAGCAAACACATTCTTTTCTGTACCAGTAGATAAAACATGCCAGTTCTGGTTTGCTTTTCAATTCAGAGGGAAAAAGTACACCTACACAAGAATCCCACAAGGATACTGTGAAAGCTCAACCATCTTCGCACAAGCGATATCATGCAACCTAGCAAAGTCCAAACCACCGAATGGAAGCCAACTCCTAATATATGTAGATGATCTTCTACTCACCTCAAAAACAGAACAAGACTGTCAGAAAGACACAATAGCTCTACTAAAATTCCTAGCAGAGCAAGGCCACAAAGCGAGTAAACTAAAACTCCAATTATGGAAGACAATAGTGAGATATCTAGGCTACAACATCTCCCAGGCAGGAAAACATCTCGGGGGATGACCGCAAACAGGCTATTTTAAAGGCTCCGAAGCCACAAACTAAGAAACAAATGATGTCCTTCCTGGGAATGACAAATTTCTGTAGACAATGGATTCCAAACTATGCAGAAAGAGCACAGCCACTGCAAGAGTTCATTTATGGACAACCAATGGCGGCGCAAGACGACAAGTGTTGGTCCACTCCACGCTTGGGATACCATACCAGGTTTTATTGCCTACCCCTACTGCAGTCCGCATTGATGAAAGGAAAACCTTGGTCCACCTCACCCACTGCAAAAGAGCACAGGTAACACCTGAAGACACAGATAAGTAAAACACCAAACCATGGCCAACAAACCAAGGTTTAGGTGCACAAGATGTGGTCTTAGAGAAACGCTGTGGATATTAACGATCTTAGCATTAGTAGTATTACCGCCCATACTTTTGGTGGTTTGGGACTATTGGTATGAGGGACCCCACCTGTAACAACTGGACAGTGACACCCCTACTGAGTCATCACTTGCATCAACAGCTATGGCAACCACATATAGGACCAAGAGGACCCTTAGGCAAGCAAATCCTGGGGACGTGTTAAACTTCACAGAAGGACGAACAGCGAGCGTCCTATTTTTGTAAATACATCTGCTGATGCCTCTGGACACATCATCAGTGATGTTCCTGGAATCATTGGGTGTTTCGGGTCTTTCAACATCATACACCCTCATCCAGGTGACCCAGCCGGGGCTGATCAGACCCCAGCTTGTGTCCAGATGGCTAACTAACTACCCTGTCTCCACTGTTCTCCTCGCTTGAGCCACAGCCATCTTGAGGCCCTCTCTGCCGCTTCGGTGGTACTGCGGATGGCTCTCCTCTTTCTCTCTCCTTCGATGCCTAAACTTCCGAAGGCTCTGGCCAAAGAACGAGCCGCAAAACATCTGCATCCACCTCCACTGGGAGGCACCTCGCTCTCCATCCAGCCTGCTGGCAGTCGCTGACCAGTCCCGCGTACTTGGAGAGTTTTCTCTCAAAGGCTTCTTCCAGGCTTCAGCGATAGTCTTAAGGACTTGGTCATGTCTCCAGCGGTACCATCCTTCTCCAACTGCCGTAGTGCAGCAGCTGAGGAGCATGCCCTTGTGTTCCACAAGGGCATGCTGGTGTGTCTGCTATGCCCCATGTGTGCAGGTTAGACAGGTTTGGAAGCACATCATAAACTGCCTGGATGAGGAATTTGATGCGGTGAGGCCTTGGCTCTCCAGAACTCAGTCCAGGTCACCTTCCTCCTCTCTCATTTGACTTATGATCCGTAATTCATTGTTGGGATCACACAGAAAATACATGTACAGACAGTAAAATGTCTGTGTGTCTGTACATATACTATAACCAACAAAGATTCATTAACTATACTAGGGATGGGATGAAAGGCCTGGTGGAACAACTGGATAAAACTAGCTTAATGACTTTGCAAAATCGAATGGCATTCGACATGCTGCTGGCTAAGGAAGGTGGCGTTTGTAAAATGTTTGGCGACCTATGTTGCACTTTCATTCCGAACAGAGTTTGTGTCTACAGAGGACAAGACTGGTTAAATACACAGATACATACCCTTTTATAATATCTAGTCATTGAGTGTGTCCTTAGCAGAATATTCCAACGATTCATCTGATCTCTTGGGAGTGGCATTGAGCGAGAAAGCTATGCTCAAACCACTATTTCAATAGCCAATGTGTTGCGCTAAGCACATTCTGTAACCTTTTCACTACATAATTACCCCCTTTTCGGGCTACTAAGCCCCTAACGTTAATTTCCTGCAAAGCGATTGAGTACATATCTCCTGAAGCGAGTCTCCAGGGGCTTCTTTGCTTACCTGCATTACATTTTATGCAAAAACATTCTTAATCGTGGATATATTTGATTATCAGAAAATCTGTCCATACTCAATACTTTTATGATGGATAACAAAAGCAAATCCACCGTGTTATAAACAGAAAAAGATTACCAAATATGAATTTCACTTATGGCGGGTGTGTCTACCAAATATGTGGTGTATGAACAGTTTTTAGAACTTAGTGAGTACAGGCTGGAACTCTTTTGATACATGTCATCTTGAATACAACCTGGAATCTTTTGACACTGCGATCTATGGGATCTACAGAGGCCATATCTACACTGATATGAGGTTTCCTGTAAGAGGAATTAATCCACAAATACTTGATTTTACAAGCCGTCGGCGTTCCAACACAGACCCCTCGTTGGTGACACGGGATGTCTTCCTGCATGTCACTTCGTTGGAGCTTGGCATGCTTCTGTCGGAGAAGGCACTGCATCCATATTGTGGGGATGGTAGCTCAGGAGGTAGAGCTGGTGGTCTAGTGATCCAAAGGTTGCTGGTTCGATCCCAGGCTCCTCCTGCTAGCATGCTGTAGTGTCCTTGAGCAAGACACTTAACCCCTAATTGCTCCTGATGGCTGCGTCCGTCGGTGTTTGAACAATTGTAAGTCGCTTTGGATAAAAGCGTCTGCTAAATGACTAAATGTAATGTAATGTAATGTAATATTCATTAGGTTCCAATGCAGCTGTAGGCTCTACAATGGGAAAATATACATTTCCTCACTGTAGAGTGGGGCAGCGTTCGGCGTTCACTCACCGTTGTCTTCCTCAATCGTCCATTGAAGAATGGGAAATCAGTCTTTTTCAATCTCTGTATCCTTAAGAGTATTACTCCAGGTAGGGTTTACTGCTCCATCATGAACCGTCACCACCTCCACTTGACTGGTGACTTGGCAAAACCATGAAATTCTCGTCCCAGCCAGGTTGTTAGCAGTCTGGTCTAATGAGACACTATTTCTGAATCTTAAGGAGTTGCCTTCTGTCAGGAATATCTGTTGTGGGGTGAAAGGAATCCATCTTCAAATGGTGAGGTCACTGGATCACGTCCGGTGAGTTTTGTAACCACAAGTTGGAAGTCGGTCCATATGTTGAATTAGTCGTTTTGGAGTTGTCTTTTGTGACGAGTGTACACAGTATGCAGAGTACGTGCGTTAAAAAGTGCAAACAACTGTTTGATTATATGATCATAGAATAATACAGTATTGTAGCAAATATATTTGGCAGGAGTCAAAGGCTGACTGCAAGACCCTACATGTGTGTGAGAACACTGTGTACTGAAATACAGATATGTGACTGGGGCTATGAGGTTGTGTTTTTCATTATGTGTGTGCATATACTGTATGTTTATGTGATTACATAGATTTAGATATATTGTTACAACTTGTGAGCTGCACACTTTATTTTAATTTTGCGAGTTTCATCATTGCTTGTAACAGTTTAAGAACCCCCAAGCTTTCCATGTGGCGCCAAAAAGGTTCAAGTTCAAGAGATTATTTGTCACATACATATACATACGTATATGTATGTATACATACTGTATATGCAGTGAAATGTCATGACACCTGGTGATTACGCACAATAAGCTCTATAAGCTCTATAAATACTAAAAACACTAAAATGTGCGTAATCGACACAAGATGCTCGTGCAGGTGGCTGCAAGGGGCGGCGCCACAACTGAGATTCTGGGTTCTATAATTATAAAATATAATTAATTGTTTGTGTTGTATTAAATATACATTTCAATCCTCCTAAATTAAACTTACCTCAACTTAACTCCAGTACTTACCTCACAGAGTAGAAGCATGTCACAAAATGTAGAAGTCCTGGCGACAGACACCATGTGTGTATGCGGAGTCTGTGTATTTATTACAATTTGTCCCTCTGACAATTCGCACGCTTTGGTCAGAGCAATTAGTTCTGCCAGTTCGCTGAGCAGGACTGTGGGCATTGATTGTCCTGATTGGAGGACTGCGTAGTGTCTTCTTTCTACAATAGCATATCCTGCTGACAGATGGTCTCCTCCTCTATAGCAAGAGCCGGCCACAAATAAAGTCATATTTGCTTCATTCAAAGGGAAGGTTTGTAAATCAGACCTAAGTTTAACATATTTTTCTGCTTCCGCTTCACACTCATGTTCTTGTCTATCTAGTAAGCGGAACGCTATCTGCTGGGTTCTTCTTAATCCCACAGACGGATATTGTGATGTCTGGGTATTGTAGTAAATGGGTTGTAGTCATTTTGCCTTTGAGCAGTAAGAACAAACTTGCTTTTTTCTATTAGGGTCACAAGTTTATGATGGGTAAATATCTCAATGGATAGCCCATCGTCAATGTGAATGCCTTTTCATAACATTAGTGCGCTGCCACTAATGTCCTATAACAGTCACCGAAACCTGTCTCCACTGGGAAGAGGGCCGTGGAGTAGTACGCTATTGGCTGTGTGTGGAGTCCTGTTCGTGTCTTTTGAGTGAACACTCCACATGCGTGTTCCTTTCTATGGGAGACAAACAGTTGGAATGGCTTAGTGTAGTCTGGTAACATCAGGGCTGTGGCTAGTTGCAGGGCCGTCTTTACTGTTTCGATTGCTATGTGTCCTTCTTTAGTCTATTCTAAAGTACCCTGTAGATTTCCAGCTCTTGTGCTTTGATCATTGCCCTCAATGGGGCTACCATAGTGGAATAATTCTATATCCAGTCTGAACTATACCCTGTCACTTCCAAAAAGGTCATCATGTCCCTTACTGTGTGCATGGTTTTAGGGCTTTGGAGATTCCTTCCAATTGAGAGGGAGATACTTTTTGTGTCCCTTTTCTTTAAGTCTTCCTAGATATTCTACCTTATCCTGGCAATATTATAATTTCTTCCACAAAGCTTTATGCCCTCGTTGTGCCAAAAGAGTTAACAGAGTTTGTGAGTCTTTGTGGCATGTGTCCAGGTCAGAGACAAGATGACAAGACAAGACAAGACAAGACAAGATGATATCATCTACATAATGTGTTGCTGTGCTTGTCATTTTACCAGGCAAATCCTTTAAATCTTCCTTCAGTGCATGGTTAAATATGTGGGAACTATACTTAAAGCCTAGGGGCACCCTTGTGTATGTATAGGACTGGTTCCTATATGTGAATGCAAATTGATGTCTACTTGAGGGGCTAAGGGGCACGCAAAAGAATGTTGAAAAAAGATAAATTACTGTAAACCATTTGGCATCCGGGGGAACATTTGAAAGCAGTGTGTGTGGGTTCGGTACTTCTGATAGATAATCTTCTTCCACTTCAGTAGCTACTCTTAGGTCATGCACTAATCGGTACTTGTCTTTGTCTGCTTTGAAGATTGGTAGTATAGGGGTGAGGCTAAGGGTGGGTTCAGGTATAAGCACTCCATCTTTCAAAAGTCCCTCTATTGTTTTAACAATTCCTTCCTCAGCTTGAGGTTTAATGAGGTACTGCATTTTCCATGGTGGTTTCCATGGCTAGTGTTTTGTGCCTGATTTCAACAGGGTTGTGCGGATTTAATTAATCCTATGTCCATGTCATGTTGTAACCATAGGTTACCGGGCACAGAAGCCATTGTTTTGTCTTTCAAATTCAAGACTTGGTTTGAACATTCAGAGACTTGTGGAAGCCTTACCACTTGGGGTTGTGCTGGGCCTGATGCAGAAATTATTATCTTAATATAATTCCCATCCATGCTGTGCCATATTTGTTTTTTCTGAGTTGGGTTACATGTAGTCTGAGAGGCTGCTTTTATCATTTGGCCCAAATGTTTTGGTTTGTATCCTGGGCTTACATAAATACTAATGTGTGGACAACTATTCTTGTGTGGAATTCCTTCGTCAAATAAGAAGAGTTTTCTCACTACTATGGCTGCTCCTTGTTTACCCATTATAATGGAGCTGGTCACTAGCTGTACCTCCTTTGGTTGGTTTTCTAACCACAGTTCTAGTTGGGCCTCACTTTCATTCTTGAAATACTGTAGAGTGTAGTGTAGAGGATCACTGGGTGGTACTGCTTGAGGGAGATTTGCTTGTTTAAACCTGTCCCATTTGTGTATTTCTTCAGCAAATTGTTGCTCCTATGCCTGATATTGCCTGTATGGGTTTTTCTGCCAAGTGAACCTGCAGCATTGGTTCTTCATCAGGGCTTGTTGTTTCATAGCAAAATGATGACCTCCCTTTGGACCCTCAAGGCACCCCTAGTATCCATTTTGCGGCCCTCGCCAGTGGTTGGTGGGACCTGTGTGCCGGGCGCTTGATTGTCCTTGTCCTTGCTGTTGTCAGTGCTGATATTGTCCAGGTACATCATTTTCCCATGGATTAATCCTGCCATTCCTCCTGGTATGTCCTGTCCATCCACACTGCCAACATCTTGGTTGGTTTCCTGCTCCCTGGTAGGTGTAGGTTCTACCTTGGCCTCTCGGGGGTCCTCTGATTCCCCCCATCTGTTGGTGTTGTTGAGATATCTGTTGGTCCCCCCTGGCTGTTGTATAATCACTACCGGTGGGTTAGGTAGTTGTGGAATAGTGAATTGAGGAGCTTGCTGGGTATTGGGGTTCTGATTTTGCCCTTGCAACACCACAACTTGAACTTTTGAGTTGCTGTTGAGTGAGCTTCCGCATTGTCTCCACATCTTGCTGCTTCAGCTTCTGTTGGAGATTTCTATGTTTGGTTACCGCATGTACTATGTGATCCGTGAATTGTGGGAAAGACGTTTTGTATAGCCCCACAACCTTGTTCTGCTCTGGGCTGGTGTTGTTCCATCTATTACCCTTTTATGGAGAGTAGCCTGGTGGAACACATCCATGTCTGGGTCTCTTCTTATCTGTTTGATCCAATCTCTCATGGTGAGAGATTGGACCATATGAACATAGGCTTGTGGGCTTTCCGTCTCTTTTATTGGGGTGGTGTTAATGGCATCGGGATTGATAAGGTTTGGGTACTTGGCTCTTAGTCCCCTCCATAGGTGATTACGGTGACGGTTGAATATATCACTTTCATTTGCCTGAGAGCCAACCTAGCTACCCAAACTGGAAGCCTGTAGAATTTCTTCCATTTCCCGCTTTCCAAGAGTTTTTCCCAGTAATTCTTTCATATCTCCAACGGCCAGTAGTACACCCACTGTCTCATTTTCAAACGATGTAATCCACTGGCTGGCTCCTGCTAGAATGCTGGGTAGACTTTGGATCAAACCTTCCAAATCCATGGATCCCCATGGAATGTAATTGAGATTTAGTCCTTTCGCCAGCAAGGCGAGCTGGTGTCTTGTGCCAGGCAAGCCTGAATCTCTGGGCTGCTCATCAGGACCAATGTTGCATGAACCACTTTATTTTTCAAAACTTTTTTAATTCGGCTTCCTCTGCTCCCATATTTAATGTTGGCAGAGATTGTGTCATCTGCCTCACTTCCTCCTCCCTTCTCTGTTTATTTTGACGTTCCTTCTTTGCTGTACCTTCAATCTACCTCTCGAGGTCACACATCTGTGTGAGGGTTTGGTTTAATTCCATCTCCGCCTCTCTGAGTTGAAGTTCCAACTGTTTTTCCGCCTCTTGTTTACCTTCCTCTTTTTCTTCTCCAAAATATTGTGTGTTCCCTTCTTCAGCACTTTCTAGATCCTCTATGTCACTGAGACTGCAGAAGCAGTTTTAGGCAGAAGACGAGGTGCCAACAAAGAAAGATGGATAACAGACAAGACATGGAAATTGATTGATGAAAGGAAGATGGCCAAAATAAAAAGGGAACAGAAGAGGATGCTCCGGAGTTGGAGGATGGAAGATGAGGAGTACAGGCGCCTGGTCAGGGAAGTGAAGAAGAACTGCAGAAGCAACAAAAGAAGGTGGCTAGACGAGAAAGCAAGAGAGGCACAAGAGGCAGCGGAGAAGAACAACACAAAAACACTGTACAGGATCGTGCGGGAGCTCACCAGCTCCAGGAGCAGCTCCAGTGTACCAATCAGCAGCAAGAATGGCACGGCACTTCCACGAAGAACAGGAGGCTAGGTGGGTGGAACACTTCAGCGAGGTTCTTAACCAGCCAACGCCTTCTACACTCTTCAGTTTTGACCGGGAACCATCAGCTGCAACCCTGAATGTTACTTCAGAGGAGATAACCGGGACAGAGGTTGCCAGAGCAATAAAGAGCCTCAAGAACAACAAGGCACCGGGACTCGATGAGGTAGCTGCCAAGTTGTTGAAGCACGGCCAGGAGGTTGTTGTGGAGAGCCTTACCCGCTTGTTCAACAGGATTTGGCATGCAGAAGAAGTTCCTGCCGATTGGAGACGTGGGGTCATTGTGAAGCTGCCTAAGAAAGGAAATCTCGCGGACTGCAACAACTGGCGGGGCATCACACTGCTGTCTATTGCTGTCAAGGTATTCTGCAGTATACTGCTCCAACGCCTAAAAGAAGAGGTGGATAATTTCTTGAGGGAAGAACAAGCTGGCTTCCGGAAGGGAAGGTCCTGCTCCGAACAGATCTTTTCTCTTCGCAACATCATTGAACAGTGCCAAGAATTCCAGACACCCCTCATGATCATCTACATCGATTTTAAGAAAGCTTTCGACAGCATCCACCGGGAATCACTGGCAGATTCTCCAGCTGTATGGTGTACCACAACTCCACTTGCAGAGTCAAAACCAACAACGGCTCAACCGAAGACTTTGACATCGTCACTGGAGTAAGACAGGGTTGTACGCTGTCACCCTTGCTTTTCATTATTGTCATTGACTTTGTGATGAGGAAGACCGTCACTGGTGAAATCTTCGCCATCAAGTGGGGAGGGGACAGACTGGCCGACCTGGACTTTGCGGACGATTTGGCTCTGTTCAGTCATACCCACCTTGCACTCCCAAGAGATGACCAACAACCTCCATAAGCACGGGGAAAAGGTCGGCCTACGGATAAGCCAAGAAAAGACCCAAGGCCATGACCGTAGGACAGGAGCAACACCCTCCACCTCTCACTATAGGCGAACATGACGTAGAGTACGTTGAGAACTTCACATACCTTGGAAGTAACATCTCAAATACAGGAGACGTGGAGAAAGATGTACAGTACGAACTAGAATCGGCAAAGCTGCAGGAGTATTCTAACAGCTCCGCAACATCTGGTCGTCCAAAGCCATCAATACGGACACCAAGCTACGCCTCTACATGTCAGTGGTCATCCCAACAGCAACCTAGGCCTGTGAGACCTGGATGGAGACAGCCAGCATCACCAACAGGTTGGATGTCTTCCACCGACGATGCCTCAGATCCATCTTGAGGATCTCATGGAGAGATCACATCACCAAGGAGGAGGTGATGAAAAGGGCAGGGGTGGCAGCCCTGGCCGATATTGTCTCTGCTAGGAGAAAGAGAATGGCTGGGCACGTACTCCGACTGCCAAGAGAGGGACCGGCAAGTGTGGCAATGGACTGGATGCCAGAGGGTGGAACGAGGAAGAGAGGGAGGCCAAAGAAGACATGGAGACAGACAGCCAAGGAAGACCTAAATGAAATGGGTGTCAGCTGGCATGGAGCAAGAAGGGTCACAGGGAACGGAGCAAATGGAGGGGACTCGTCGCCCAATGTTCCAGAAGGAAAGGGAGGAACTAACTAACTAACTAACTAACTAACTAACTAACTATGTCACTTTCATCACCTTCTCCTCCTTCTCCCTCCTTAATTTGTTCCTTGATACCTGTGGTATCCCGTTGCTCCCCCTTTTATTATTTTTGGCTTTGTTTAATAAGTTTTTCCATACCTCAAATTGAATGTATTTCCCTCCAGCTCATCCCCTAAACTTTTACATTGTTCCCTCAACTCTTCTTCACTAGGGTACAGACTTCCTGTTTGTTTTTCTGAGTAATACATAGTCTCTTAACACGGTTAATTTTTTTATTGGCATTTGTGCTAAGTAGGGAAGGGGTAGGGCTTTCATTTTTGTTTTTTTAACTATCATGTCCCACATATGTTTTTTCGGGGCGCTTCTAGGTTTGTCTCCTTGTCTTTTGAATAATGTTATCACATGTATCACATGTTATCACACATTCTCTTTTCCTTTTTTCCTCTCTCTGTTTTTTTCCCCTTGGACTTATGATTCTTTATCAGGATGTCCTTCCTCCACACACACATTAATGTCCAATGTTCCTTCCACTGGCCATGAGGTTGGGTTACTCTTTGTTCGTTTATTCCATTTTTATGGAGCATTCTTGGATTTCTTTTGATAATAGGGGGCCTTGTTTTGTTAATATCCCGACAGCGGTTGACACTTTTTTCCTTTCCATCATTTATTCAGTGTTTAATAATTCTCTATTCTGTATTCTCTGAAGTATATTTCTCCTTCTAACCAAGAATTCTGAGCCAATTGTTATCTGCTTACTGGAACCGTATGTATGTTTTGTCAACAATCTCCCTTCGGCGGAATTCTCACAGAATCAAAAGCACCCACCTTTTTTTTTTGTTTTCTCCCTGTTCTGGATGAAAACTTTTTTTTCTAAAAAACCTTATTAGAGGTGTGTATACTATATATATGTATACAGTGTAATGTATAACCAACTATTCCCATTCGTTGCTTTTTATTGGTTTTCACCAATTTTTAGTCTTCTTTGGTTGGTTCAAGCAGATCTGATGCTCACCCTATCAAGCCCACCTTATTTTGTTCTTTTTCAGCTTTCCCAAGTGTCAGATAGTTTTAACGTTATTTTACCCCTGGTATGACTTCAAAGACTCATATAGCGAGTGGTTCATTTGTTCCCCAGAAGATTATGTCTCCTGTAGAACTGACTAATTGTCTAAGATGCCAAAATGCAGGATGAGAAGCGTCTACTCCTACACGCCACACATTTGTAACAACTGTGGAGATCCAGGGAGGGTACGCTACTCCTCTGCACCTGACAACTCTTCAGAATTTATATAGTTATATATAACTATATAACTTATAATTATATATAACATATATATAATTATTCTCGCCCTACTCTTTCTTCTATCGTTCTCTAAATTATACCAGCAAACTAAACCAGAAATACTGGTAAAAACAAACACATACAAATGGTGGCCCCTTTCCTTGTTTGTTTCTTAATAATATCTTGTTCTATGGAATATCCCAGTTTCTGAGGCATAAATCTTTTCTGTGTATTCCTATCTCTCCTTTTTCTTTTTGACCTTTTTTGGCAACTGCCCAATTTTTCTCACTTCCTCCCGTACTTTCCGTCTAGGCTAATATTGGCTATTTTATTATCAGTCTATTTTTTAGAGCGGGAACTTTGTATTATTATTCGAGTTTCTCAACTCTGCTCATAATTTTAGTTTTGCTTTTATAGTCCTTGGGCTTTTGACTCAGACTCACTTGCAATTCACCAAGGATATCATAGCTCTCTAGCTATAGTGGTACAACCAGACTACTTTTCCAGGACAAACTACCTGTAAGTTCAATAACCAGCTTCAATATTACCTATTTATTTCCAGGCTCAAACAGGCCTGACATTAACCCTTTTAACCTTTCTAAAGGTGCACAGACAATACAATAACCACTAGACTTGTCTCTCTCTGGCTACAGACCCTCGCTCTCTGTTTACAGTGGTATCCACAGCAAAACTTCTCACGTCCCGAATCCGTTAGCTATCTGTACAGACCTGTAAAAACCCTTTTAGATTGTCTTTTAGGGTGCCTTTTCATTATTTTCGTTTGTCTTATTTTTTTATTTTATTTATATTTTGTTAGTACCTTATCTCCACTGTATTAGTTCTTTATTTGCAGAGCCAAATAGATTCTGGTCTTACCCATATCGTCAGGGGGAAAAAAACAGCAGATTCCTCCCCCAAATAGAAATGAAATAAACAAAATGCTTACATTGGCCAATTTGTTCCCATCTGCGGGAAGGATCACCGCCCCAACCACACCGGTGCTTGGAGAAATGTCCTTCTTTTTGCTCTTTTTCCAATCCTGTTTGTGACGCCAAATATGTGGTGGAAAAATCACCTTGGAGAAGATGTCCTTTCATTTAAGATAATTTATGCTAAAAAATATTTGAGTTTGTCTCTGCAGAGGACAAGACTGGCTAAATACCCATACCCTTTTATAATATCTAGTCGGGAGTGTGTCCTTAGCAGAATATTCCAACAATTCACCTGATTAAATAGTGCTGTCTACCAGACTGACTTATCTCTTGGGAGTGGCCTTGAGCAAGAAATCTACACTCAAACCACTATTTCAATAGCCAATTCATTCTGTAACTTTTCCACAACATTTTGTTTCTCTCTCTCTCTCTCTCTCTCTCTCTCTCTTTCTTTCTTTCTTTCTTTCTTTCTTGCTTTCTTTCTTTCTTTCTCTCTAAGACGGTTGAAGCCTATAAAACCGACCTGCAGTAAGAAATCAATGCTTTCTGCCAATACACTATTATTTCAATTCATTTTAATTCAACAGCTTCATTGGCACGGGGCAACACACGTGTACATTGCCAAAGCAAGCGGAAAACAAAAAGTGAAGATTATGTTGCAGAAGATAATCTTCTACTTGCTTTGAGGATTAAAAACACAAGATGATATACTACAAGCACAATAGGTGAAGATAAACTGGAAAAACAGACAGAAATGTCTAAACATTGCACTTAAAAAAAAATATGAATGTAAATAGGTAAAGATAAATAACCCAAAATATATATATATATCCATATATCCATGGAGAGAAATCCAGGGCTCTGTTCCTTCCTCTCCGCCTCTCTCTTTCTCCCGTGCACGCACGCACACGCACACGCACACGCGCGCTCCTTCTCAGAGGAGGGGCAGTGTCGACGTCTATTTACTGCTGTGGAAAACACTCACAGTGTCAGAATATCATGGATGAAACTCACCGCAGCCGCCCCCGTCCTCAGGTAAGGCTCAACTCAGCTGTCGCTGCCTAATGAAACTTCTGGGGGGGGGGTTTAAAATGAACTTTAAAAAGGCTTTCACTTTGGCTATTTTCCTCACTTATTTATTTCCTCTTGCCACTATTCTCAAACTCTGTATTTATACTGCATGTAGTTTAGATTGTACATTTTGAGTTTTTCCTTCTTTGTAACAGCGTGGGCATTTTGCCTGGAATGCCTTGTTTAATTTTGTGTCTTATCCAATGAGGACAGAAAATAGGCTTCAATACATGTTTTTATTCGTTAGTCTTATTTTAGTGTATTCACCCTTTTTATGATAATGACATTTTATTTTGCTGAAACATATAGATAAGAGATAAGAGATAAGATGAGATAAGATAAGATAAACCTTTATTAGTCCCACAACTGGGAAATTTACATTGTTACAGCAGCAAAAAGTGACAGCAGAAAAATAGAGAGCATATCAGGGTACTATAAGTAGCACTATAAACGAAATAAAATGTATAGGAAAAAAGACCATATGTAGGATAGGGCCAACAATTTGCAAAGAAATAATAACATTGAGGTGTTGTTATTGACACCATTTAAAATCAGAAAGAGACTGTACCTGACATCAAAGGTTCTGCAGCCTCCTCCGCCTCCTCCTCCGCCTCCATGTCCTGGAACCATGAAGGTTTTGATCAACCATCTTGGATTCCCCAGTCTCCCTGCTCCCTCGGAATCCCCCTCTGATTACACTGTGTGTGTGTGTGTGTGTGTGTGTGTGTGTGTGTGTGTGTGTTTAACAGGGAAATTAGATTGCACGCAGGCCCCTCCTCTGAAAATATACAAGAGAAATCAAGTTATGCTCGCTAATGTTTTCTCATTAGCTCTCCCACTCTTTCCAGGGTGTCCTTCGAGACGGACGCCCGGTTTTTATTTTGTGGTTTGTGTTTTGTGGTCTGCGATTCTTTTCCTTTCTCTCCCCTCCGTGACCGCCTTCTATTGCTGTCCTTTCGGGGGGTGGTGGTGGTGGAAGGTGCTTTCTCTGCCCCGCGTCCGCTGCTCTAGTTGTTGTTACTTCGCCGCTCCAGGCCAAAGCTCAGGGTGATGTGAAATTGGTCACTCCTCAGAGTGCAGGCCACACTTCTCCCAAATCATACGAAGCTTGTGCTACGCTGTTTTGTCACAACACGAGCAGGCGTGTGTTGGATTGTCACGTTGGCTGTACCCAGTAAAGACCACATTGGTCCCATTTTTTGAGAGGTACAACATTATGTCTCGTACCCATTCCAATGAGCCTACCTTAAGAGGGAGCGACAGGCCATTGCACCCCCTAAATATACAATTCTTTAATTATTTTTTTATGGACTATAAATTAAATATATGCTTGTGAATATCACTGTTAATGGCACTGACGATCACTTCTGCCAGCTGGTGTAGTCGTGGGTATAACCATCCATGCCATTCTTTGTAAATACAGTGTTGACTGCACCCCATTTTTTTCCAGACGTGGCAATAAATTCGGCATCTTCGCAGAAACATATTTGTTTTGAACAGTTAGGTGCTGTGATCTGAGAACCTTGCTCAAGCAGCAAAGTTTTTGTCCACTTTCCCCAAATGCACCAACAGCCAAATTAATATTGTGGCGTCCTTAAAGAAAAGAAAATGCAGGCGGAGTTCCAGTCACTTTACAATCACATTAGTGCAAACTGTGTGTGTTGTGACTTTACAAAAATAAACTCCCCCTGCCAGATGAATACAGTATATCCTAGTGGAGTATTACCGGTACAGCTGTTACAGGGAGCATCCGGTGGATCTAATTAGTAGGTTTCTGTGCCTGTCAATGAAATACTGTCCACATCACTGACCGTCTGCAGTGGCCCTGAATAACTACCAAGGAGTCCAGTAATGGAGATCTTAATGGTGTGAAAGCAGCGAAGAAGTGAGGAGGGTAAGATAATTATCTGCCAATTCGCTGGCAGCCTTGAACTCATCACATATTTAAATATATATAGGAATTTCGGGAGCATCCTGTTGATGGTCCACGGTTACTGCACAGAATTTGAATTTACCAGCGTGTTTGGGAAGTGGCGAAGCCAGATCATTGCTGTGCTGAGCAAACATTGAAGATCTGTTTGGAATGTAAATGATGTTGCCAAATTGACTCAAAAATGGCTGAATATATAAGACGGTATATCCATAAGCACAGAGAAGGTTCACAACGTGCATTCCCAATACACACACTCTACACACACCCACTGACACATACACATATACACACACACTGACCGATTCATAGTGCCGCACGCATGGGTCACACACACACACACACACACACACACACACACACACAAACACACATATAGCCATATACAGTATACACACACTCATGGGTACATACACACAAACATGTCTACAATGTCTATGTAGTCTAGTAGCAAAGGCTCAGAATGTTCCTGTGATGAGTGGGTGATGGAGTTACTTCTACTGTAATGAAATTTGGGCGGCTGTAAGAGCAGGAAGGAAGCTTGCTGCAGGTACAGCACGATGTTATCTCGCAGCCTAATGGAGTTGCTTTCGGGGCGTTTGACAACATGCGAGGACCCCCTGGTCTCTCCTGAGTGTCTTTACATTGATTTTATGATCAGACAAAGGAGCTAATCTTATTGGAGCAGAGTGTATATCTCAAAGTCTATTCATGATGTTTCCTGTTTATTCTTTTACATCATTCTTCACTCCATAATACAATAACCACCTGTCCCATGCTCCTCTCGTTCCTACTCTGTGCTATATCTGGCATGACAGTAGGGCTTAAGTTATCTTACTGCGAAAAATATGTCCCATTGTCACTGTGAATAGACACAGGCATCAAAATATCAAACAAGGAAAATACATGTGTACTACAACATGTGCCTTTGGGTGGATGCTTTTATGACGTAAGACCCCAGTGGTGAACTTGCCGCATACTAAAAGTCTCTCATAACCCTAATAGGGCCAGGTTGAATTGGCGGCTCTAGCAGAGAGTGTTTATTTCTCCATCTCTTTGTTTCTGCTTCTTTCAGAGTGCAGACATTATCTTCCTCCATCCGTGCAGTCAGATAACCCGCCGTAGCCCAGAGGATCCGTCCCGTCTTGACATTAAAACCATGGCGTCCTATTAAGGTCTATCTTGACATCTGCCTCAAAGAGCAAACACAGACATGGACACACACACACGGAAAAAAACACACACACACACACACACACAGAAAACACACACGACCACACAATCATGTGTCCCTCTGCACAAATTAAAGAATTAACTGAAACATACACACATACAATAAACTGAAATACACACACAGACAGTAGGATTGCATATCAAAATCCAATTTAAACCAGGCGACCCGATATTCCAGGTCAAGGAGCAGGGAGGTATTTAGGAAATGACTTCTCTGTGCCCGAGGGATCAAGACAACAACTTGACATCCTTGAATTTGCTCCGATACACTGATAAGATAAGATATGTGCTCGAAGGCAATTGACTTTCAAAGTGTGCCAGGAAATGTAAATGAAATCTCAAGAGGTGAAGGTGAAGGTGCCCTAGTTACACTGTCCTATACACCCAAATTAAAGACAGAAGAAGTAGTAGTATTATAATAATATAGTAGTATAGTAATATAATAATAATAATAATAATAATAATAATGATAAAAAAATTATAACAATAATAACAGTAATTTAATAATAATATATATGAATTGTATAGCACCCAAAACCCAGAGGATTCCGATACATTTACATATAAATGTATTTGATTCATAGACATTAAACTTATACTGTGCACAATTTGAATTATCCATTAAAATCTATCCTGGTGTCAGTTTCAAATGTTTTTCCTCTGACGCCACAGTGTTAAGGACAACACAGCTGTCTGAGCCCTTATTTGCTCACCTGTCAAGGGAGCGTAAGCTGAAAGACAGTATCACCTGCGTGCTGTGTGGGCGGCCACTGGAAGTTATAGATTTTGTGCTGTGTTGTCTTCATTTTTTCTGAAGATATTTATGCTTGGAGCGCCAAACAAAGTTTGAGCTGAGGGGAAAGTCGTATTTGTTTCTTTTAGAAAAAACAAATAAGACATGGGCATTGGGTTATGTGTGCCCACGCCTGTCTTTTTGGAACAAATTGCCCTACATGGGTTTGGCACATTATTTTCTGCATCAAAATGAAAGTGTGACATTGTACCATGTAATGAACAGTAGTCTCCTTAGTCTCGTATAAATAATTTACATTTTATACCCTTTTGCAATGTTTTGATCTTTTTACTAAAATGCATTATTTGCCCCTTTTGGCCTCAAGGTTAAGGAATTCACCCCTACTGTATCTCCACTAACTCCACAGACGGAATACTTACCATGGCATTGTCTTTGTTTTCACACGGCTGTCGCTCAGATATCAATTTGACGTGAAGCATACTGTGAAAAAGACTCCCGAGGCCAGAGGCGATGGAGATTCCCAACCAATCCCTCTCCGCCAATGTGAGCGGCAACTCTGTCACCAGCACCAGCCTCATCTCTCAAAGTCCCTACACCACCCTGGAGATGGTGGTCATCATCATCGTGACAGGTTCCCTGAGTCTGGTCACCATCATTGGCAACATCCTGGTCATGCTGTCTATAAAGGTATGGTATCTTGCCACTCTAATCCAATCCAGTCCATAATTTGTGAATTAAAAGTGTAGAATTAGACAATAATTCTAACAATAATCTCTTTTGTTTCATTCCAAAGGTCAACAGAAACCTGCAGACTGTCAACAACTACTTTCTGTTCAGCCTGGCCTTCGCTGATCTTATCATAGGCGTATGCTCCATGAACCTCTACACCGTCTACATCGTGATCGGCTCCTGGCCCTTAGGAGCCGTGGTGTGTGACCTGTGGCTGGCTGTTGATTACGTTGTCAGCAACGCCTCAGTTATGAACCTTCTCATCATCAGTTTCGACCGATACTTCTGTGTCACCAAGCCACTCAGCTACCCTGCGCGTCGCAGCACAAAAATGGCCGGCTTGATGATCGCCGCGGCCTGGGTCTTGTCCTTCATCCTCTGGGCACCGGCCATCTTGTTCTGGCAGTTCATTGTGGGTGTGAGGACCGTGCCGTCAGACGAGTGCTACATCCAGTTCTTCTCCAACGCGGCGGTGACGTTTGGCACGGCTATAGCTGCCTTTTACCTGCCGGTGGTCATCATGATTGGCCTCTACTGGCGGATTTCCAAGGCCAGCCGCAGCCGAATGAGAAAGGACAGCAGGAAAACGTCCGGGACCAGCTACGGGGAAGGCCCTTCCCTGAGCCAGGAGGAGAAGGAGGAGAATCCGCCCAACAACAGCGGGCCTGGCGAAAGTGTGGAGGAAGTCCGAGATGAGGGGACGGAGAGGAATATGTTGCAACAGCAAAATGGAAACGGCCCCTGCAAGAAAGAGAGCGCGGAGGGCTCGACCAATGAGAGCTCCAGTACCCCCAGTGACCAGTCCGCTCCTCACGTCCCACCAGAGAGGAGCGCGAACAGCGGGAGAAAACAGAGCCGGGGCCAACGAGCACCTGCGCGAGGGGAGACGGGCTGCAGTCGCAAACTGTCCTGCATGATAAGCCCATCCCAGCGGGGCTCCAACACCGGCTCAGACATCCCAGCCACTGAGAGACAGAGCCTGGTCTCAAAGACGCTGTCCAAGGTAAGTTAGAAAGAAAGTAGTAATGAGTTCTCCTCCCATCCTCAGCCTACAGGGCAAAGTACTAAAAAAATCTTTAAGCAAAAAAAAAAGTCTTTCAACTAGTGAAAGCTGATTGAAAATGATATAAACCGTGTGCTTTTCTAGGTCACAAAGCGGAGCCCTATGTTGAAATGCAACAGGAAGGGAATGTCGTCACGGGAGAAGAAGGTGACGCGCACCATCATGGCCATCCTGGTTGCCTTTGTTGTCACCTGGACGCCGTACAACGTGATGGTCCTGATCACCACCTTCTGCTCCACGTGCATCCCCAACTCGCTGTGGACCATCGGCTACTGGCTGTGCTACATTAACAGCACCATCAACCCGGCGTGCTATGCGCTCTGCAACACCACCTTCAAAAACACCTTCAAACACCTGCTGCTCTGCCAGTACAAGAACCTCCGCTCTGTACGGTGAGGGCGGGCGGGATGAAGATGAACAATCACGTTTTCAACGCAAGGCGGAGGATAATGTGTTTGCAGGTCAGTACTTGTGAGCTGCGAGTTCACAATGTAAAGTGAATTAAAAAGAGAGTGGAGCGAGTGGAAGGAGAGCAAAGTGAATTAGGGTGAGGCACGGACTGATTAAAAAAATGTTTTGTTTAGATGTTGAGTAGTCTCCTACTCATCATGTCCAATTTGTATTGCAATGATAGAAATGATCCCCAACAACAGTGTTAGAAATGTGTATGTAACAAAGACTTGGGATTTATTTAAGGCAATACTATATGACAAACTTGATCATCGAGACAATCACTTTTTATCTGTGAAAGCCTTTTGTTGTACAAAGTAGATTTGCCTCTGGGTGTAGTTGAATTTCTCTGTCATTTGAGCGAGAGAGATTTCCTCTTTGCTCTTCCTGCATATGCTCCTAACTTTGACAAAATGGTTTTGCCTCGGCACAAATGATCGTTAACGCAGTGGTTCCGTGACCGTCAGCCCCGCCACACAACATGACGAATATACTTATTCTAAGTGTAGATCCACAGAATCGAACAAAGGGACGCAAAGTGAGAGATTTAACATGCACAGCCAAAAAAAACACGTCGACGCTAAACTGTGCGGAGCCTTGTGAAAAGAATTTATACTCAGCGTGGGAACTCGAGGGAGAATTGAATCTATGAAGACTACGACTGTAAACAGATGTGTTTGTACATGTGCTTCTGTGTGTGTCTGTGTGGACGCGCGTGTGTGTCTGCCCGCATGCACCTGTCGGCAAACGCACGCCCACCCTTCGCCCCTGCTCGGATATATTCCATTCAAACTAATGTGACATCTGTAAAATGATTGCAAAATGTGACTTAATGTTGTGACGACCCCCCCCCCCCCTCCCCCTCGCTCCTCCTCCCCGATCCGTGTCTCCACAGGGTGTTTTCAGTAAATAAAGAATAAATATTGACACCGTCTTCCGCTGTCTCATTGATTCAAGTCAAATATATTCAATCGAACGGCTGATGACAAAGGCAGAAAAAAGGTGGGCAAAACACATACAGTAGACGCACACACACTTACACACACACACACACACACACCTGCCAGGCCTAAACAGATACAGGACAAATGGTCAGTTCCACCCCTCGGCTACTCTAGGATTGTATTGCCCAAGTGACTGTGTTTGTTTTGTTTTACCCGCTTTTCCCATCGCTCAGGGACACACATCATGCCTGGCAAGCGCTCAGCGGAGCGGAGATCGGGGAAGATGGGCGGCGACGGCAACTTACAAAAAAAAAAAAGTTAGAACAGGGAAAAGTACGGGAAAATAAACATCCTGGAGGACAGCGGGAAACAATTGTATAAATACGGGAGTGTTGACAGCTATGTCACACACATTCTCACTTTTGTACACACTTTCTGAATAAGTCTCTTGAACGGGACCCAGAATGAGGTTAGGTTAATTAGGTTGATATCTTAATACTGTGCAATGTCAAAAATGAATTTAAGAAGATGGGAGGAAGTCAACATAAGATGGAACTTCTTTTTCATTATCTTAGTTCTCATTTGGATTACACTGATGAGATGAATAAATGCATGCATGCCTGTTGTTAATTAGCTCCCTATAAATGGTGGAATGGCTGAAACAGGCTGAGGGCCACGCAGAGGCACGTTTGATCCTTTTTTTTTCTGTTGAATTAGGAGGCAAATGCCTTTCTAACTTCCTGGAGAAACACTGCAGACATAAAAGATCCTCAACGCCAGCCCCAAAATCAGATCAAGCTGAATTCCCAAATTCCTGGTTCACGTCGGTTGTCCTCTTGATGCGTCTTGTTACTGACTGGCTGATTATAGTTGTTTTTCTCCTGAAATACTTCAGGACCATTTACATAAACCATCGTTCCTAAGACTCAAACCATTCGTTTGGTTTTTTTTGTGATAGCGTCCCTTTTTTTTTAACCGGAGGTTCCGAGGAGGAAACAAAACTGTAAGATCCACATACACCGTTATTAAGTTATACAGCAACCTAAACCGCACGGGGGATCTCTGTCAGGTTAAAGGCTTAAAGGCAGGTTCAATTTTAACCTGATATTCTTCTTTAGGTCCAAAGAGGGCAATGCAGGCTCTGACCTACCTAGTGCGGCGCCAGCCCGAATCAGCGTCACGAAACTGAGACCAACGACTGTAGCCACAAAAAAAAACAAAAAACGAAGAGACACTGTGTAATAACAACTAAGTGAATAACAAAAGTATGGACTCCATTAAGCCAAGAGGCCCCCGAGGAAAGCGTCGTTCTTCTGAATGCTGAGGCAACACACGCGGTGCTCATTGCAATACGCTGTGTTCAGCGCCGCCAAGTCTGAGAAGGAGCAAGCGCCCGGCAACCCCAGAAAGTACGACGTTCAGAGCGTCAATAAATAATATGTTTCAATGCATACAATGTTTTGAACGTCTCTGTCTTGCTCCCAAAAGCCACACACGCCTCAAAACTCATCAATATTGTGAAATCAAATGACACGGCCATATCTGTTTGCCTTCTTTAATTTTGACCAACGTACACGTTAGAAGTTTCGTTTTGCCCGACCAAAACACTGCGCGCATTTCAAAGACGCACTTTTCCACTTTCTTACTTCTCTCCGTTCTCTCACACTTGTTCTATTCTGTCCCCGTCCGGTGACGTTGCCCCCCTGATGATGATGCTTCGTACCTCGACGCCGCCGCTCGCTGAGGTTGTGTTGCTGTCATTTCCGTGAGACAAACGCCAGGTTCAATGTGTTCTTACGCCTCTCGATGGCAGAATTTAACAACAGCCACAGATCCACAAGCGACAGCGTGACCTCACGGGCGGCAGACGCAGTTTCTTCACAGCTTTGCCAAAGAGAGCTGTTAAAAGAGGGACTAACTGTTATTAAATGGTGTTTAGTTATGATTAAAAAGCAATTTTCCATTCCGATCAATGATGAGTGACAGTCTTGGTAAGATTTATTGATTGATAATCATTATAATTTAGGGGCGGAGGGAAACTTGTCGGGAGAGAAAAGAGAAAAGGGCGAAGCATTCATCGGCCTTGATTCCACCCACTCCCTGTCGCATTCTTCTAAAATAAGTTGGTCATGGCTTTCACCTTTCAGTTTAATAATGCACTGAATTTGCCAAAATTCAAGAGCAGAAGAGAGGAAACAACCTTTCACCTAGCCTGTAGCCAGTCTCTCTCTCTCCCTCTCCCTCCACTGTCTGTGTGTGTGTGTGTGTGTGTGTGTGTGTGTGTGTCTGTGTATGGGGAGGGATGATTCTAAGGGCTTGTGACTGACGGGAGCCCTAAAAAAATGTTAGAACATTAGGTCAATTTTTGTGGTGCGCATTTTTTCTTTTAAAATTACAACACACAAGCTGCAAGCTCCAGCTGAGCTCCGGCAGCACCCAAACATGTAAATAGGGGGGGGGGGGTACACACAAAACAAATACAATTGTGTGTTTTTATTTTAGATGTTTTTATTTCCCTCTGTTTCCTAAATGAAGGAAACAAAAAACAAACAAACCTGTGCGTCCCGTGCCCGTGTCACGCATGGCAACGACTCCCACTCCCTGGTGGTGCCTTTGTGTGGTGGGCGTTGCTGCACTTTGTGGCTCCCTCCTGATGATGTCGTTCACCTCAACTGCTCTGGCTATTCACCTGCGGCCCATCAACTCATCACCAAGTAGTATATCAGCCCCGATTTTCCATCCACTCATCACCAAGCAGCTTATCATGACCGATTTTCCATCCACTCATCACCAGATCGTACTTTTACGGCTGAGACTAGTGAACCCAGGCGCAAGACACAGAGACAGGAATAGGGGTAAATATGGACTGGGATTTATTGAAGGGATCAAGGAAAGAGGATGTCAAGTAAAAGCAGGCAGGGAAGTTGGAGCAGGCAGGGCAGGCAGGTAGACAGTGCATGTATGTAGGTCAGGCAGGACTGGACGTTTTACCTTTTTTACCTTCTTCCTTCCGGCAGAAGGTGAAACAGTCATTCTCGCGTCATTGATCGCTTTTCCAAAGCCGCCCATTTCCTTGCCCTGCCCAAACTTCCCTCAGCTAGGGAGACCACTGACCTTCTGGTGGACCACCTCTTCTGCCTGCATGGTATCCCCTCGGACATTGTGTCAGACAGAGGCCCCCAGTTCATTTGACAGGTCTGAAGGGGTTTCTGTAATGCACTGCGGGCCACTGCCAGCCTGTCTTCGGTGTACCATCCGCAGACCAATAGCCGGTCAGAGTGGGCCAACCAGGAGATGGTGGCTGCACTCCGCTGCATCACTTCTGCCCACCTAGAGCCTAGCTGCTCCCAGCTGCCCTGGGTAGAATATGCCCACAATTCCTTACCCCATGCCTCCTCTGGTATGTCACCCTTCCTTTGTGCTCTCGGGTACCAGCATCCGCTGTTCCCTGCTCAGTAGGAGGAATTTGCTGTCCCGTCTGTCGAGGCCCACATGTGTCGCTTTCCTAGGACCTGTAGATGTGCCCGCTCTGCCCTGCTCCTTGCCTCCACCAGATCCAGGCACCAGGTTAACCGCCGCCGCACCCTGGTACCCAATTACTTACTCAGCCAGAAGGTACAGTAGGGCTTCTCTATAAGGAACAAGGAGTCCAAAAAACTGTCTTCCCATTATGTTGGACCTTTTGAGACTCGAGTTCCCCGTCAACCCTTTTGCTGTTCGTCTGATATTACCTGCTTCCCTTCGTACCATCTCATCCACGTATCCCAAGTCAAACCATCTCCACCCAGGATGTCCCCCCCAGCACATGCTCCTCCCCCACCCAGGATGATCGACAACTTCCCTGCCTACACAGTCTAGCGGCTCCTGAATGTGTGCCGCCGTGGTCGTGGCCCGCAATATCTGGACTGTAAGGATCTGAGGAGCGTTCATGAATCCCAAGCCGCCAGATTTTGGATCTGCCCCTCATCCAGGATTTCAATTGGGAACATCCCACTGTTTGCAGATGCAATCCTCTCCCGTTTCTTTCTCTCCCTCTCGCTCCCCTGTGTGTGTGTGTCTGTGTGGGTGTGTGTGTGTGTGTGTGTGTGCGCGCTCCAGCTTTCTCCTGATGACGCCATTCACCTCACCTGCTCTGCCTACTCACCTGCTGTCCATCAATTCATCACCAAGCAGTATATCAGCCCCGGGTTTCCATCCACTCACCGCCAGATCGTTGTTATAGCTCCCACGTTAGTCTCGCTCCTGGCCGTTCTGTGTTATGCTTAGTCAGAGTTATTCTCAAGTGTTTCATTCATGGTAATTATTGAAGTATTTCCCCGCTATCCTAGTTACGTACTCTCAGGTTCCCTCCATGCCTACACGTCTGCCTGCCCGCCTGTCCTTCCTGACCTACCTGCTTTCCTGACCTTCCCCGTCTGCCTTGCCCTACTCTTACCCCCTTGATTCCTTCAATAAATCCCAGTACGTATTTACCACTTTTCCTGTCTCTGTGTCTTGCGCTGAGCTTTCGAAACAACTACTTCCTGATTTTCTCTACCTTTCGTCCAAACCTCTGCCTGATTCCCTGGCCCCCGATTCTCTCCTTATTTCCTGCCGGATAAGTTTGCCTTCTCTGACTGTTCTCCTGGTTCTGACCCCTGCTTGTTTGTTGGAATAACCCTTGTGGACTTTGATTTCGTGCCTGTTTCCTTTGGTGTCGTGCTTGTGGGTTCACATCCATCTGTCAGTGAGCGTAACAATAGAACAGACTAGTAGGAATATACCGGAAATAGGAATAAAATTTGAATAGAATCCGAATATAACGGGAATAGAATAGGAATAGAACAGAAATAGGATAGAATATCTTACTATATATTAAAATACAACAACCTCATGTCATTTTATTGCCATCCCCAGATGCTTTGTCAAGCGTGGTAATGACTCCTTATCTTTAGTCCATTTGTCAAATGTAGCTGGTAAAGGAAATGTTCTGTCATAAGAAGATATTGATTGTGGTGTGCGTGTGTGTGCGTGTGCGTGTGTGCGCGTGTATACAGTAAACACAAGTCCTCACACCTGTTTGGGTACAACATAACCTATCTGCATTCCATTTGCCTCTTCCTGCCACTGGGGATGATTGGAACGAATGTTATCAAAGACAACATGAGAAACTACGTGACACACTCCACCACCCCAGAGCATCACAGAAGAGCTGGACAGAACAGAACAGAAGGGCTGTAAATAAAAAATTAAAAAAAGCTGCTTCATGTGCATTTGTTTTACAAATATCTGACATTTCTGGGGCACTTGGGTGACATAAATCTCAATTTATCTGTCAACAGTGGTCCAGATTCGATTTTGCAGCACACTCTAACACAGCCCAGTACACTCAATGGTAAAACTGACATTAGCGTTTGTTATTATATTCTTTATTTAACCACAAATAATGTACAATCTAATTGAGATTGTGAATCTTGCTATCAGGAGAGGCCTGGGAGGAACATTGTGTTGATAATAAACACATTGAATACGGGACATTTGTCTTTTTTAACCTACAGCCAAACTAACCCAAGGATCGTTTTGTGTTTGGAGTACATACACAATTAAGAGGGGGAATTTAACTGGTTCACATAGATTTCCTTTTGGAGGAAAGACGAAGCTGTCGCTGACCCTTCCGGTCCGTCTCTTACCCCGCCTGAGAGAGCAAAACCTGACTGCAGTCACTGTCCGCCGGTGAAGACATGGAGGAGAGAAACCAACACGGCGGAGCCTCTCACCTCCAGGAAGGCTTCGCGCTGCCGGACATTTTCCCCAAACCGCACGCAGAGAATGGGGTGGTGTTGGGCGGAGGGCAGAGGGTGGAGGAGGAGGATGCTGCTCCCGCTGCTGCCGCGGCCACTGCCTCGCCAAGATCCGCGGCGCAGACTCTGACCGGCCGCCCGAAGCTGGTGGACATGCTGAAGGCTGCAGAGAGCAGACGGACTCCACAGAGTCCACCGTGTCCACCGTGTCCACAGCCTCAGACCGGGGAGAGGGGACACGGGGTGGAGGAGTCCAACCGTGGGGGAGGAGAACCGGTTACGGAAGCACAGAAGATTGATTTGGTGAGATTTATTTTCCTCCACAAGCACATAAACACAATTTACACACATAAATCACATTAGAGGATGGACGAGTAAACAAAGTCCATCTGAACTGGTATTGGAAGGACAAAGAAACAATATTCTAGCCAATGACACGGTTCGTCATATTACTATAGAATAGTGTATGTGTCTGAATCGAGTGAGAACTGTCTCGAACAACTGTCTGGCACCCTTCAGGAGACGTGAATCTGCATTCACTTATGCTGTTAATAATCTCCCGCAATGAGTGTTTGACCCGCATGCCCAGGCACATATTTCACATACTGTGAAATCACACATTTGTCACTGTGCATTGTGTAATCTTAGACCACGAGGAGAAAACGGGCAAACTTGTTTCATCCAATGTTATTGTCCATTTTTTTATAACAGCACAGCAGAGCAGCAACATAGCTTTTGTGAGATCACGATTACTTTGACAGAGCCCGTTCTGCCATTTGTCAATGAATACAAACTAAGCTTCATTTGGCTGCTTCAGCTCATTGATGCGATCCCCGTGTTTTCTATTCATCAGTACCCTGTAGAGTGCTCCCTCTTTATCTCTCTTCTTTCACGCTCTCTCACTCTTTCGCTCTCTCAATACCTCTTGCACACGTCTTGCGCACTCTGTCTCGCACGTCATCGCGCCTGCAGGGGCCGACTTAATGTTTACCCTCGGGATGGATGGAGAGAACAGAGAGCACAGACCTTATTCATATTCATTAATGGGCCTTGATAATACCTGACCTGGAATTACCCAGATATCAGCGCCGGCCCCTTCCCTCCATCCCCACAAAGAGTCCCATTTATCTGCGCCGTGTCTGCCCCCTTGCGCACCTGTCACCTGGACCTGTCGGCTGAAGGCGTGGCATCAACCTGCAGCTTAGACACCTCCCACTCTGGATGTGTGCACACTGTGCCACCGAGCAGCGTCAACCCACGGCTCTACTCTCTTCTGGCTGTAGCGACAGCGCTCCCATCACCATGAAAAAGGGATACAACCTAGTTAACTTCACCAAATTCAGGGCGCACGAGGCCGTGCAGCCCATCTGCATCAAGGTACATCTTTGCTCAGCTTTCTTTGTGAGAAAGGTCTCATGTGGCTCTGTGTCCTTATTTAAAAGGTAAACATTGATTGGTTTTACTGGAACCTGGTGCGTGAAATATATTTTGAGGCCTTTTTATTTGCTAAATGCTTTGGGAGAGCGAAGTAAAGTCGGAATGCATCGTGTTTTAGTGACGAAGGCTTCACTTAACACGCATTCTCCAGATGCGATGGCTTCCAAGGCTACTACCATGCGTGAAAAAAACAAGCAAGAAAAAACTTTCTTTCATTCAGAGCAGCAAGTTTAGAGAAAAGCTTTCACCTGAGACCCTTTAGAGTTACATATGTCATCATTAAGTTAACTCATTAACAGGTTTGCGTCTCTGTTAAAGATTAGGCAGCCCTCACATGGCTGCTATGAAGTCAAGGTCAGCAGTAGCAGCATGTGTCCAGTGCAGCAAAATTATCCCATCCGGTGTGATACTGGAATTGATCCCTTCGCGTCCCGTGACGTGTTGGCCGTTTTATTAGGGTGTAAGGTTTCGCCGGCGGGATTCATTGGATTTGCATTAACGCTTCAAACTCATCAAAATGTATTTTTACAATAAAGATAACATTTTTCTTCAATCAGTCATAGAAAAACTAACCACAAAAACCCATCATTGGGTCAATCAGCCCCTTGGCGTGGATAACTGGAGATCAATAGATTCAATAAATCCATCTACAAAAATTGAGCCGCTTCGTCATATTTGAAAAGGGAAAAACAATTCTCTGTATAGGACATTTTACAAAATGTGTGAAAAGAACCAATGGCGTAGGAGGAACCAGAGGAAAGAAGCAGGTGTCCCTGATAAAAAAAAAACAAAAAAACAAGAACAGAGCGCGGACTAAAGTTATTCTCTACGGAGGAAGATTAGGTTTCACGAGACGCTTGATTGGATTTAATTTGCGGTTGAACTTGATGCAGCTGAGTCGTGCCAAAAAAAAGCCACAGAA
Source organism: Zeus faber (assembly GCF_960531495.2). Taxonomy (NCBI): domain Eukaryota; kingdom Metazoa; phylum Chordata; class Actinopteri; order Zeiformes; family Zeidae; genus Zeus; species Zeus faber. The sequence continues at coordinate 17,363,044 of NC_137201.1, read as the reverse complement.
ACACAGATTCATGGGAAACGGTTCCATAGGGGCCCAGTTACAAACAATTAGACACATTTCAGGTTTAATTGCCCAGAATAGGGAAGAGGAGAGTCAGATCTGGAGGAGCATCGGATGAAGGATTCCTCACTTAATCTTTACGGCTGCAACTCTTTCCTTCTCCGCCTTCCATAATGTGACTTGAGGCAGCGTCGTTAGTTGAAAGCAGAAGACGTAACTGTCGGATGGCTCAGTGGACCAACACGGAGCCGTACGCAAGTGCATACGAGTTTGAGAAGTGATTTGATTCCAAATGTACCGATCTCCGTGTACACCTCATTATGGAAGCAGGAGTGTGCTCTGCCTAGTCCTGGCTCATCATTACCACTTTAAGCGACCCGAAATGTAATGATAAAAAAAATGACTTATGTCCGCGGGGAAGGGCGCAGCGTGATGGATGGTGGGGTCAGAGAGAGGGGTGTGACGCAGGGAACGCCGCCTAAAAAAAAAACCCCCTCAAAAGTGAAGCGTTTCATAAATCCCTACTTTCCACTATTATTTCTTCCACGCGATTTGAGGCGCCTCTTTATTTGTATGGGTCGGTTTAGGTTAAGGAGAGGAACTACGAGTGCCAACACAAACGCAATATACACATTCAGAGCTCGTCTGACGCGTGGGTCGGCATTGTTATTTCAGATAAAGCAGGCCTCCAGTCCAGAATGCGGCACAGCGGACTCAAAGTATTGCAGACCTATAGCTACACCCGCTAATCCTGTTAGGAGCTGCCATATCAACTCTGCAATGATCGCATCGGCCCCGTTGCCCTAAAGCCCCCCACGTGTGCATGTGTGTGTGTGTGTGTGTGTCTGTGCGTGTGTGTATGTGCGTCTGGGTTGAGAGGGAGGAGGGTGCAAGCGCTCAAGAAGCCTGCATTTTGTTGAAAGTCAGAACACGAAGCCCCGGGTCCAGGCGGCAGAGGCAGCGCAGTCAGACAGAGAACATGGCCAAGTGGGATCCCGCTGGCGGCAGCTCAGCCTTCCAGCCGCCACACTGGATGGTGAGACAACAGCGAGGACGGGCGGGAGGGCGGGAATGAGAGGAGAGTTGGAGCTGCGGAGGATCTTGGACGGATTGTAAATTGTTTATAGAGTGCGGGGCATGATGTGGGCAATAGGGGAATGAATTGAATTTGGCAAAGTCGAGGCGCATCGCTCTTCAAGGCAATAGAGATCATAACAATGCCAACTTTAGCAACGGACCACTCTACCTGCCGCCGCTTTCATTCTGTCCCTGTCTGCTGAGTGTCCGAAAACACGCCAGCCAAATGTTTGTGCCTCTAGCGTGTCTGTTTTTTGTCTCCCCAGCAAATACAGTTTACTGACCAGAAGCAAGACTTCAACAAGCGCTCCAACAGGACCGGACGCCGCTCCTTCTCGCGCTCCATCTCGCAATCCTCTACGGACAGCTACAGCTCTGGTATGAAAGCATGCTCACAGGCATGCACACAGGCACACACACACACAAATCGTACAAACACACACACAAACAGACACACATACAAACAGACACACACACAAACAGACACACACACACACACACACACACACACACACACACACACACACACACACACACACTCACTAAGTCCGGTCACACGTCTTTGAAAGGTAACCCACTGCTCGGAGCTGGCTCTGACCCACCAGCATGAGAACGGGGCCTCTGGGATTAGCACCAAAGCTTTCACCCTCAGCCAAACTTTAATTAAGGAATAGCCCTGCAAAGAATTGACTTATTTAATTTTGTCTTAATCTCTTCTGTGAGAATTTCTCAAATCTGATGGTTGCCAAAGTTTGTGTGTACTTCAAAGGCCCAACAACATGGGGATAATCATGATGCCTGAGCCGCAGTCTAGACTTTGAATGATAAACAAGAAACATGATGAATAGTTCAAATTATGAACATAATTTGATGGTCTGGATAACCCTTTTCTAGTATCGCAGTAATAGGCACCAAATAATATTATTGCCGGTTACGTGTGATCAATACTCTGCAGTGTACAGCGACAGCTCCGAAGATGAGACTTCGCCCAAAGACATGGTACAGAAGAACTCCAGGGGGAACTCTGATTTCTGCATCAAAAACATCAAACAGGCTGAATTCGGACGCAGGGAGATTGAAATCGCAGAGCAAGGTAAGCGACCAAGAGAGCTCTTTACATGCCGGCACACTTTTGGTGTTTCGAGACAAATGTGTTCGCACGTGATATGTGAGAACGCACACGGGGATCAAACGAATTCCAACGGGTCTGTGGCTCATGAACTCTGTGTGTGAAAACAGAAATGCCGGCGCTGATGGTCCTGAGGAAAAGGGCGGAAGGGGAGAAGCCCCTCACTGGAGCTAAAGTAGTGTGCTGCACACACATCACTGCACAGACGGCCGTAAGTTTTATGAATAACATGACGCACACGACTGCAGCCTCATTAATGTGCATGCACACTTCTAAATACAGTATCTTTTTAACTAATCATGCAGTGAACTTGGCTGAACTTGCCTCTGAAAAGGCACTGTTGGGTATAGTAGCTTATATCAGAATCTGAATTCTTTAATTTTGCCAAGTATATTTGCACATACAAGGAAAGTGACTTGGTGGGGTTGGTGCATAAAGGACAAAAAGCAACACGATATAAGTAAAACATTAAAAAATATATTGAACAAAGAATTAAACAAAACATGAATAAACAAATTTACACACTAAGTTAGTAAGAACTAAAAACTATGTAGGCTGTGAAAGGCTATGAAGCAATAGAGGGCTAGAGGCAATGGAGGAAATGGGTATGAGGCACATATACTATAATTGGAATACATATGATTTTGATTTGTGTGTATGTGTGTGTGTGTGTGTGTGTGTGTGTGTGTGTGTGTGTGTGTATATTTGCACTTGTTTATTTAACACGGGTGGTAGGAGTTGTTGGTGCAGGAACATCAGTGCATTGTGTGTGTGTGTGTGTGTGTGTGTGTGTGACAGGGGGACGGGTGGGGGGCAGTGGAAGTCCCAGGGTCAGCGAGAGGCAGGGGCCTTGTTTGTGAGCCCCACTGCCATGGGCAAGAAACCGTTCAGGTGGCATGAGGTTATGGTCTTGATCGACTGGAACCTTTTGCCGGATAAAGGTCTTTGGAAGAGGTGACGACCGGGATGTGAAGGATCAGCGATGACCTTACCTTCCCTCTTCCTGGACCCGGAGTTGTAGAGGTCCAGGAGAGACGGCAGGTTGCATCCATAGACCTTGACCTTCTCGGCCGACCGAGTGATCTGCCGCAGTCTGCCTTTATCCTTGGCAGTGGAGGGAGCGAAGCAGGTGATACAGCGCTGGGGGTGGACTCAATGTGTCGTGTAGAACTGGACCACCAATTTCTGCGGCACGTTGAATTTCTTCAGCTGCTGCAGGAAGAACATCCTCTGCTGGGCCTGAGGTGATGTTCTGCGCCTACCTAAGGTCCTGTGAGATAATTGTCCCAAGGAATCGGAATGACTCCACAGTGTTAGGGCTGGGCACCGCCTGAAGTCTGCTACCATCTCTACGGTTTTCAGTGTTCGGCTCCACGTTGTTCTGGCTGCACTGGGTAGCCGGTGGTCAACTTCCTTTCTGTGGGCGGATTCATTCCCATTGGAGATTATTCCAACGAGGGTTGTGTCGTCCGCAAACTTCAGGAGTTTGACAGAAGGGCGGGTGGAGGTGCAGCTGTTGGTGTAGAGTACAGGGAGAAGAGTAGAGGAGAGAGCACATGATTGTATGATTGAGGGATGATTGTAGATGTTTTGAAGCGGGCAGGTACGGTGGCGTAACTATTGCCGGCGGAACCGGTGCAGCTGCACCGGGGCCCTGTGGCCGCCAAGAAGCCCATCCTATCCGTGCGATGCGCTACGTAGCATGCATAATGGACCGTGTGCAAAGGACACTCTGTTACCCCCGGTAAGACGGGGGTAAGACGGAATATTTTCTCTGAAAAGCTTTTGTTGATAAGAAAGAGTTGTTTGCCAGTACAAGTTTCACTCGCTTCGCACTACGTCACATGTTTCTTTGCTCCGATTGGTTGTAGGTTTATCCAGTGCTCTGACTGGTTGTAGGTCTCTCCAGTGCTCTGATCGGTTGGAGGTCCATCCAATGCTCTGATTGGTTGTAGGTCTATCCAAATGCGTCCAGAGACATGTTGGTCTGCACCTGTTGGTAACGGCCCTTGGAAATCGAAAATGAACAGAGAGATTCCAGACCATTACCCATTTGTAAAGTAGTGTAGCGATGCCAGGCTAGTGTAGAGGTTCATTACTACATCTGACTTGGAAGCGGCTGCTGAGTCAAGTGCAACACCTAATGGTAAAATTCGGTATACCGGTCTGGTCTGGTGTTCGTATCAAACCGGTTTTAAAAAATGTTAAGACCGGCCCAACCCTAGATCGGGGTAGTCTCCCTATCCAGGCTGGATAGAAGAGGTGTGAAAAGAAGAGGTGTGATAGCTGTGGAGGAGAGCTGCGTGTGTGGGTCAAAGTCAGGACTGATCTCCCGTAGTCCCTTCCAGACGGACGAGGAGTCGTTGGCGGAGAACTGTTGTTCCAGCTTCTCAGAGCATCAGAGCACTGTCGTTTAGCCTTCTTAATCGCCTTGCCAAACGTGTACTTAGCCAGTCTAAACCTATCCCTGTCTCCACTCTTGAAAGCCCTCTCCTTCTCCAAACGCAGCTGTCGGAGCCTTGCTGTAAATCAGCGTTTGTCATTGTTATTACTTACCCTGGTGCGTACTGGAATACAGCTGTCTTCGCAGAAGCTGATGTATGAAGTCACAGCCTCTGTGTATTCGTCCAGGCTGTTGGAAGCAGTCCCTTAAAAATGGCCTGGTCTGTGTTATCCAGGCAGTCATGCAGTTCCTCCACTGCTTCTCTGCCGCTCAGATTCTTAGATCTCCGTGCAGCAGGTTTAGAAAGTTTTAGTTTCTGCCTGTATGCAGGGATCAGATGAACAAGAGTGTGGGTCAGATAGTCCCAGAGCCACGTGGGCGGTTGAAATCAACGGCATCCCCTATAGCTTTAAGCTCCACCCGGGGCCATGAAAAAAACGGAAGAAACCTTGAGAAGAGGTGAAAGAGATCCCCCTTCCAGGACGACCAGGATTACCGTAGCAGTATATAACAAGTCTTAAAAAACATTATAATATGCCTCCAGTAAAGACATGGGTCCAGGGTGGTTAGAGACCCCAGCTAGTCACCACTGATCTGTCCTGCACCCACGTCCCATAGCTCAGCGGCCACCTCGGCATCTGCATAGAGAGCTCCAGACAAAAACTCATACGATGGACAGACTGACCCTCACTCACACCCATGGTTAGTATCCAGAAATTAGGCGCTAGGGGGAAAAGCCGAGGCCAGAAATGTCTCCCTGTACAGGTAGAAAAGGGTAGGTCAAATACAAGTGTGAAAACGATCCTCAACTCTTATACGTATATATGAGCTGCAAAATATATAAGTCTTAAATGTTTCTTCTCCTTTTTAAATATAAAGGGTAAATGACGCAAAATGGCTAATGAGTTGTTTTTTTTCTATTTTTACCACGTCCTAATTATGCCCTACCTATGATCTAGAGCAGTCGTGAAAATCCACAACTCTTTCAAACCCCGTTTCCATGTTGTTTTAGGTGTTGATCGAGACGTTGTGTCTGTTGGGAGCCCAGTGCCGCTGGACCGCCTGTAACATCTACACCACGCAGAACGCCGTGGCTGCCGCACTGGCAGAGAGGGGTGAGGCCCTCTTTGAATGTTTTTTTACCGTCGTTGCTTGACCTAACCCACTGGCTAGACTGTCAGTTTTGTTATTACCCCTCGCTCCGCTTTAGGAATCTCGGTGTTTGCGTGGAAGGGGGAGTCTGAGGACGACTTTTGGTGGTGCATCGACCGCTGCGTCAGCCTGGAGGCCTGGCAGCCCAACATGGTCTGTGCCGTTTGCAAACGTGCAAAATCCTCGATCCTGTTTGAGGTTGTTAGGTGGTCGTTAGGGCAGAAACACGAGCTGATGCGATTGCTTACTGCCGCCGTTAGATTCTGGATGATGGCGGGGATCTCACCCACTGGATCTACAAGAAGTACCCCACCGTGTTCCAGAAAATCAGAGGGATTGTCGAGGAAAGTGTCACTGGAGTCCATAGGTTAGCTGGGATTCAATTCATTTTCAACGTCAAACGTTCAAAGTGGCCCAGGATTTACCACCTGCAAAATGACTTTATAGTCCAGCATGCTTCCTTACTAACAAACTGCACATTTGGGTTTCAGGTTGTACCAGCTCTCAAAGGCAGGAAAACTGTGCGTCCCAGCCATGAACGTCAACGACTCGGTGACCAAGCAGAAGTTTGACAATCTCTACTGCTGCAGAGAGTCCATACTGGACGGGTAGGGCTGCCGTTGCAGAGACAAACATGTTCACACAGTCGCAGAGCGGAATACAGAACTCGGATTCGACTTTGTGGGGTCATGTTTTTTTTATAGGCTGAAGAGAACAACGGACGTGATGTTTGGTGGGAAACTGGTGGTGGTGTGCGGTTATGGTGAGGTCAGTAAAAGATGTTGATGGCCAGTGGGAGAAATTCAAATTTTCAACTTTTATCTGAATTCAAGTCCGATTAAAATTGACAAATGTCAACCAAAGAGAGCTGTTCAGTAAAATGACACCTAAATAGGAGAATAAATAAAGACACAAAATAAATAGACAAATCATGAAACACGATAAGAGATAGGACACTACATGCATGACAAACATTAAGAGCTGATGCACACTCGTTTGTCTTTGCTAAAAATTGTTTTATTGAATTACAGTTAGAAATAATTATTTATAAGTGCATTTTGTTTGAAATAGTATTTTAAATACGTGGTTTTGTGTGTGTAGGTCGGGAAGGGTTGCTGCACTGCCCTGAAGGCGCTGGGCGCAATTGTCTACATCACAGAAGTCGACCCCATCTGCGCTCTGCAGGCCTGGTATTACTTATAAATACTTAAAAACGCATTTATCAGCACGCACCTTACGAGTGTACAAAAGTGTCCTTTCGGTTATTTCTCCCCAGCATGGACGGCTTCAGACTGGTCAAGCTGAGTGAGATCATGAGACAGGTGGATGTGATCATCACCTGCACAGGTAGGCCTTCAAAAAGGCGTGACCTGACCAAGGTGTAAATAATGAAAAGGCCATAACTCCCATTAGTCTTTACACGACAGCATACATGATGCATGCAAAATGTAATATCGTGTCAGGCTTTTGCAATCTTACTCCTCTGCTCCTCGGCAGGCAATAAAAACGTGGTGGGGAGGGAGTACCTGGACAGAGTGAAGAACGGCTGCATCGTGTGCAACATGGGACACTCCAACACCGAGATAGACGTGGTATGAAAACAGTCTGTACGTACCGTATCGACGCGGCCTGCATTTAGACAGAACAACGTTCGGCCGGGGGAGGTTCCGGTACGTCAGAACCCACTGGTGAGCCTCCTGGAGGTGTAGTGGGCCTGTTGCAATGAAGGAGGGGGCCCACTCGTAGCCAGCTAAACCATTTAGAGCTGGTTTATGGAGATTTATGACGGCACTGCCTGAGGTACTCGACTTACAGTCAGTGTAGGAACGAGTTGTTTGTCTAGAGTGGGCTTCTGTGTGTGGCCGGCGAATGATCAGTACGAGGGATTTAACATCTGATCCAGTTTGTGTACGTTTGTGCATGCGTGGGAGGGAGTTGATTTATATATAATATACACCTCCATCATACGTCCTTCAGGCAAGTCTCCGGACACCGGAGCTGGCCTGGGAGCACGTGCGCTCTCAGGTGGACCACATAATCTGGCCTGACGGACGCCGAATAGTCCTTCTGGCCGAGGTGACGTATATATTAAACCATGTTTGACTATACTAAACACCTCATGGAACATAGATTAATGGCGTATAACAATCCAGCGTGTAGAATAATGATTTCATGTTCCTTCTCTTAGGGCCGCCTGCTTAATCTGAGCTGTTCCACCGTGCCGACATTCGTTCTTTCAATCACCGCCACCACTCAGGTATGCATGGAGGTTTGGGGCATAGCAATTCAAATACATCAAATATCCATTCAGCACTTTTATTGATACAGTATTAATTATTTATACATTTTAAAAAATGTTTAGAAGTAACTCAGAATTGTGGTGACTGAAGTGTCCTCAACTAAATGGCCTTAATATAATAATATAATAATAATAAAGAACAATAAAGTCTTATCTTATATTTTCTTTTCTCATCTCATCTCATCTCATCCCATCTTTCATTGTCTTATCTTATCTTTCATTTTCGTTTCTTATCTTATCTTGTCTTTTCAGGCATTGGCTCTGATAGAGCTATACAACGCCCCTGAAGGACGCTACAAGCAGGACGTTTATTTGCTGCCAAAGAAGATGGGTAAGAAAATACCCCATCCTAAACACCCATAACCATCAGCTGCTTTTCATATCATCTCTGGTTAATTATATAATGCCTTGTTGAAAGAAAGAGGTGAAAAATTTAAGGAAAAACCAGCATCAAGTGTTTTAACAGGGTGTTGGACGACCAGGAGCCGACAGAACCACTTCAGTGCACCATGGCATTGATTTTACAAGTCTCTGCAACTCCATTCTTCCAAAAGATATTTCCTCATTTAATGTTTTGATGACGGTGGCGGAGGCCGGCGCCGTCTAACCGGTTGGTCCAAAATCTCCCATCGGTGTTGATTTCGATTGAGATCTGGCGACTTCAAAGGCCACACCACCTGAATGACATCAGTTTCACAGTCGTCAAACCAAACTAAACTTGGGTGCACCCCTTTACCTATTCACCGGATAAACACCTGCTCCAGCGTAACCTAAAACACTGCGGATCTGTGACCGTGCGTGACGTGGCAAACATTTAAGACCTGATGCACACCTGTTTATCTTCGCTAAATATTGTGTAATTGAATTAAAAAGTAGAAATAATGATTTCTAACTGCATTGTGCTTGACTGTGCTCACCGTCCACGGTGTCTCCAGACGAGTACGTGGCCAGCCTCCACCTGCCGACGTTTGACGCACACCTCACGGAGCTGACCGACGACCAGGCCAAGTACCTGGGACTCAACAAGCACGGGCCCTTCAAACCCAACTACTACAGGTGAGCACCGCCACTCACACCCCTGACCCCTGACCCCTGCAGGCGCGTCTACCACGCTGCTTCTGTGTCATGAAGCAGCGTGTTTTATTTTACATACAAAGAGTATTATCAATATTTTTTTTTATCCTCAATGTGTTGTTTTTTTTTACAGATATTAGTCCCTCACCTGAGGCACCGGTGACGTGAAATTCTTTGAGGAACTAAAAACACACCCTCACTGCCCTTCATGGAGAACACTACTGCCCCCTACAGTTTAGTTTCTGACCGTGCATATTATGTAGCAGTGAGTTAGAATTTGTAAAAAAAAATTTTTTTGATCTGTTATTTACCCTTTATTTCAAGTTTTTACTCATTTTGTCAGCTGCATTGTCAATTATTTAACTTTACTGTTAAAGTGGTAGAGTCAGTGTCTCTAAATCAAAAACATTGTTGTCCTTTAATGAGATATTTCCATTGTCGATTGATGGTATAATGTATGAATTCGTTAATCAAAAAATATATATATATATATTTGTGATGGTTTCAATAAAACGCACGTTCTCCCGTCCACGATCGAATGTCCGTTTTGGTGAAATGTGTAAGTGTCTACTCTCGACACTCGGGGGCGACAGAGACTCGTGTCATTCGAGTGTCGCCGCTGACGCGCACCGGCGTGTTCCCTGCTGTCATGTTGCGCAACCCAGTTAATTATCAACCACAAAGCATCAATTATCACTGCGCCAAATATGAAGCGCGCACACGGGCATAGGAGGACCGTATCGGTTGAAACACCACTTCATGCAGATGAGCGCGGCTTTTGCTGAGCACGCGGCTGAGTGATAAACCTGAATCCAGTGACAGATGGAGTGTGTTTGGGTGTTAGTAATCTGCAGGGTGAGGAGGTTAACTCATTACTTAACCTCCCCCTGGAGGGCAGAGGTGATTTTATATATATAAAATGGACATATAAATGGATTTGACAGGCGATATCAGATATTTGTCTTTTACTGTGTGTGTGTGTGTGTGTGTATGTGTGTGTGGGTATGGGTGTGTAGTGTCATTGACAAATCAATGTGTCTAATTATAGATTTCTAACATCGTGACACACGGACTGTTTTATGACCAGGCTTAGGCCACAGCTCTTTTATACACTTCACCTACACTTCACCTACACACACCCACACCCACACACACACACACGCACGCAGACACACGCACGCAGACTAGACATTATTATAATATTTAGTGACAAAGTTTGTTCTAAAGTTCTTTCACGGGTTTGTTCAGGCAGCTTTGAATGTATAAAATGACATGCGGTCCCATCAAAATCCAGACTATTAACTACACCAGATGACTTAAATCTTCCAATATTTGGTTTGAGTCAACTACAGGCTTAAACTACATCCCTGTATTAATTGACAGGTGACCAGGATTATCTAATTTCTTCGATTGTTGCATTACAGAATGTCTGACGCTGAACACAAAGACCTAAAAATACCCTCTTTCCCTGGATTACTGTAATCCAGGAATGAGTGTGTGTGCATGTGCGTGTGTGTGTGTGTGTGTGTGTGTGTGTGTGCGTGTGTGTGTGTGCATGTCTGTGTGTGTGGTGCGTGTCGGTGAGAGAGACAGAGAGAGGGAGGGAGAGAGAGATAACATCAGATGCAGTCACTAAAACTACGTGAGTAATCAGTTGTGAAACCGGGCATCAATCAAACGGCCTTTTAGTGTCTTTGCCTTTTTGCCTCAAAGGGGTTTTAAACTATTAGAAGCTCACAGGTTGCATCTATAAATAAACTCTTGATTTCTTAATGTACTTCAGTCTTGTTCCACTCACTTGACTATTTAGCTAACTAGAAGAAACTAGACTCCAGAGTCATCTATTATGAGTAAGTGGGTGTGGCGTTCGGTGTCTTGCTCAAGGGAACTCCGACATTTGGACCGTTCTCAGGCAGTGAAGTGTACTGAATGAAGGGACGCTCAAGCTAAGGTCAGTTTATTGTAAAACATCTTTATTATCAGTTGCATTAAAAATACATGGATACAAAGATCGATAAGAGAGGAAAAAACGACTCATTGCCCCCCAGAATGACCCCAAGGAGCGTGAATCATGTGCATCCGATACCTTCCATTGCGATCCAATGGCTCTGTTGCTCCTGTAGTGGTACTCGTATCTCACAGGCCACGGGTGGAGCTCCTCGGGCGGAGCCGCTGATAATCCATTGGCTGCGGACGCATCTTACGATGGCAGATGGCAGATGGCAACGTGCGTTGCGGCCATCTTTACCCTTTTCACCCTGCACGCAGGGCTCCGGCCGTCTCAGCAACAAGGAAAACAAGCAGCGCACGGGTGCGGTGTCCCCGTGCACCCGGGCTTTTGAGTGTCGCACACACACACACCTATGAGTATGTACGCGCATGTGAGGAGCGCATGTGCGGGTGTGTCCGTGACATCCCCCCCTCACCCCCCCCTCACACAAACACACACACGCACACACACACACACACACACGTCCTCCATTGGGGATTCTAAAGAGCTTTGATGCCTCTCCTACATCACTACATGCTCTAATCACCAGTACCAGCTGCCAACGTACACTTGACACCACTTAACCTCGCCTTCCTACAAAGTCTGCCACGACGGACCCGCAGACTTAGGGCCCAAAAAAAAGGACAAATGTTGATCAGACTAACGTTAAGACCACGATAACTGTATCTCAATTCTCATCTCAAACTTCTATCAATCCGGGGCTGAAGTGACGCACAGCACACCAACCCGGAGAACACACCCATACAAACCCAAGGGCGCAATTGATTTATTGACCGGGACACATTTCTGAAAGTAAAAGTCAATACTTCATGGTCTGCATATGGATTTAAATGGAGGTTTTCCGTTGTAAACACTCTTCTTGGCCCCGTACCTACCCGATTCGGCCGCCACAGCCCTGGGGCGCGGTACGGGCCCTGCCGCTGCGAGCCCAGTCTGAGGACCTAAAAGAGACGGGGGGGAAGGATGTGAAGGAGAGAGGGAAGGAAAAGATGGAGTTAAAATGCTTTTAAAACGACCGGCAAGGGGTTGTGTCTCAGAAAGTAGTCGTCCTTAACAATGAGTTGAGGTCCACGTATTCTGAGGCGGCGCGATTGAGTGACCGTATCTTTTCCCAACACTCACTACCGTACACCCCGGGTCAGCATCAGCACCGACTCAAGACTCCCAGGGTCTCGATGGTCAAAAAAACCCTCCCTAGGGGCGGAGCTTTCCCGGGATGGCTCTTGGCCGTGTTTGGTGAAGGCAAAAGCTCTCGGTCGGTTGTTGGCAAGTCTAGAACCACCGGATCCATCGAGCCCACCAGTGTGAGTTCTACCATTGCCAAACACCGGGGGAGAGAACGTCAGCCACCCCTCAGCAGCGCTGCGTCTGGAAACCGAGGGTCCGCTTACGCCGGACCACGTCTCGGAGATTGAGCACCGGTCTCCATGGTGACCGGGGGATATCTGAGACAGCCCACGTAATCAACCCGATCCAGAGCCCGTCCTCGCCGGACCCCCCGCCACCGACAGACGGCACAAACACATGAAGCTGATTGGCTGCCTTCACCTATATTGGCACTACACATGATTGCTCAAACACACATACTCAAAGCAAAAATGTGCAAGTGCCAAAATGGGGAAAGAAGATTGGGATTGGGATTATAAAAGTTGGTATTTCAAAGCACAAAGAAAAAAACATGGGGAAAGTCGCGTGCAGCGTGGTTCTTTCTCTACTCTGTTTATGGCCCTATGGTAATTCACTGATAGAGTGTGGTCACAGTGAATTCTACCAGTGCCATACACAGAACAGGAGGAATATGAAACCAATCCCTCTATTTGTTTTTGACCTGGAGTGACTGAAAGGAGATTAATAAAACATGTTGCTCTTACACACACAAAAACAAAACTGTGAGGCAATAAAAGGTGGAATTATGTTTGCCGCTCCTCTATGGTTGTAGTTAATTTCAGTGACAAGACAATATAAAAACCTCTTCTTGTTCCCCTCTCTGTATTTTAAACCAAGCTCTAGTTAATCCACTCGTGCCATCTGCCCGACGGATGGACCAAGCCCCTTTTTTCAATCCTCCAAATTCCTTGCGTGTCCTTCCTCCTTTGAGAAATCACGGCGGCCCGCGGACCGAATGTGGCCGTTTGAATAAATGTCAAGGTTTGCAATAAAGTGTTTTTTGTTTGTTTGTTTGTTTGTTTTTTTCTGGAAAAAAAAAAACCAGAAAAGAAAACCTGTGACAATATCATCGAGAAATGTATCAGCTCATTTTAAGATTTTATTTTTTGTAAATTGATGAGGATCATTTGAAGAATATGAAGGTGGTTTTGCATTTTTTTTTTTTTTTTTAATTTCTTTAAAGGTGCAGTTTGTAGAATTTAAGGAACTGACTCGGCAGAAATGGAATATAATATTCATGAGTGTGTTTCAATTAGTGTATAATCCCATGAAAACAGGAATCATTATGTTGGCGTTACCTTAGAATGAGCCGTTTGTTTCTACATAGGGAGCGGGTGCACTTCACAGAGGCCGCCATGTTGCAACGCCATGTTTCTTCTACAGTAGCCCAGTACGGTCTTTTTTTTGGGAGTTTCGCGGCCACTGTCTCTTCCACGGAGGCCGCCATGTTGCACCTCCGTGTCCAACCTGACCGCTAGATGCCACTAAATTCTACACACTCCACCTTTAAGTTTGGATTCACTCAGCCATGAAAATAGCTTGTTGTATTTGTCAGGCCCCTAACCTGGACCCCAACAGAATGCAGACGCAATGCAGGTTGCACAAGAGACATCTTTCCTGAAAGACGCGGTGCTGCCGCTCCGTACGGATTGATTCTGGCTGCTGGGAGCGATGCACTAAGTGATTTTTGAGATGCTCCAAATGGGTCCCATAGCTGGGATCATCTTACAGCTTCCGGGAGAGATCAATATCGGAAAAAGCTTCAGAGGACGAAGGGGAGGCATGTGTGGAGAGAGAGAGCGAGAGAGAGAGAGAGAGAAAGAGAGAGAGAGCGAGAGAGAGCGGGAGAGAGAGAGAGAGAGAGAAAGAGAGAGAGAAAGAGAGAGAGAGCGAGAGAGAGAGAAAAATCATCCCTTTTCGCATTTTTCTCTAAATTGAGCTTGGTTGCGTGCTACATTTGTTGATCTTCTCCTCTCTTGTGTCTCATTCTACCTGTCCACTGTACTCGACCGGTGATAATCCCATTTGCCTGTGATGATTAGGTGTACTGTCTACACATTTCCAGCTCCGGTTATTTTTGGATCGGTCTGATAATGGAGCCGCAGCCCTGCAGAGACAAGGTTCAAGAAGAGGGTAACTTTGGGTAACAGACCTTGTCCTGTAGATGGCTTTCCGACCATGGTGTAATTGTAACGTTCAAAACGGAAAAAGGCTCATAAGTTCACACCATAAAATCATAGTTACAAAATGTATTGATTATTTGCATATTTCAAAAATATATAATGATATTAATTAATGATAATCTTTAGTAATTAAACTGTCAGCATGATGTGTAATAATTCAGATATTATGTATTAGGTCTAATTTATTTAAGCGCTTCCCTTTCCATCTTCTGATTGGTTGATTAGGTCAGAGGCGTCAGACAAAGAGAAACCAACGGACACGGCACACCAATGGTTTTATAAATTTGACGGGATTAATAATGTGACGGCTTTTAAAGTTATCCGTCTCCATCCAGAGAAGTACTGCAGGTAGCAGGAGTCTTTAAAATAAAAATAAAAATAAAATTAAAAAAATGTAATAAAAGCTTAATTCAGTGTCAATTAAACGGGAACTCTACGGGCCTACTCGCCATTAACGCAATTACAGGTATGTGGAGTCCATCAAATGTGGGCCCATTCTTACCTTCGAGAAGACACTGTTCACTTTATAAAAAATTTGAAAAAATGGTTTTCCTTTACTTAGGCCTCCTATAACATCCAATGGCTTCAGCAGAAAATGGCACTGGACCGTTTTACGACTACGATATCTCTACATCTGAGAAAAAAATAAAAAATTGGACGCTCCCTTGTGCCCTCTCCATAAAATACGCTGTGTAAATACAGCCTTCGGGTCTCAACGTCCTCCACCCTGGTCCGCTTGACTCTACATCCCCGTCTCTCTATCTCTCAGCCCTCTCCATCTGTTTGGGCTGCATGGCCGGGGATTTTCCAGTGAGCAGGTAATTAGTCGGTAAGCATCTTAACCCACTGGTTATAGTAATCCACTACCCTCCTCCCTCTCCCGGGCCTGTCCTACTGTGAACGCACTGCACTGGGCCGGGCCAATGTTCTGGGAGACCCGAAGGCTGATTTTGCAGATGGTTTCAAAAAAATGACGGATCATGGTTGATCGCACTACCCCCAATAACTACACATGCACATCACCCGACGAAAACTCACTCACAACTTCCATCACAATAAAAATAGTTCTGTATCCTATATTGGCTGTACGCCAAGATATTTATACGCCTGCGAATAACATATAATGAATGTAACCTACAGAATACAATACAAATATATACTCTTCTCTGTTCAACTATAACTTCATTCAGGCGATATTACAGTTTAAATAGGACTTTAATGGGTGTAAATTTGGCACGCAATTTCTTTCATTTTCAAAATAAGTTTGGCACCGGCCTACCTGAATTCATCGGATGCGGCATCATGTCCTTCGCAGACCTTCCCCCCCCACCTCGAGGACGCCTTTTTCTGAGGTCTGTGGCTTAGTTCCTCTGAGCTCAAGCCTCATTTCCCAGTATATATAGGGGCCGTTCCAGGACTCCCGACCGAGGCTCATTTACCTGCTGTCAGTGATTAGGCAGATGCGGAGGCCCGGGTGGAAAAAGACGCATGCACCCATCCGAGAGCGTGCGAGGCTAGTGTTACGTCTCTTTCACATTGGTAAAGTTGCACCGAAAT
The DNA here is from genome assembly GCF_960531495.2 of Zeus faber. Lineage (NCBI taxonomy): Eukaryota > Metazoa > Chordata > Actinopteri > Zeiformes > Zeidae > Zeus > Zeus faber. Next base: position 17,346,952 of record NC_137201.1, on the reverse strand, counting down.
CCATCCACGCACCCATTGTCCTGCCCATGCATTATGGAAGGAGCAGCAGCTCGCGTGTTGCACCCTCCCCAGACACGCTCGACACTCAGATGCTCGCAGTCCTCCCCGGCAAAATTAAAACCAAGTTGAAACCCGAAACCAGGCTATGATCAACAAGACGCTGACAAGACAACAAAGGCATATTATTAATATTTAAGAAGATCATTACAGGTATTAATATGCGCATACCCGCCAGTGTATGGCTCGCTCTTTCCACTGTCATTTGAAAGCGGCCTTATAACAATTCTTTAACTATCAATACTTTTTAATATTCTATTCACCCGCTATTGTGTTCGGTCGGATCTGTCTGATTTCCAACCTTTTTCTAAGATAAATGTGGTTCATCAGATCTGATTGTCTCATCGTCTTGGCCTTGTGACGTCCTCCACACTATGCATAGGAACGCACATCGTTTTTACAGTTATATTCCAATTTAAGACATCTGTGTTGTTTCGGGTCATAGAAAATGAATGTATAATAATAAAACATGTAATAAAAAGCAAATGGTGCCCAATTCAGAGTTCAGGGGGTTGATTTTGCAACCATATGACATCTACGACTGAATCGAAATAGCGTCCTGTAGTCTTTACTATGTTCAGTAGCACATTGTGAATGTATTATTTAAAAACGAAAATAGTGAGAGATTGCAAATGAGTATGTATGAGAAGATATACAGGTGAAGTGTACCTGTTTATCTTGTGATGATTCATAAATAATTTGGTCAAAAGGCGTAACAAAGTATGTGCATCTAATTACTTTATGGTTGCCAATAAAGACTTTTATAGGGGTGACCTAAAATGGGCGGGGTTATGGTGAGGCGTGACTCTGAATTCAACGCGGCAGGAGGGTTAAGGATGCATATTATGGAGTATTCACCACCAACATAAGGCTGAAGACAGAATGCTGGACAAGAAAAAGTTCATAACGTGCACGAGCCTCTTGGGGAACTCTGGATTCTGCCCATAGGATAAACCCATAAGCCAACACCCAGGGAGAGAGCAGGATTACTATTTCACTATTTTTATTTCTATGAGTATTCTATATGCTTTTATATTCATGACATGAGTTAAAACTATAAATCACTGGTGTTAATTCATCACAAAAAAGGGCATGTTATTTAAAAAAACTGATTATTTTCTTTGTAAGCTTTGTGTTTGGTGCAGTCTTCATCTTCTTCTTCTGTTTCCAGTGTCGGCCAAGCTGGGAATTTACAGTAGGCCCGCGATTCCATTGTTCATTTTTACAATATATAGGAACCTGTTTAATCGATCAAAAATGGTCCGTCATGATAAAGGTTTTTTTTTCTTTTAAGAATCTACATCTGTCTATGGAATTAAAGCGTTCTGCTTCAAACAGATCATTATAACCCCACAAAGATTAACTGACATATGGCCTCGTACATTCCACTGTCGTCATAAGACATTTTACATTGTCCTATTTCTTAAACTGAAACAATGCAAAACTGTGATTTTAAATTAAATTATGTATGAATTTGTATAAACCGTATGTATAAACTAGATTCCTGAAGAGTAAACGACAGCAGATTGCAGACAGCTTTGTTGATTTAAACACAGGAAGTAAGGCGAAAACAACTTTTATTTTATTTTTTTTTATTTCTTCGAAGTTATAAGGGAAGCACATTTATTTGTTTTTGCCTAAAATATTGGGATATCTTGATTTGTATCCTTGACATAATAGTTAAAAGACAAAATAAAAATAACACCTTTAAACAAATTATAGGCAAATATATGTCTCTCATTAGTAAAATAAAAAAACGTAATACATAGTTGAGTTGAGGTGAGGTGATAACGGTCATGACAGCCAACAAGGCTACCCAGTAGTTCCCAATCTGTTTTTCTTGCGAATGACAATGTCCTAGTGTAAACTTGGAACCATGCTGTCCTTGGACACCACCAATCTCTATTTGGTTAGTAAATAAAATTTTGACAAGGCAGTTTAAGTTTAAAGTCAAACATTTTTTTCCACTTTTTTCTAAATGAAACAACGGAGTAAACAAACGGCTCTTAGTTGACATCAAATTCAAAATTTCTTAAACTCAAAAGGGATGGATTTCGTTTTCGTCAAGCTTTCATCATATTCAAACTGGAAATACCAGCATTTGATAAGAGCAAAAAAAACCAAAAACAAAACAAAACAAAAAAGTGTTTTTCCTTTCTCTTACTGAAGTAATTATTCATCCAAATTGTTCTGCCTTGGGATCGCCTTGCCTCGGGTATATCATCCAAAGTCCTTAGGGATATTGATGTCTTCGGGAAGTTGTACTTGAAATTTGGTCCCACATTTTTTGGCAACCATACCACGACCAAAATGCAACAAAAACAAACAGAAATCTCTTATTTAAAATCGCAGAAAAGAAAACCTTGCATGATCTCCATTGGCCTGAAACCAAGAGCACTTCTGAATGACAACTTAAATTTCTACCTAAAGCAGTGTAACGGGTTGGGGTTCAGGGCTCCCCTGGACACTGAACACATGGGCAGTTGCATAAGAAAATGGGAAGGACATTTCTTTGGAGGATCAGATTCGCCAAATTAAAGGAGCTGTCCCACGAACAAAAGACGTCTCTTTCAAATCTTTACATGACGCGGACTTTAACTACTGTGTATTATGATAGGACTCACCAACAGCGAAAACTAACTATCCCTACGCAAGTCAAACACCTACTGTATAATAGTTGAACACAAGCAATAGGCAAAGTTAATAACTTCCAACAATTCAACAAGGATGTGGATCAATTCCCGCTCAGTGACTCCCTGCACCACAAATCCTCCCCCACCCACAGTCAAAGAAGCCCTACACATTAGTTTCCCCTTTATACAGAGTTAAATCCACCATATCCTACATGAGTTTACTTTTCCGTCATGCCACAATATACAAAAGATACTCTTAGAATGACAAATACTTTCCTAAAACGGAGAGGAGTTGATTGCGAAAGTGGCTCTTGACGAGGGAAGAGACCGGTTTCGTGAGACTCCTCTTCTGACATCTGCTGTTCATTGGGGTTTAGTGCATCATGGGTTTTTTTTTTATAGGCCACAGCTCTTTCACCACACACACACACACACACACACACACACACACACACACACACACACACACACACACACACACACACACACACACACACACACACACACACACACACACACACACACACACACACACACACACACACACACGGGCCTTTTGCAGTCATTCTATTTTTCTGTGCGCTGGTACATCTATGAAAATGCATTTGTGGGTGACATGACAGCTGACATGCAGTGGGTCAGGAGATGTGCATACTGGCGCTAGGGCCTCATGAAGGACTTGTGAGAGTCTACGAGGGAAATTTAGTCTATGGGGCGGGGATGGGGCGGTAAAAGATGAATTTGGTGACAAAGTCCAAGTAACCCTAACGCAAAATACAAGTAAAATTGCATCACCAATCTTGCCATTAAAACAATTAACTTCCGACTGAGTGCCCAGAAAAAGGTGGATTGTCATCCTGCAGTTTCTCTGATGGCAGACACGATGGAGAGAAATACTCGCCTGCCGAAGCAATCAGATACAAGAGTACGGGCAAGGAAAACGAGGAGGAAAGGAGGAAGGTGTGGCTGAACCGCCTTGAGTCAGTGACAAGGGTCAGACGGCATTGTTCTTCAGAGGAGGGGGACCTCCGGCCCCATTCTGGTCACGCTGCTTGGCCTGGCTGGGGGCAAAGGTCAAGCACAGTGGAGAAGAAGCCTTAACCGGGGGAGTAGCCGCCGCAGATAATGAATTCCCTTCTGCTCTCAGAAGGTTCTCGCGGGGAGGGAGGGGTGTAAGGGTTTAAGTGTGTGCGCGAGATAACAATGAACTATTCTGCAATACCACACTGCAGCTTCCTCGTCTAGTGATAAAAATCCTTTGTGTTTCTTTTCTTTATTGTAAAAAATATTGTCTCGTTTAAATATGAATATAGTAAAGAGGCCTCTGCTCTTAAGGAAATGACAGTCTGTGTTGTGAAGAGTGAGAAGATCCCCTCCCCCCCTCCACTACAACTCCATATCCTGAGCCTCATCTTCAGAGAAGTCAGACATGGAGCTCTCGGATGAGGAGTCGCCCGCTCCCTCCTCCTGCTCCTTCAGGGCCTCCTCTGTGGCATACTTCTGGATGTACTCTATGGCAATACAGGGGAGGGGGGGGGGAGAGAGAGAGGGAGAGAGAGAGAGAGAGTGAGAGAGAGAGAGAAGGTAATTCATCTAAATATCTCAATCCGCTCTCAAATCATTGTGCCCAGGGCCACGCGGTGCGGCGAGACGCGCAGCCTCATCAAGAGAACGCGTCTGTCGGACAGGAAAGGGACCCCCACCTTTGATCTTGTGTTTATAGTCCTCCGGCCGATGCAGGTACATGGCCGCCGCGTCGCCGTTCAAGGGGTCAATGGGGTTGGGGTAGGCCAGAAGCTGGGGCAGGAAGGACTCGAAGATGTTGGTGAGGTCTAATGGGGCGGGGGAGAGAAAGAGAGAGAGAGAGAGAGAGGGAACTGGATTAGGAAAACTAAATAGAACAGCATTGTGATAAGACCAAAAAGGGCCGATCGTTCATATGCAGTTATAAGATGAAACACTAGAGTAGAGGTCTCTCTTGCAAGGTTGTATCGGAGTAAAAGTTGTAGTTATTATGTTCATATAATTAGAAAGGGTGTCTCTCTCTCTGCCAGCACCAGAGTCCAGTGCCAACTGGACTCCAGTACTGAGAGTGCAGTCATTTTTTCAGAGGCTGGCATAGTGAAAGTACTAAATAACGTTTGTTAAATAAAAGACTACATGAAAAGGCTTAAGATAGGCGTACCATTTGGGCAAAAATCAGAAAACAAAACAAAAAAAACCAAAACATAACTGTCCAGAAAATGTCAACTCAGGAACACATATAAGACGTCTTTGTTGTTTGTCTCTATCAGTTAAGAGAGACTGACTCAAATCCAGACCTCTTTCAGTGGAACATCTCAACTTACAAAGTAAAATTCATGACACATAAAACAACTGTCTCATTTTTTTTTTGACATCTATGGAAGTAATTGGAAAGAGTGCCAGCAAGCAACAAACATAGCAACATATACAATACAGCAACATAATAAACGTCTCTTACATATGTCCCCTCATTAAATTCAACACAATCCCCTGTTCTTAATAACGTCCTATGACAATGACTGACAGAGCCTGCAAACCGTTACCAAAAAATGAAAACACTCCGTTTGCAGACACTCATTCAGAACAAACTCACGCCACAACAACCGGAGGCTGGTTGCTTTAAGGTGATGCCCTTTCTCATCTCATTTTTATCCATTTCTCATGGAGCCTCCAAAACACCGAATAAACATTCTTAACCTTGATGAAATTCCCTCCAGGGGATTGCAGCAGTGAAGTTGGTCTCCAGTGACATCACATCCTGCTTGGAGAGTTTTCTTTCGAGGTGTGAAGGCTTTGGCTTACAGTACATACCAGCCAGAGGCTCCATTGTTTAAGTATATGCTCTTCATTTAAATAACTGTCTCTTAATATCCATCAGTATAGTCAATTGGCCGGTATATTTATTAAAACAAACCCAAATGATATAGCTCTATACATACCGTATAGAGCTGTCCAGGTCTGGTTAATGACATCTAGACACACAGTTCCTGACCTGAAAAAAAAAAAATATATATATATAAATATATATAGATATTATTAAAAGATAGAAACCTAGACCTAAAGATGACAGAGCTGTGGAAAAGTGAAGAGACACGAACATGTAATTTGGCAAGTGCAAAAAAAAAAAAATATATATATATATATATATATATATAGATAGATAGATAAGTCAGAGTATACCATATACAAAACTGAAAATATCCAAAAGCAATAATTTATTTAAGTGAATTTGCTTGGTTAAATTTAAAAAAAAAAACTAAAAAAAAACATAAACGATTATTGCTGACAAACAGTAACATGTCTGTTAAATAAAGCAGGCCTACTTACGCTTCATCAATGTTGGGATGAAATATTTTATTCATAAATCCTGTAAATAAATTGGTATAATTTAGTCATTGCAGTATCTTCTTTTAAAATGTTAAAGGGGTCTGTAATGCAAAATGACATGTACAAAACGTTTGTTTTGAGACTTATGTTTTGTTGCTCATATCAATACAAGGCAGCATAGTGCTGTTTCCTACCTATTGATGGAGATTTGAAGGGGTATTTGTCTGGTAGGTCCACGCGAACCTTCCACACTCCTCCTTCATAAGGCGCTGAAACACAAAGCACATGCATTAAAAGAAATACTCCTACACTAAAATAGTTCAAGGGCAAATAAAAGACAAAAACTTTCTCAAGCTCTTACTTCCTGGTGGTCCGTGAAACTTGACAACAAACTCATTCAGTCCACTGAGGATGGTTACTTCATGCTTGCTTTCGATACTGACATCTGGTCAAGGTAAATGCACATAAAAGGTAATAGAAAGTCTGCCTTTTTAAAACAATGTTTTGTAAACAACGAGATATGTAAAAACCAGACAGCTGGTGTATAGATGCTTTTAAAACCTTTAGCTCAAAACATGCATGACGGTTGAAGCGTAGCATCAACATGACTCATGGCATTTTGATAAATAATGCAGTGACTACCAGCAGATGAGCTCTGCCAACTGATCCCAGCTCAATCTACCACCTCTGAGCTCTACACTCCACTGAAGTGGAATCGAATTTATACGGTGGTTAAAAAAAATCAAGGCTCAATGCTTTCCTCATCAAAATTAAACATGTTGAAGGGTCAATAACAAATGCACAGCTAGCAGTATCACTACTGCCAAGAGAGAGTCACGAATGCAAACATTGTTGAATGAATAAACATAAATTTGCAGAATATATCTGCATTAAACAGACAGGATAAGATTTACATTTACACCGATACACTGCGTTCAGCGTGTATGTTGTGCATCCAGGAAGGTAAAGGCTGCGGTTAAGTGCAACGGAACCGTGGGAAATTAGCTTGTACTTTGTTCTTGCAGCTCAGAGCTGGTGGAGCTGCAAGACCAAGTGTCATAATCAGCGGGTGGTGCCAAAGCAAGAACTGTTTACCATCTGACAACGGGGCATAAATTTGCGGCCCATGAGTTATTGTGCAAGTCGGACACAAATTGATAAGCAATGCCAAGGCAAACAAACACACCATTGGAAAAATCATTACATCTATTATGAAAAGTTAATATTTATAGGCAAGAAGCAACATCATTATAGCCGATTATACTTTTTTTCGCTTCTCATTTATAGTTGACGCGAAAGAAAAGTGCTCACTTGTAATAAAGCCAATCCAATAAAGCACTGCCTCAACACAGAAGACCGCTGCATGTTATTGCCCCAATAAATAAACCCGCGCTCGACACAACAACAATGCAAAATTGTGTACTTATAAACGTAAATCTATAGCCGCCAGTTCCTGATGCAAAGCGTTGACGGGCAGAGCTGAGGTCAATGTGATCGGTGGGTTGCTCCACGTTGCCCTAAATCGCAGACAGCCTAAGATATGTCTCTAATCACTGGAGCCCAGGCCTTTATCCACCTAGCGATCGGCGACTGACATCGGAGACGTGACCCTCCTCACCCCCACGTGGCATGAGGACCAGCGGGTCCCCGACCGACCGAGTTGATCCCGCCCCCCCCCCCCTCCCCTCCCCCCGCAGTGTGCGTGTGCGACGGACGCACAGCGCGTTTGTTGTCCCCCGATCAGCTGTCTCCGAAACCCCCCCCCGGTTTTCCGGATGGTAACAGGCTGGCCAATCAGAGGGCGAGCTGCCGCTGCAGGACAAAAACAAAACAATTCGGCTCGTGCTGTCAGTAGCTTCAATGCTAACGCGGAGAACAACCCGTCGAACCGTGTGGCTGAGGGTCGGCGCGCAGCAAAAGGCGTCATCAGATTAACGCCGAACCCCGACGTTATTGGGAATAACAGATACAAGCGACGTCTGGCTTGGTCGAAAGAGAAAGACACTACTTGCAGATTATCTCCCCCCCCCCCCCTCACACAAACCGCCGTGTCAAGTGTTGTGTTTGTGCTACATGCTATTTTTGAACAACACATCGTGACGCCGCAAAAAAAACAAAAATAAAAAATAAAAATCTAATCAAATCAAATAACAAACCACCGTCATGCTGCCCATTCCGAACCCCTTTTCACCCGCTCACCACTTCACCAACAGCCCACAGTTTAGCTTGTGCTTACTAGACAATAGGGAAATATTATCCAAAAATAGAATTTAAAAAATACAGAAATGACAAAAAAAAAATCGAAAGAAATAATCTTTTTTATAGAAGTATCTCCAGAAGAGACGCTATTTCTTCGGGGGGGTCAAATTTATCACAATAAAGATGCGCTGTGAGGCTTCTGAGGCTGATTGTTTATTTTTAGGTTTATCGTATAATGACTATTTCTTGTTAATTATTAGGTTTATAGTTTATTGCCATTGTTATTATTATTATTTTTTAGCTTTTTTTAGCTTTTTGTATATTGCACATTTTCTATTTTTTTATTATACAGTATTGCAGGTCTATTGCATATTGTCATTTTGAAATAGTTTTTAATCTTACTACTTTATTATTAGCGCTGCTTATTGTTTTCGTGTTAGCTGCTGTTAACACCGTCCGGGAATGAATAAAGTACCCATTACATGTACTGTAGGTAGGGAGCTAGGTGGCTAATGCTAACAGCACATAGCTTTACTTACACAGGCCAACCGTCACCGGCGGCCACAGTTTAACTGACACACGTCATATTGCGTTACAACAGTCGCTCTTTCGCCACAACAAACTAAAACCTCCGACGGGACGCGGTGGTGGGGGGGGACGACACCCGACGTGTATCGGTCAACAACAACGTCAACAACAACCACAACCGATCCATGTCACAACCAACCCAGCCAGCTGACAACAGTCGTCGTGAAACGGAGACACACAAAAGCCACGTCGTCTCCCCCGTCCGTGTTGTTTATGTTCCTGGAGAAGGAAGGGGGAAGGGGGAAGGAGAGAAGGAGAGAAGGAAGGATACAGTTTCACCACGTCGGTATCCATTCGCCTCTTGCCCGGACTTGGAGACGACATTTTTTCCTTTTTCCCCTCTCCCCCCCCCCCTCTCTCTCTCTCTCTCGCTCCCGAATAGAATGTTCTGAAAACAAAGTATTCCGCCGTGACGTCTCAGCTCGTCAGCGTCGCTGCTCTCGGGTGCTCGGGCTGCGGTTGATCCATAAACGGCTTTTGTTTCCCTTCCCTCGGCCCGGGTCACTTTCCCCTCCAGCACCTCTCCTCCGAATCCGTCCGCTCGGGTCCCGTCCTGAGGAGCGTCTCTCTGCCCATGACATCAACCCTGAGCCGGGCGTGTGGGAGGAGGGGCCCCAGAAACACACGCACGCACGCACGCACGCACACGCACACACGCACACACACACACACGCCACTGTTATTTTGCTATACATTCATTTAGCAATCTTTCCAAGCAGTGTTAGATCACATAAAACACACTGTTTGCCACCGTTCGTTTAATCATTAATGGTGACCAAAAACTTCATTGTCTTGAGTTTTTCAGATCGGTGCCAGTGCAGCTCTAGTATCTGTGTGTTATTGTCTAGACCATTGGAAACCTTAAAAAAAAAAATTAATAAATAAATAAAAAAGCCCCTGCATTTACGCACGATCACACACACGCACGCTATTTTCAGGTACAGACGTTGAAATTTGTTGATCCAGAGGGTTAATTTTTTTTCTCCCTATTTTAAACTCTCTCAAAGTCTTTGCGTAGGCCCATGTTTTTCTGCTGCCATCACTTTACTGGGAATTAATAAGTATCTGTCTAATCTATGTGATCTAATCTACAGAACAAGTCGAACAAGTATAGACATAAATCAGACGTAACCACATACACAGCTGATAATATCAGCAAGTAGTTCTGAGGCAGGTGCAATAAATCTTCTCTTTAACTCAATGTGCTGGTTAAATTAAAAAACAACAACAACAACAACATAAATAGCTGTGAGGTTTTAGGTGTCCTTAGCCCTTACATACAAGATTTTGAGAGCATACTGAGGTTTGGTGGATTAAGGCACATAAACGGTTCTTTGAGCTCTTGTTTTCTACTGGAGGCCATGCCACTGGAACTGGAGGATTTCATAGGGAAAACCAATCAGTTGCACACTACCAGTGACTGCTGGGGGAGGGAGAGAGCTGCCCCAACCACTTTATATCAGATTTGCCCAAAATCATTACCATTTCCATCAGGGTGGGGATAAGTAAATAATAATTTAATATTGTTTACATCTAAATAAACAAACGTTTCCCTTAAATACGACTCAATGCTACAAGCAATTAGCATATGTTTTAAAGAAAATAAACACAATTAAAGCTTGGAAATAAAATCAACCATAACTTCAAAATCAAATCTCTGTCACAGCCCCCTTCCCCCAGGTTCAATTTGGTAGGGTCTAACGATCAGCTATTGGATTGATTAACCTTTTACTTCTCTTCATCAGTACAGATTCTAGAAAGATTTTCAGAAATCTCTGACAACTCATCACCGCATTTAATCGTATCAAGACAACTGAACAACTATCGTTCATGATTACGTCAAAGTGAAGGCAATTTGGACTTCTGATGTCCTCTGATTTCATTGTGACCATACAGGAAAACTATTTATAGGGGCATTGTATTTAGAATTCACATTGTTAGAACTTTTGTTATTTTATTATCTGTTATTATCTACAGCCTACAGGAACCAGGCGGGTGAATTGATTTACTTTTACAGTGATAGGAATTGATTTTCTGGTGTTTTTGCTGCTCATTGCTCATCAGCAGCCCTTGAGATAACCTCTCAAACTAAAGTACAGAAAATACCCTTAGACAGTATGTATTCATGTACACGACAGAGAACAAAATCAATCAAATGATTGCTCTGTTTGTTCTGTTTTATGAACTTCCATTCTATTAGAAGTGGGTCTCTCTTGTGCGATGACATCCGCAGGACCAATCCAGACTGGCTATGAGCGTGCCAGTTTGGGAAGATCTGGGAGAAAGGTTGTCATCATTGTTTTCAGATTTGAAAATGACTGTTATTCAACCCATCTTTCAACCTACTCCACAAGAAATGTAGTTTCAAATGACAGTGGTTTTCCTACCTGTAGTGATTGGGTATTTTAACTTTTTTTTCTTTTCTTGGTCCCATAGGAGTTGACACTGAACACTCAACGTTACAACAGTGAACTTAAATTTGTGATTGAGTGTGGGATTGAAGAAGTGAGTGAGAGTATACACTTGTTTTGGTTTTTTTACATTATCTGTGATTTGCTTTTAAGATAAACCATGGCAGAAATATAAGGCGCTTGGACTTTCCAGACCCGGGGGTTCCCAAACTTTTTTTTAATTGCAAGGCCTTGGCAGAATAAGCTCTGGTTGAGGACCCCACCCCCCCAAAAAAATATAAGCACTTTATTTCCCCGTAATAAACTGTGTGGTTAAACATGTGCTGTAACGTTGTTTGTGCAACTTAAACCTTGCTGACAAAAAGTGCAAATCTATAAACAAAAATAAACCTCAACGTCATTAGTGAGGTTCACTGGATATCTTTTGTATAATAAATATTAAAAAGGGGGAAAATAATAATAAATAAAGAAATATAAATATATACAATTAAAATAAATACGACTAACAATAACAATAACTGTACTTCCTGCATGCGACTCTCGACCGCGCCGTAAAATAAAAGGCCTCCTCTGATTGGTCGAAACGCTCCAGCTGACGGTGACGTTTCAGCTCGCCGCGGACGGAAACCCCAGTGTTGTTTTTTTTTGTGTGTTTTTCTTTATAGTTATTTTGATGCTGGGTGCTGCGATTTCTCCGCGTAATATTTGAACAGCAGCGGACGCTCCCTGTTCGTTTTTTTTTGTGTTCGCCGCGCGGCATTGAGAACACAATGTCGTTCGCCGAGGACGGAGAAAATATTGGCCTAAATCAGCTGAATAAGTTCGAGAAACTGTCGTGGAGGCCTTCCCTTAGCGACTCAGGTTTGTAAACAAAACAGCCGCCGCACGGGCTGTGCCACTTCACCGCCGTTCCTGGACGCAGTGCCGTCAGATAAAAGGGTTTTTGCACAGCTTGTCACCGGGCGAGGCTGTATTTGGACCCTGGCAAGTTGCAGAACCGCCATAGCGAAAGGGCCGGAGCGAGCTAACTAGTTGCCGCTACCGAATCGACGCGAGACTCGCGAACCAATCTTTTGAATGACTCGGGCGTCTGGAGTCACTCCGCCAAAAGAGTCGACTCACAAACCGAAAATAGTTACAGGGGACCGAATGAAGGACCTGGGCATTTGGCACAATTCGTATTGAATGTAACAGATTTACACTTTCAACATTCCGCCAAAAATAAACAAACCCCGGACAGAAGTACATTTATTTTTGTGATTCTCACTTTGCACAAACGACGCTTTTTACTGAGTGACTCGTCAAGAACCGAATCTCACTCCTGCTGGGGAAGCCAAATAGCATGGTTTCCCAGGGTCTCTTTAGCCCATTAAGTAAGTGTGTGTGTGTGTGTGTGTGTGTGTGTGTGTGTGTGTGTGTGTGTGTGTGTGTGTGTGTGTGTGTGTGTGTGTGTGTGTGTGTGTGCGTGCGTGCGTGCGTGTGTGTGTGTGTGTGTCAGGCTCCAAAAAGAGAGTGCGATGGCTCCAGGCACGGCGGATCTTCTCGCCGTCCTGCCCCAACCTACGGATCCCCAACCGGTTCCTCAGGGAAGGTGGGTGGGCTGCACCCGGGCAACGAAAAGGGAAAAAGCTTCACCCACAGACACATATAAGAAAGACAAATGCATGCAGCAAGGAGCTCCCACAAGACCGGAAAAAAACAATACTGGAAAATGAAGTGTATGTGGCCAAAAAGTGCGTTTATATTCAGATTGTGTGTGTGTGTGTGTGTGTGTGTGTGTGTGTGTGTGTGTGTGTGTGTGGTGGAGAAACTTTTGTTTGGAAGTTTCAAGCATCCCAGTAGTGGACACACTATAGGATTAAGCAAAGGGTGGGGATCACATGGCATCACACGTTTTGGGATTATAGCACACACTGTAGGAGCTGAGGCGATAATATCAAACTAAGACGAAAACCTTAATTAGGTACCCTGTTAAAATGACATCTTTGGCTGTTATTAAAATACCCCGATCTGTATATTTTACATATAACATGAATACTAGCAGTTTTTTGTGGTGTCACCTTTATTCATTTATTTATTTCTTTGTTTATTTTAAAAAGCATGATTTTTTTTTTTTTAATTTTCATTATGTCCATTTTTGGGAACAGGTATGATTCATCGCAATTTCCTCATCTCCCGCAGGACACTGTGCACCCCCTGCCCGTAGTGGGCACCGTTGTGTAGCAGATAACTCAAACCTGTACGTGTTTGGAGGTTACAACCCAAACTTTGACGAGGCGGGAGGGTCAGAGAATGAAGATTACCCGCTATTCAGGGAGTTGTGGAAATTCCATTTTGCGACAGCCACCTGGCAGCAGGTGCGAACAGAAGGCTACATGCCCACCGAGCTCGCCTCTATGTCAGGTAAAGACCGATGCGGTCCCCCCGTTTCCCATCCATCGTCAACGCCACTGTCTGGTGTTAAGAATAACAATGTTAATTTGTATGCTGAAATGATTTAAAGCCAACTCATAGTGCCCATATTAATAAAAATAATAAAATCAACCTTCATAAAGATGTTTTTTTTTTATGAACTATTACTCTAAGGAATCATAAAAACAAAGTGTGTTTTTGTTAGTATCAGTGTCTTCTTCCGAAAGCTTGATCAGACCAATAGACTTGCAGTAGAGCGAGTGTTCTGTCTGAGGGTTCTTCAGGTTTTCTGTGTCTTTCAGCTGTTTTACACGGCAACAACCTGCTTGTTTTCGGTGGTACTGGCATTCCATTTGGTGAAAACAACGGCAATGATGTCCACGTCTGCAATGTCCATTACAAACGATGGAACCTACTCAACTGCAGAGGGAAAAAACCCAACAGAATCTATGGGCAGGTAAAATAATAGTTTGTCTCTGCACATCGGTACCATACCTTTGACTTTTATATTTGACCTTTTGAGAAAAGAAATATATATTTTGGGCTCATAGCTTTGTTCTACCCCCACTTCCAGGCCATGGTCATTATAAATGGCTACCTCTATGTGTTTGGAGGGACGACAGGCTACCTGTACAGCACAGACCTGCACAGACTGGATCTGACCACCAGGGAGTGGATCCACCTCAAGCCCAACAACGCACCCACAGACCTTCCTGAAGAGAGGTGAGAAGAATGGAAATGAAACAAGGAATCAGAATAATCATCATAATCATCCGCCGTGATAATCATCACCTCAGTTGATTCCTCCAAATGCTCTTAGACTTTAAAGGCCATTTCATTGATCTACTCAGATACAGACATGAGCTTGCTCATGACGGACAGAGAATCTACATTTTAGGAGGCGGGACATCCTGGACATCGTACCCTCTAGACAAGGTATTTGACAGTGGGCGTGCACGTCATCCCAAAATAATCACTGAGCGTTTCATTAATGCCTCTTATCTTTTATCAGATTCATGCATACAACTTGGAGACAAATTACTGGGAGGAAGTAATCACAAAACCACATGAAAAAATAGGTATGTGATCCGAGTGGGGCTTTTGTTTGGCGGTGCCACGTGACAATATGTCAAATATTTGGGTCAGAATTCGAGAGCCCCTGCACCGACTCTAGTTTGTTTGTTTGTTACTTCCTACCAGGATATCCTGCTGCACGCCGTTGTCACAGCTGTGTGCAGGTCAACGAGGGTAAGGAAGTGCATGTTTTATTTTTATTATCATAGTTTTTTATTAAAATCTTTACTTTGCACCGTAGGGACCTTCCTGCAATAGTGTGTTGATAGTGTCTTTCCCTCCATCCAGAGGTTTATATATGTGGGGGTTTCAACGGGGAGATGATCCTGTCCGACCTGTGGAAGATCAACCTGCAGAGCTCTCAGTGGACCAGGCTCCCTGCCCTCATGCCAGAACCAGCGTACTTCCACTGTGCTGCTGTCACCCCGGTGAGTAAAACAATCCATAACACACACATTTAAAAGACGGCTGACTTTATGAACAGTTATCTCAGAAGCTTTATTATTATTTTTATTATTGCAGCCACTATTGTTATCTTGGATTTTTTATTTTTTATCTTTAATCTTTGGCTAAAAGTATCTGGAACACGACAACCGCAGTACACACAGACATGATTGGGGTCTCGTTAGAACCGGCACGTTTCGGGCGTGTTGTTGCTCGAGATTGATCAATATCGATGTACATTTTGAGCAGAAATTTGTGAAAAACGGTCTCATAATTTTTCTCAAGGTAGAAGAGCGTTGAGGTGTTTTGATTCGTTTCAGGAGCAAGGCGCTTTGTGACATCATAGGAGGTCATATAAGTCCAAGCTTCGTCTCTCAGAACTCGTTCGCATCCAGCCACTTGTGACACGTAGACAGACGACTTGTGCTGCGTTCAAAGGAAATTCGGAAAACTAACTTGTGCTGCGTTTTCCAAAACTCCAAAAAACAATAATCGGTCACAGAAGGCCTCTTCGCACGCAGGAAGGTCTAAGAACCTTTAGAGGAACTAGGCCTCGGCGATCAAACGATCTCCATCATTTTCACGATAAAATCTTCCACGATGACTATGACGAATTTATGTGACACGAACAGCCAATCGTACAGCAGGAGCTGTACAGCAGGGCTTACTCCGCAGCACAGCGAGCCCCGAAATCGCATTGGGTCTTCTTCAAACAGCGACTTCAACTAGAACTCGCCCTCCTCCCAACCCCGAGCCCGGTGTGGCCCCCACTCCCGCAAAAGGAGAGCGATTTAAGAAAGAATCCCCGATTTTATTTTTTTTTATTTTTTATTTTTTTTATTTTTTTCCCCCTCTTTCTTCAGTGGTGTCGGGTCTGACATGGTTGGAGAGAGTCCCTCAGTCTATTCCAAACGTCCCAGCATATAATCACAGAGCGCAGATTCGGGAACCTTGCGAACCTGTAATACGTACCAAACATGACTAAACTGGACCCTGTTTATTGCTGCCTGCAGCTATATTTCTCATTATTATTATTATTATTATTATTATTATTATTATTATTATTATCTTCTCTGTCCACCAGGCGGGCTGCATGTATATCCATGGCGGTGTCGTGAACATGTCTGAGAACCGGAGGACTGGCTCTCTGTACAAGGTGTGGCTGGTGGTCCCCAGTCTGCTGGACCTGACCTGGGAGAAGCTCCTCAAAGCCTTCCCTCGCCTGGCGCAGCTCTCCACCCTGCAGCTGCTCAACCTGGGCCTCACGCACGCACTCATCCAGCGCCTCAAATAGCCCAAGGTAAAATCTACAAACTGACCCTGGCCGAATGCTCACAAACTGCGTGTTTGACAGGTTTGAGGCGCAGGCTGAGGAAGCGTGCGACGCACCGAAACTTCTGATGCCTTTTTTTGATTGTATTCATATTTATTTATTTATGTTTTGATTTCAAGCGTGTCATTTCGTGGACATGGAACATGGCATTTGTAACTATTGGGAAAAACTACATTTTTATTAACTTTTTTTGAATCGTCGTTCCTCTTAAGGTGCATTTTGAATCAGAAAATTCTGATTTTTCTTTTTAATTTTTATTTTTTTTATGGGTTTGTTACGTCTCATTCGTGCCTTTTTTTTTTAAATTTCTCTCTCTTGCAGTCTGTTCTTCACATCACGTTTCACATTTTCAGTGGTCAGAAATGTGCGCAAGATGAAAATGGTCTGTCATGTTTCAAGTATATTTTTGTCAAAGCTGACATTTCTGGAGAAGCAAACAAATGCTTCCTCCCGTTTAAGGGTGGGTGAAATGCCAGTGCCAGATGGACTTCTACCAGGACAAATGAACTGTCAGCTGCTGCTATATTCACCATGACCCCCTCCAACGTTACAATTAAAAGTAATTTAGAAAGCGGATTAAATAGTCAAACCCTTGTTGTAATATTTCTTGAATCTAATGCTTACAACCTCATTACTTATTTAAATGTAAACATTTTTTATTATGTCTTTGATCATACCAAGGTATTTTAATCTTATTTTCACACGTTTTGTCTACTTCAGATCCATTTTAGTCTGATCGCGATACATTTTTATTTTTATTTTTATGGATTTACCAAGATTTTCTTTATAGCCAATCGAATTGGGTCTAAATAATCATTGTGTGGTCTGTTTAAAAAAAAAAAAAAGGGGGGGGGGGGGGTGTTAATTGCTTAAAACACATGGTATGCTCCACCCCCTGTGGTCACAATAGGTCAGGTTATTGACATGCAGCATACAAATAGTTCGACGTTTACAGCTTTGCAGGCCCCTTCCATGCACATTTCAGGTTTTGACTGGTATCAACAAGGGACAGTGTAATAGGAAAATTACGTTGCCTCACTTGAGCCACCTATGACACACACTGTGAATTCCCGCTGCCTGTTCTTTTCCTCTTCTTCCCGTGTCATAATTCCCGTTTCTAGGCTGAACTCTTCTTAAAGGGGCTGAACTGCACTACACGCGTAGCTCCCAAGTGATTCTTAAAGGACCATACTGATGTCAAATTTTTCATTCCCCCTCCTTTTCCTGATGATCGCTCTCATTTTTAGATTTTCAAAATATTCCATTCCCTTTTCCAAAACTTGAACAATATGGTGAGAAACCTATCTTAAAGTTATTTCCTGGTCCCGCTGACAGTTAGGGTAACTCATATTTATCAAAGGTACTTACTTTTGCTGTGTTTTTTATGTGTTTAAAACGATGAAAATGCCTCCGTTTGTGTCACTTCCTTAAATGGAACCGACAAATAAAATATGGCAAAATGAAGTGCCGTTGACAAAAATGTGTTTCTGTGGCGGTCAGCAGGACCAAGATTAAATTATCGTAAAAATCTTCCAAATATGGACGGTATTATAAATGTGCATCATCGAGAAAATGTTTTCTCCCATAATTTTTACATCGACCACATTAAACCTTTTTGTTACGACGTACCCTCTCTGCACGTGAGCCATGTTGTGTTGGCATGTTGATAACGAGTCTTGGTTGCCTCTTGTCTTGATTACCTCTTTGTAAATGTTCACGTTTTTTTCAACCGACCTTTTTATTTTTATTTTTTTTGCGTATTTATTACTTTGTGACTTAACTTCTGCAAATATTTTTTTCCTGTCCATTTTTAATTTGAACTTTTTATCTTAATTGCTTATTTCCCATAGTAATTTGGACTTGCAGAAAGTGTTGTAAACTTAACTTTATGTATCAAACTATGTTGGGCATTCTCAGGATATTCTATACTGTGACCAGCCTTGGTCAATTGGTTTTGAAAAACATTTAAATGCCATTCTCATGTCAGTGATTACTCGGTTATATTCTGAAACAGGAAATTGGTACGTTTTCAGGCATGATTTAAGTGTTTTGGCTCAAAGTATATTTAAATTATGTGGGGTGGGGGGTGGGGCTGCCAACTGGTTCAGTTGTGACTGGTCGTTTCCTAACCAAATTCCCTAGTTAGCAAATGTGTTTTCCCATTAATTTCTACCCATTTTACTCTGTTGTGGTTTTGAATATTAAATGGAAACATTTTATATAAACTGTTCAACTTCAGTCTCAGACATGCTGGTTAAAAGGCTCAGAAAGGCTCATTGATGACGTTTTGTTTTGGTTGGATCTGTATTTATAGTCTGTCGTGTATGTCAGACATCCACATCCAAAACACCACCTGTTACATGTTGTCATTGTGCTTGTACTTTTGGCCTTAATACTTAATTGTTTTCCTCTTTTTAAAGGAGTCAGAAGCACTTGTAGTTGGCATTGATTTGTTTTTCTTAAATTGAGTTATATGAACTATTGCATATTGATATGATCTGCATGTCACTTTATACGGACTGAACGAAATTGAATGTGACTGTATTGTACTTTTTTTTTTTTTTTCTCTACAGTCAAATAAAACACTGGCCGAAGGTTTTTCAAAAATGTATTTTTTATTCACAGAGTTAATGTGCTTATTATGTAATACGTAATGTAAAAAGAATGTTAATGGAGGTCATAATTGCAAAAACAATCCGTCACCATTTGCTCTGGCATATGGTTTAAAATGACAGGTATGATGAAGCATACACTTAACAGGGAAAGCAGTAAATAATATATCAGTGCAATTTAAAAATAAATCCTACACACCTGAGATGTTAAAATGAAAAATATTATGGTTGTGTGCGCAATTCAGGAAATAACTTAGTATAAAAGTAAGGAGTTGACATTATTAGGAAGTCTAGTTCTCTTTCACTCACAAAAAAAACCAACACACAAAAAAGTTGAATCGCTGTGCTCCACTATCAGCAGCCCCCTGGAGACGGAGCAAAGAAGTACAGAGCGAGTAGGATGAGGTAGACGATCACCAGGGCAGTGCCTGAGAGAGAGAGAGAGAGAGAGAGAAGTAAAACCTGACTCAACACTGACCCAACAGGATTACCTCCCATAGGGTAGGAGACCATTCAATAGCTTCTAGTAAAACACACTTGAAACAAACTGAATTATTCCCTAATTTCACCCATATAGGTTATTTCATGGAAGGTGACTTCAGGACATTTTATTCATATTTCTTCAAGGTTTTACCTTGACTTACCTTTGGTTACCTCTACCTCTCTATCTAAAGGTTTTGGATCGCAGTCAACCAAGGTGATTTCCTGGTTCATATTTAGTCCAAATGGAAATGATATTATTTTAATCACAGAAGGAACAGATGGGTCAAAAACTGGATTGTGTCCCAACCTACCTTGAAAGTAGTCAGACTTTCCATCCATGAAGATGTAGTTGACGAGAATAACGCTGAAGATACTGGCCCACAGGTGCAAGTCGCTGAATATGAGGACAAAGCCCACATCCTAAACAATGCAGAAATAGTGTTTGGTCTTTGTTTTCAAATACATATATAGAGCAACAAGTAGGTATTCTTGTCGATGGATCAATGATTCAAAATAAAATAAAAAATTCTTACATAGATCGCATTGAACAGGACGAGCACAGGGATCTGCAGCATGCAGACCTGCACAGCTATGCAGCTCCCCACTTCCAAACTGTGAAGAAATTCAAATTCAAATGTTTTATCCACCATGTCATGAGTTAACCGAGTTCCTTCTTTTTCACTCGTTGAATTTGGTGGCATGAAGTATGAAGGACTCTTGAAACATATTCACATAACAGACCCAAGAGCTTCGGAAACACCCACCTGAGGCTGACGTTGTTTTGGAGGGCAAATTGGATCCCGTTCACAATCTCTGGGATCTCGGGAATCATGGCGATGATTGTTACCCCTATAAAATACTGGAGATAGGAGACGTGTAAGACAGCCAGACGTGATCAGACGTAGTGAAGATGAATCTGTCTCGTCTTGGCTTCACCTGGGAGATGTTGGGCTGACTGAGGAGGGGCTGCATGTGCTCAGTGGCCAGGTCGGCACAGGCGGACATGAGCACCGTGGCGATGACGAGGATCAGCAGCGATCTCCAGCGCGACCAGTGCACCACGGCACCGTGGTGACCGGTCTCTGCAGGAGCAGACGCCAAGAGAGAGCAGGGTGGTTCGGTGAGAAGTCCCAAATATAAAATACCTGTTATCTATTA
The DNA here is from genome assembly GCF_960531495.2 of Zeus faber. Lineage (NCBI taxonomy): Eukaryota > Metazoa > Chordata > Actinopteri > Zeiformes > Zeidae > Zeus > Zeus faber. The sequence goes on along the minus strand of NC_137201.1, from coordinate 17,326,197 downwards.
CCTACCACTATTAATATGAAACTTGCATTGAACTTACATAAATACTACAGCTGATGCAGTGTGGAAATAACTCTTTATGGTTATTATTTAATAATATTTTTAAATATCATATATAACAATAAAATAACATTTACAGCTTCACTGACATAACCTGAGAGAAAGACAGAGTATCTGTTTCATACCGCGGCTCTCCCCAACGTGAATGTCATAAATATGGGAGTGTGTCTTCAGCGTGAAGATCAGACCAATGATGTAAGCGACGGGCAAAAGCACCGACACGGAGTAAACCAGTGGTCTGAGAGTGAGAAGACACCGAAGATTAGAGAATTGAGCAATATAGCCACCGTATGGTTAGAAGATATAAAGACGAAAATATACACAATAACTTACTGGACATGGCTGTGAAACAATGTATAGTTGTTCTGTTGAAAAGATAAAACAGTATCAGGATATTGTGTGTGTGTGTGTGTGTGTGAGTGTGTGAGTGTGTGAGAAGCTATGTTTCCAAAGTTTCCCTGGGTGTAGTCACTGACCAGATCGTAGTGGCAGTCATGGCAGACGAATGGGCCGCTGCTCGTGCCATTTCCTCCAGGGGAGCTGGTGCAGGCGTCACACACCAGGTTCCCATACGCCTTGGAGAACAGCGTCGGGGCAAACACGCCTGCCGGCGACGGAGGAGGAATGCTTGTTTACAGAAAACAGCGTTATACATTATGGGCCCGGTTTGGCGGACACAGTTTAGGCCTAATCTTAGACAAACTAAGGACTAACTGAATTGGCCTCAGTCATGGTTTAAAATAGTCTCAGACACAACCAAGTCTTGGTCTAAAAACAAAAACAACAACTTGATTTCCAGATGGAAGATTAGAGCTAATCTAGGTCTAAGTAAAGGCTTAAATTAAAGCTGGCCAGAAGCAAGTTTATCCTCCAGGTTGACCTTGACGAGAGAGAAAATTGATTATTTGGACTAAGACCGGCACCAAGACCAGACAGAAGGAGCTGACTAGTCCTTCATTAGCTCAAGATTCAAGAGGTTTATTTGTCACTTACATTTACATACTTTCATACATATATGCAGTGAAATGTCTTTACAATGCACCCGGACATAATGCACAATAGTTACTAAACCGAACATAATAGCTAACCTAAATCCAACCTAGCTAACTAACTGAAACTAACTGATTCCTAAAACTTAATGACCATAGTGAATAGAATAATATAAATACAATTAAATAAAAATAAAACTCAAAAAGGTAATACAAAGTGGGGGTACAAAACAGGACTAAAGGGAATAGAGTTACTGTATGTATATTGGATAGGCTATTTGTATATACAGATATGTGCTGTAAAGTGCATGTGAATGAAGTGAGTATGGAGGTATACAGTACAGTATACCACAGTACAACACAGCAACACTGAACAGAACAGCAATACAGTGCAGTAACCCAGAACAGTGATACAGTATGCAATATACAGTATGCTATATACAGTACTGTAAGGCAGTGGGGAATGTGTGTACGTTAGTCTAGGACTAATTAATCTTAAATTAAGCAACGTCTCAAAGGTGATTTTAAATTCTAGATTATTTAAGTAGGATTATCTTAGTCCTGATTTAGATTAAACCCTGTCTGCGAAACTGCCCCTATATTTCCACAGATGCTATTTCTAGAGTCATACTAATCAGGTGTCAATCAAGTCAGAATGTTGGATTTTGCTAACGTCTATATAGACGATCTCTGGAGCTTACCTCCCACTGAGATGAAGAGCAAAGCGGAGCTCACTCCCGTGGAGCGGCTGTTGAACCTCTGCTCGCTGTGTTTCAGTCCTCCGATGATCATAGAGATACCCTGGCGAAGAGACAAAGGAGAACAGAATTTGCTCTTGTTTATTGTTTCATTGTTGATTGTTTTGTATTTGTACTTGTTTTAATGATTGGTGTTGGCCTTATTATTAAATGTGAACCAATTGATGCGTAAATATATACTGTATGTGGAAGGAGATTAACATTGTTGTCACTGTTGACATACATCGTATGTCACAACCAAATATACACCGGGTGCTCAAGACCACACCTATGTCATGTGTACTGTATATAGTTAAGGGCACTGCCAGCTGTATCTTAAGCAGCCACTGTGGACAAAAGAGGTTGATTTTCAGATTTTTTCAGTTGCACAGTGACCGCTTTCTATGGTGTTATTTTCAGTGTGCAGGTTGACTTACCGGGATGAAGAGGATGCATCCCAGCAGCGTGCCTGTCAGCGCCGCCTTGACGATCTCCTGGAGACAGGGGTTGGTGGCCTGGTGACCTCTGAGCAGGGCTGTAATGTAGAAGGTCAGCTCCGTGATGGAGCCGAAGGTGGCGTTCACCACCGCACCCACAGCAAAGTTACTCTGCGCTGACACACTGAAAACAACAGGGGCAGCAGTTACGTTTTTTTATATATATATATATATATATATATATTAGCTAGAAGAAGCAAGAAAGTAACAAATATTGATATTATTAAATTCATAATATTGAGGAAGAGTGGGCTCACCTAGCGATGCCCATACCGATGTAATACGACAGCGGTACAATAGAACTGACTGCAATTGCAAACTTCATGTTGGAGCTGGCATATTGGTTGTCTTTGTCAACGTACCCGATCACCATAGCAACAATTACGAGAGGAAGGGGGTCTGATGTTGGAGTCAAGGATTTCAACAGGGCCTTTGTGTCTATGAGACACACGCACGCACGCACGCACGCACGCACGCACGCACGCACGCACGCACGCACTATTGTAAGGATACTGACTGCGAACACATTGATTCCATCAACTGTGTACTTGTAGTAGTACCAGTTGGCGGCGTGGTAACAACATAGGACGGCTCTGGTCTCGTAATCTTGACGCTAAAATATAAAATATGAAGTAAGTGGATGTATGAGAGTGGAGAGGTATTATCTAAGCTTTATGTTTATGCAGTTTTACTGTGTGTTCTGTCACTGATGTCCGGCAGAGCAGTCCCTTACACTCCTATGTGAGCAGGAGGAGACAGAGACGTCCTCGGGAGCCATCAGGAGGACTTTGCTCATGGTACGTGCGTTCATCTTGGCCACAGGGATGGTGAAGACCAGGATCCAGGAGAGGAAACAGGCCAGGCAGTGGACCAGGGCCAGAGGAGGATAACCCAGGAGCAGCCAAATGTATGTTGGGAAACGATGCTGTGCAACAAGTTGTGAGCACAGGATGGAAAAATGATATCTTCAAGTGCAGTTTCCACGTTGCAAACATGAACAAGGCACAACAAACACAACAACAAACATTTAAAACAATACATTTTAGTGAAAGGCCTCTGAGAAAATAGGCCAATTCCTTCAAATGGTTAACAGCTTTACCGAGTCACTGGCTGCCTTCATGTTAAAGATGATCAATGCCCGTCCCAAACTGGCGCACCAAGCAAATATAAAAAGCATGACTCACATTTAAAATAATTGAGAACTTGTTTAACACTGTCACTCCCCTCAGCAGTGCATTTGAACTAACTGGGACTTCTGTATGGATACAATTCTTGTGAATAGTAATATACCTTTAATAAGCTTCTCCATTTACACAACAATGAAGTTCTCATTTTATGTAATTTGTGCATCAGGCGTGGCCCTTGTCCATGTTAAAAGTAACTATGAGCCCAAACAAAAATTGTAGTAAACTGATGCTGAAGTGAAAAAAAAATAAACAAAGAAAAAGTTATGTTTCTTCTTATTTCCTCTTCTATATAAATGACTTAATCTATGAAAAGATTTGGAGTGATCACTCACCCAGTAGGGGGTGTGTGGGCGTGCAGGCAGCAGGATCGGCATGATGTCATCCACCCTTTCCATACTGCACTCACAGTTTGGAGAGCTCTCGCAGCACCTCACTGATGTGCTTTCTATCTGATTAAAAAGACAATAATACTCGGCCACTCAGCCTTTCTTCTTCGTTGGTACACGCCCCCTACACAACCATGTATCCAGGTGTGTGTATAAAACACGTGAGATTTAAAGGTTGAATTCTATAAAAACGGTTTCAAAGTGTGACCTCACACCACATGGAATATGGATGAATGATCTTCACCTGGACGGTCGCTTTAAAGGAATTAATCGATTGACGTTGTTCAGCGTCTCGGTAAGTGAACTGTGTTTCCCCATGTAATCTAATGGGAATATTTGAACTTGACAGTTTTAACATTTATCTACTATTCATAAATAGTAGATAAATACAAACTCTGTTTTGAAAAAACGTGGAGAGATAAAAAAAAAAAAAAAAAAAAAAAAAAAAAAAACACAAAGGAACACAAATCTGGAAAAATTGAATTTTCCTCCCAGAAAGGTTTTTTCAACTTATTTGGGCGGCTTTTTGTGGCAATTTAAGAAATGCGGGACAAGTCGGGTTTTGCTGTGGTGGGTCACATAAGTGTTAATGTCACCCAGTAAACAATGGCTTGCAGGAGAAAGCCAGGTGGGTGTGGTATAATAAACAAAAACAGACTTCTGCTTTCATAGGTACACAACACAGATTTTGAGGAAATCAGAGGCGTTACTATGACTTTACTTATTTCATGAGATACTTAGTAAAAACAGGCAGTGGAGTTAGATATTAACTGAACCCAGATTCAATACCTCTCGGATGGATTTTCCAAATGGCCACAGGAAGTACCATGACAGCTGCCAGCAAAGCTTACCTGAAATTAAAGATAGAAAATTGGAAAATTATGAAGCCAACATTATGATCGTGAATTATGACAACGTTAAGGTATCAAAGCCCGAGGTGTTCATACCATACTGAGTCCCAATTACAGTAGTAAACATGAGTATGCTGACCAGGAGATACATCAGAGAGACCCACCAACCGAAGAGAAACACGTACAACACATTCCCGAGGGAGATTAGATGACCTAAAAACAGGGAAAGAAACGGGTGACGAGCCTTAAATGTGATTAGAAACATTGCTAAAATTGTCAGAAAGACGCACGCACAGCTCTAACCCTGTACCTGTTTGTGGTTTGACAACATTTAGTTCAGAGTAGAGCTCTTTCACCACTTCTGACCTTTCTTCAAACGGTCGCTCGGTCACATGGCTCTTCCATTTCCTAAATCCAAACTAACAGTGTTCACAAACACAAAAGCAAGATCTGAGACTTTTTGAAGGTTTGTGAGGTCTCGTCGGGCACCTGATTTGGATTCAAGCATATTCAACGTGCAGTATAAAGCCGGCTTTCACCGTCGTACCCGGTAGTTGTTGACCAGCTTGTTGGCCTCCACTTTGTTCTCTGCTTGGATGGTTGTCTTGCTGGGACTCTCCTCCAGGCTGTCATCGCAGGCAAGAGAGCTATGACCTGTAATCAAGTAAATATCAGCAGACGGACGGAGGAAGGAGCACACTCAACGGGACTCCAACGCACATTTTGCCGCGCAGCGCCCTGGACGGGGGGAGTGGTCGTGTGGCGGCGAGCGCAAGTCCACAGACGGGGACCGCGGGGCCGCTCCGTACGGTCGATCACCGGGCGGGTCGCTGGGGTCCGGGTCCCACGAAGGATCTAAACCGGCAAGGTAGGGATTGTTTCATTAAAGTGGGCACCATCTTCTGACTAAGGGTGAAATGATCAATCAAAAATAACCAATCGCCACGAAAAAAAAAATCAATCGAATTCAATTTTAATACTTGAAAAAATGTACTTCCTTAAATAGATGTAGTGGGATATGGGTCTATTTTTCTCCAAACAACGCAGTTGATAAATCCTTTCATCAAAACAATAAAACACACAAAGGTCTGCGCGGCTACGGCCCTCCCACCTGAGGCGGCTGTACCCGCTGCTTCCAACAAAAGCACCAACAGTAGCCGCGTTCGTTTCGTGACCGCACGCAACGACGGCGGACGAGGTGGGGACGAGCGGGGGCCGAAACGCCGCCGAACCGGATTTGAATGGAGACGCGCGGACAGGCTCGGACAGGGACCACGTCTGCTCCGGCTTCTGCAAATAACAACCGCAACACACGAAACTTCCCCTCGTCAGCCTCCAACTCTGCGCTTCACACACCCCCCGTTTACTGCTTTGTTTTCCCCTCGCGCTGAAGCAAAGCCGGGGCAGGTGCAACACAATAACAGCTGTTATATTACTATTACGCAGTTATTCCGTGAATATATTGAACACCGTGGTAATATAATGTCAGTGTTGTCTTTTGGGGGGGAGAGTACAAGTTAGCAAAGCTTCCTGACGCGTGTAGCTGATCACGCTCCACACGTCACGTTCGCCGTCCGGGTCTATTTACAGCGCAACGCGCCGCATTATTTTGGGAGCCCACGGTCAGGCCTCCCCCTCGCTTTTCCCCCGCACCTCTCCCGCGGCGCGTAGTTCCGGGCTCACCCGGAGAAGCGCCGCTCGTCCGTCTTCTCCGGTTTTTGGCGTCTGACATCTTGCGGGACTCTCCGTTCAACGGCGTCACGCGCTTCGGTTCCTTCTCCAGTTGAACCAAGCGGCGCGAGTCCGGGGCGCGCACGAGCTGCGCGCCCCGGACTCGCGGATTAGACGCGAGGGGGTTGTGGGAAATGCATTTTGTTTTCTTTTTAAGGTAAAGATAGAGATAAAGGTAAAGATAAAGTGAGATGTCATAAGATAAGATAAGGTAAGATAAAGTGAGATGTCATAAGATAAGATAAAGTGAGATGTCATAAGATAAGGTAAGATAAAGTGAGATGTCATAAGATAAGATAAAGTGAGATGTCATAAGATAAGATAAAGTGAGATGTCATAAGATAAGATAAGGTAAGATAAAGTGAGATGTCATAAGATAAGATAAAGTGAGATGTCATAAGATAAGATAAGGTAAGATAAAGTGAGATGTCATAAGATAAGATAAAGTGAGATGTCATAAGATAAGATAAAGTGAGATGTCATAAGATAAGATAAGGTAAGATAAAGTGAGATGTCATAAGATAAGATAAAGTGAGATGTCATAAGATAAGATAAAGTGAGATGTCATAAGATAAGATAAGGTAAGATAAAGTGAGATGTCATAAGATAAGATAAAGTGAGATGTCATAAGATAAGATAAAGTGAGATGTCATAAGATAAGATAAGGTAAGATAAAGTGAGATGTCATAAGATAAGATAAAGTGAGATGTCATAAGATAAGATAAGGTAAGATAAAGTGAGATGTCATAAGATAAGATAAAGTGAGATGTCATAAGATAAGATAAAGTGAGATGTCATAAGATAAGATAAGGTAAGATAAAGTGAGATGTCATAAGATAAGATAAGGTAAGATAAAGTGAGATGTCATAAGATAAGATAAAGTGAGATGTCATAAGATAAGATAAGGTAAGATAAAGTGAGATGTCATAAGATAAGATAAGGTAAGATAAAGTGAGATGTCATAAGATAAGATAAAGTGAGATGTCATAAGATAAGATAAGGTAAGATAAAGTGAGATGTCATAAGATAAGATAAAGTGAGATGTCATAAGATAAGATAAAGTGAGATGTCATAAGATAAGATAAGGTAAGATAAAGTGAGATGTCATAAGATAAGATAAAGTGAGATGTCATAAGATAAGATAAGGTAAGATAAAGTGAGATGTCATAAGATAAGATAAAGTGAGATGTCATAAGATAAGATAAAGTGAGATGTCATAAGATAAGATAAGGTAAGATAAAGTGAGATGTCATAAGATAAGATAAGGTAAGATAAAGTGAGATGTCATAAGATAAGATAAAGTGAGATGTCATAAGATAAGATAAGGTAAGATAAAGTGAGATGTCATAAGATAAGATAAAGTGAGATGTCATAAGATAAGATAAAGTGAGATGTCATAAGATAAGATAAGGTAAGATAAAGTGAGATGTCATAAGATAAGATAAAGTGAGATGTCATAAGATAAGATAAGGTAAGATAAAGTGAGATGTCATAAGATAAGATAAGGTAAGATAAAGTGAGATGTCATAAGATAAGATAAGGTAAGATAAAGTGAGATGTCATAAGATAAGATAAAGTGAGATGTCATAAGATAAGATAAGGTAAGATAAAGTGAGATGTCATAAGATAAGATAAAGTGAGATGTCATAAGATAAGATAAAGTGAGATGTCATAAGATAAGATAAGGTAAGATAAAGTGAGATGTCATAAGATAAGATAAAGTGAGATGTCATAAGATAAGATAAGGTAAGATAAAGTGAGATGTCATAAGATAAGATAAAGTGAGATGTCATAAGATAAGGTAAGATAAAGTGAGATGTCATAAGATAAGATAAGGTAAGATAAAGTGAGATGTCATAAGATAAGATAAGGTAAGATAAAGTGAGATGTCATAAGATATGATAAGATAAGATATCATAAGATAAGATAAGATAAAGTAAGATGTCATAAGATAAGATATGATAAGATAAGATATCATAAGATAAGATAAGATTAGATAAAGTGAGATGTCATAAGATAAGATAAGGTAAGATAAAGTAAGATGTCATAAGATAAGATAAGATATGATAAGATTAGATAAGGAGAGATAAAGTAAGATATCATAAGATAAGATATGATAAGATAAGGTAAGATAAAGTAAGATATGATAAGATACGATATGATAAGATAAGATATGATAAAGTCAGATATGATAAGATAAGATAAGATATGATAAAGTAAGATATGATAAGATAAGATAAGATAAAATAAGATATGATAAAGTCAGATATGATAAGATAAGATAAGATATGATAAAGTAAGATATGATAAGATAAGATAAGATATGATAAGATAAGATAAGATAAGATAAGGTAAGATAAAGTAAGATATGATAAGATAAGATAAGATATGATAAGATAAGATATGATAAAGTAAGATATGATAAGATAAGATATGATAAAGTAAGATATGATAAGATAAGATAAGATATGATAAAGTCAGATATGATAAGATAAGATAAGATATGATAAAGTAAGATATGATAAGACAAGATAAGGTAAGATATGATAAGATAAGATAAGATATAATAAGATAAGATAAGGTAAGATAAAGTAAGATATGATAAGATAAGATAAGATAATATAATATAAGATATAACATAAGATAATATAATATAAGATTAGATATAAGATAAGATATAAGATTAGATATAAGATAAGATAAGTTAAGATAAGATAACATATAAGATAAGTTAAGATATGATAAGATAAGTTAAGATAAGATAAGTTCAGATAAGATACAAGATAAGATATGATAAGATAAGATAAGATATAAGATTAGATATAATATAAGATAATGTAAGATATATAACATAAGATAAGATAATATATACGATATAACATAAGATAAGATAAGATATAAGATTAGATATAAGATAAGATAAGTTAAGATAACTTAAGATAATATAAGTGAAGATAAGATATAAGATAAGTTAAGATATGATAGATAAGATAAGATAATATAGGATAAGATATAAAATAAGATAAGATAATATAAGATATAAGATAAGATAAAAGATAAGATTAGATATAAGATAAGATCAGTTAAGATAAGACAAGTTAAGATAAGATATAAGATAATTCAAGATATAAGATAAGTTATGATAAGATAAGATAATATAAGAAAAGATAAGATAATATAAGAAAAGATAAGATAATATAAGATATAAGATAACATAACATAATATAAGATAAGATATAAAATAAGATAAGATCATATAAAATATCAGATAATATAATATAATATATAAGATAAGATAAGATATAAGACTAGATATAAGATAAGATAAGATAAACTTTATTAATCCCACACCGAGGAAATTCACTCATTACAGCAGCTCAAGCGTCACAGTACACGGTGTCCAGGAGAGTGTGCTTTAGTTCTCGGTTCCGCTGTGTTTTGTGACTGCAGAAGTTCCTCCCTTCCAGCCTAGTTACAGTGTAATTCTATGGTCGGGTGGTGTTTGTGGCTGTGGGTGGGTTTCCTACACCACAACTAACTGTAGCTTTCATCCTGAAGTAGGTCTGCATGATTATGCCTGAAATGATAATCATTATTTTAGTCAATTTTGCGATTATTTATCATGATTATTCATACATTATGGGGAACATAATTCTTGAATGGCAATAACAGAAAACTGCCTTCACAATCATAATGTATGTTATAAATTATACACGACGCTACACTAAAAACACAAAAAGAATGAAAATATTTCAAAACACATCTACAATAAATACATGTTCCTTGTATTATGTAACGTGATTGTGTAATTGTGTAATCTTGTAATTATGTAATTGGTTATTGTTTTATTATTATTACAGTTATTATAATTCAAGAAGACTGTATACATTGAGTTCTCTAGAATGTCTATAAATTCTGAAAGTGACGTTATTGGGTTTGCAGAACTTACGGTGGTGCGTGTCAGTTGCCCTCAGAAGCGTATACATTTATGACGTTTAATATGCTGCGCTTAGTTTAATCAATTGGATTATACAAAGCACAGCATATTAAACGCCTTCTGGTCATATTTTAACTTTTATTTTTTTCAAACATAATACAATTTAACTGTAAGAAGATAATAGCTGTCACAAGGGTCTGTGTCTTATTCTGTATTCCTTTAGTTAAAGTCCAGTCATGACTACATGTGTCACTAGACTGCAGTGCTATCCCGTGATCAGTGTACTCCTTCAATTTGCGGATGTGTGCTGTGCGTGGCGCCATCTTGTTGAGATGGCAAATGTTGATCACAAACTTCTTCCATAATACTGAACCAATCTGGATGAAACTCAAACTACGCTATGTTGGAACTGCACCGAAGACACATATTATTCACATTATCCGTGGATTTATCAGATCAATGATATCCATAAAGGTCTGCCATCAGTTACATCTGCTCATGCGTGTGTTGTGGCGATAATAAAAAACAATATAGTTTATTACTAAATAAATTCCACAATAATGGACCGATCTGGATCAAACTTGGACGACGGCATGCGGGAACTGCCCCGAATACACATTTTATTAAACTTGCCTGTGAGTTTGGAGGATCCATGACATCCATAGACTCCTGACATTAGTTTCTCATTAACAAAAGCAATAGTGCATAAAATATTGCACCGCTATCTATCTATCTATCTATCTATCTATCTATCTATCTATCTATCTATCTATCTATCTATCTATCTATCTATCTATCTATCTATCTATCTATCTATCTATCTATCTATCTATCTATCTATCTATCTATCTGTCTGTCTGTCTATCTATCTAGCTATCTATCTATCTATCTATCTATCTATCTATCTATCTATCTATCTATCTATCTATCTATCTATCTATCTATCTATCTATCTATCTATCTATCTATCTATCTATCTATCTATCTATGTCTATCTATCTATCTATCTATCTATCTATCTATCTATCTATCTATCTATCTATCTATCTATCTATCTGTCTGTCTGTCTGTCTGTCTATCTATCTATCTATCTATCTATCTATCTATCTATCTATCTATCTATCTATCTATCTATCTATCTATCTATCTATCTATCTATCTATCTATCTATCTATCTATCTATCTGTCTGTCTGTCTGTCTGTCTGTCTGTCTGTCTGTCTGTCTGTCTCTCCATCCGTCCGTCCAAGACTCAGTCATCAGGACACACACACACACACACACACACACACACACTGTGTGTGTGTCTGTGTGTATGTCAAACAAACTGTCAAATCAACTTGTACTTTTCCATTACATCACACAGTGTGTGTTCTGTAATGGAAAAGTACAAGTTAATTTGATTAGGAAAGTAGTGTTCTCTCTGGGGGAGAGAGGGGTGGGTTGCCCTCTCTTGGTTTACTAGTTTCACCACTGACCTACAGATGGTGCTACAGTTTGTCATAGTACCCAAATGAAACGCTCATGCACAAGGCCTTGTTTGGAATGAAAGGTAGGTGTACAGTACATCTACCATACTCTGGTGGGTAAGGACTTGTTTGCAATGTTTTTATTGTATTCAATCTGATAGAGAATGAATACACATGTTTCACAAAATGGTTGTGTATTAGTTTGGGTTCAGCAAATTTAGATTTGTACGTATGCTATTCCAATTATCAGGTTTTCTACTTCTCAAAACATAATGACCATACTGAATCAAAAATATAAATGTACCGCTTTTGTTTTTTCTCCAATTTTGCACGAGTTCAAGTAAAAAATGCAACACGATTTGTTTTTCTAGGCTCACAAAGATTTCAGAATTTTGTTTAATTTGATTATTTGATCATCCACCGACTGGACAGGAGACGTGGCATATCGAGACGCTGACTAAACAATGTGATCAGTACACACATGTGTTCCTTCTTGTCAATTCATTCCGAGGCCTGCATACTCACCAGACATGTCACCCATTGAGCGCCTTTGGGGCGCTCTGCATCGGCCCGTACGACGGCATGTTCCACCTCCCACCAACACCCGGCAGCCTCCCACAGCGGAGCAGGACAACGCGCCACAGGCCACATCAACAACCCGATCAACCCCACGCTGAAGAGATGTGTTGTGCTGCAACGAGCAAGCGGTGGTCACACCTCACGCCACGTACCCATGTGGGAATTCTGTCCCACTGGCCACCTTGTTTTTTTGGGTTACCTGTGACCAGCAGAAGAATATCTGTGTCCCTAAACCTATTCATATCCATCGATAAGATCCCGATGAATCTTTTCAGTTGTCTGATTTTCATTTATATTTTTTTCACGGTAAAGTGTTGTGTTTATATTATTCTTCAGTATACATATATTACCATATTACTATGGTATCACCATGGACATATGGGTGGTGCTACTAAAAATAAAGCCTTTATAGGCCCATCAAAGACAGGTGTACTGTCTATCTACTGTACTATAATGGGTTATTTTAAACCTGATGAAATAGATTCATACAGAAATGTAGATATAATTCAGACAAATAGAGATTAATTTATCATGGTAATCACAGCTGTTTTGTTTTTCATTCAACAATACAATTTGCTTATGCAATATATGCTGCTAAAACAACCATGTTCAAAAAATCTCAATCTAAGCCTTATTAGATTTTCCAAAAAACATAAACCAATCAAGTTGGAAATTATATTTCTAACTTTGAGTGAGAAATATTGAGTATAGTTTGAAATAACATTTGGCACACATTGTAATTTGCCTAACATCGCCCTGCAAAGAAATGTCTACAGGCTTAAATGTGATCATCTGACATTTTAATGTGTCAGTGTATTTGTTTGATTATGCATGTCTAGAATATTGGGGGCAAACCAAAGTACAATCAAAGTTATATAAGAGAGGTCTTGTGCACTTTGTACTTGAAAAATAAATATTTGGTGGCAAATAGCGCTCGGTGGTCACATAAACCTTTGTAAAAGTCATTATGACCAAAACTCTGGGTCGGTCAATAATCTCTGTCTCATAAGCCACCGGAGAGCCTGGCGAGGAAACAAATACTTGACTGGTGGAGTTATTTAACCTTGGTGGGGGCCGGGGTTGTTGGAATGACCACATCTCAGCACATATAAAAGCGATAGCCTTGTGGACTGCGCTGAACAACCACCTGCAAGGCCATGGCGAAGCAAACGGGTGCCACCTTTGTCGTGGCACTAGCGCTGCTCTGGTGTTTCGCTGGGACCTTGGTGTTCGGGCAAAAGTTTCCCTTCCAACAGATACCGAAGGTCCAGGCGCCACAGATTCCTGCGAGGGGCCAAATGATACAGTCGCGTCCCTGGCCCCAGGTCATACAGCAGGCCCATGAGCAAAAGCCCGCTCAGAAGCTGCAGCTGCCACTCCAGCAGCAGCAGCAGGCGCAGCAGCAGCAGCAGGCGCAGCAGCAGCAGCAAGGGCAGCGGCAGCACCAGCCGAAACAGGATACCTCCCCGCTACAACCGTTCCACAGCTGTGAGGTGGACCGAGGCCAGAGGGTCCCGTGCGGACTGAGTGGTATAACTCCTGCTGGGTGCAGCGCTATAAGCTGCTGCTTCGATGGCACTGAGTGCTACTATGGAAAGGCAGGTAAGGTTTTAGGAAGGAGATTGTGCTTTTCAAAGGGGTAAATAATGCCATGTTAAATTAGAGCTCCGGCTAACATTGATCAACCGAGTGACCATGGTTATTCTGTGTTAAAACCTGAGAAAAGTGTTCTCGCAGAGCAAGCGATCAGCTGATCAAAGCTAATCAATGAGTTTAATCAATTTGATTTCTCCTTTTCATTTCATAACAGGGCAGCGTAATTTAAAAGCTTCGCCTGGGGCTACAATTGAAACTTCTTTTCTGGTATTAGAGGGGCAATTTGTGAATTCATGAATGTGGAATTCACTGTGAAGTCAACACGTGAAGCTTTAAATCTTTAAACAATTAATTTATTTCTTTGATTAAAAAAAACAACATCAACAACATCTTTGTGACATACAGACATTTGTTGCTTTCCTTCCAGTGACTGTCCAGTGCACCAAGGATGCTCAATTCATCGTGGTGGTGGCCAGGGACGCCACTGAACCACCCATTGACCTGGAGTCCTTGTCTCTGCTGGGCCAAGGCCCGGGCTGCAGCTTCGTGGACTCAAACTCAGGCTTCGCTATCTTCCAATTCCCCGTAACTTCATGTGGCACCATTGTCACGGTAGCAACCTTTTTTTTTTCTTTTTTGTATATTAATTAAAAGCAACGTTTAAATAGTGTGATCATTGTTTATTTTCTAAAATGTCACCCCCTCCGGACTACAGGAAGAGGATGGCGTTATAATCTATGAGAACAGAATGTCCTCCTCATACGAAGTGGCGATGGGAGAATATGGTAGTATCACCAGGGACAGCTCCTATGCGTAGGTAAACCTTTTTTAGAAGCGTGTCATGTTCACGATAACCCCGGAGACTCTTATATAACATTGTAACCTTTCTTTCAGATTGCTCTTCAGTGGTAGGTACATCGGCACCTCCATCGAAACCCTGGTAGTGGAAGTACAGCCGCTGGAGAATCCTCCTCCTCCGGTCGCGGCTATCGGACCCATCAACGTCGAGATGAGATTTGCCAACGGACTGTGCGATGTCAAGGGCTGCAACGAAGGTAAAACCCGCCAGACGCCGCCCCCCCGCGTGCTCGTCCCAGGGTCGAAAGACTTTGATCCCCGATTTCTGCTCTCGTAGTGGTCGCAGCGTACAATTCGTTCTATCAGCCGTCGGACTACCCCGTGCCCAAGATCCTGAGGGATGCAGTGTACGTGGAGGTCTTACTCGTGGGAAAGATGGATCCAAGCCTGTACCTTACTCTCGACCGCTGTTGGACCACCACCACCCCCAACCCCCACACACTTCCCCAGTGGAACATTTTGGTTGATGGGTAAATATGACGCAACTCCACTTTGCTCTACGTCTTCTACATTTAGGTAGTCATATACCTGTTATACTTGGTTACGGTCTCTGGGCCTTTTAATTCAATGTTTTGACACCTAAAAGAGAGATTAAAACATGCACTCTTGACTGATGTTACAGACAAACTTGACAAAACTCTGATTTGTTTTTTTTCTGATTAGAGGCTCGAGAGTTCAGTGCTTGCGTGTCGGGATAGTACACCGGCAGTCCTTGACCGATGAAAGGCGTTGTTACAGAAGTTACTACGAATGACTCAGTAACTTGTTTGGTAGTTTTAAAGCGGTAGTACAAACAGAGATCAACTGGACTGCAAACATACCAAACGACACTATTCCAACTACCACAGTGTTATTGCTAAATGTTTAAACGTTGAACGTTCCCCAATGGATGTGCTTATATTATAAGATAACACGATAAAATATATAATCTGAGGCTTCAATTGCATACCAATTCCAAATTGACTATCTCTCTCTAAACCCTTTTGTGCAGATGTCCTTCCCTGGACGACAGGTACTTGTCCAGTCTGGTTGCTGTGGATGCTTCGTCTGGTCTGCCTTACCCAACGCACGTCAAGCGTTTCATATTCAAGATGTTCACCTTCGTGAACCCAACTTCTTTGACCGCCCTTCATGAACTGGTAAATTCTTAAATTTCTTGGAATAAGTGATATTTAACAAGTACTTGTTAACTGAAAGGATGTTTGTCTGCACCCAGGTGTATCTCCACTGCACCACTGAAGTGTGCACCCCTGGATTGGGAACCTCCTGTCAGCCAAATTGCCACAGCAGAAAACGTAAGGATCAAATTAATTTGAACGCTTTAGAATTCACGAGGGTCGCGGTCTTTTATGTGACTGTTTTTTTTTTCTTTATTAATCTGTTTGCAGAGAGAGATCTCCAAGTCTCCAAGGCTTCACATCCAAAGACTGTGGTTAGCAGTGGACCTTTGAGGATGGCCTCCCCGGAGACCAGAGACGAAGGATTAATCATGCCGCATAAAGATATTCTAAACATTTGACATGATTAAGATTTTCACAACGTGAGTGCGTTGAGATGGTTTTGAAAAAACTGGTTAACACCAAGTGTCGTTTGCAGAGAGGGTGCATTGCATCCCTTTATTATAGAACAATTTGTATCTCAAGCTCATATGCCAGAGGCTTTGTATGGCTCCTCACGTGACTTAAATAAAATAATGTGGAATAATACCCTTTGCATTTGGCCGATTATTATTATGCTTCTCAACGGAACAAGTAGGGGACAACTCAATACAACGTACAATAATAGGAGTATGTAATGATGTTAAGTCCTTTGTGGTGATAATTACACATACTGTATAGCGTGTGTCTGTATCTCAACCGCAGTAAATATTCCTATGGGTAGGAAAGAGTATTTCACTTAAATGGTCATCCATACTACAGTTCAAATGGGAGATTAAAATATTTTAAGTTATCAATACATTTTAAATCAAATTCCACATGAAGTTAGACGCTTCATGCAGACACCGGCACAAGGAAACATCTGTTGGATTATTTCCCCTGGTTTTCAAGTTACAGCCAGGCTTTTATGAAATTGACGCAATACATATTTATTTTTTGATTAATAATTGTATCTATTTTTATGTCTGAAAAAAGACTACAGTAATGTGGAATACATTCACATGCACCTTCCAAGCACAACATAGCCTCAAGTGCACAGCCAGTAACTATATTCAAATGTCCATCTTGAAAATTTGTACCGCCATGTTTTGTACCGCCCAATTTTTTCAACCACAACTCTCGGACAACTAACTGGAATTACACGTTGCAGAACACACAAAGACCTTGATAGAGCACAAGGAATCATTCTTTATTAGCAGTCATTTAAAGAGGAGTACTGATCTCAGATTGTCTTGCGAGTGCAGCTCACGTTATTCGACTGAATAAATAATATGATTGTTATACGGCCAAGCTTCCAGGGTTTGTCAAGGTGTCTCTGCTACCAATGTGACCAAAACCCATAGAGTGGAAACCCATTCCTAGTCCTTTCCCATACAACGTCAATGGCAAATCTCCGAGACGCCATTTCTGACAATATTCTAGCACTGATGCATCGAGGCATACTGAAGCCCCGGTTATTTCTTGCTACAAAGGGACTTGGCCGTACAAGTATTTGTGTGTGTGTGTGTGTGTGTGTGCGCGTAATCGACCAATGTTAACAGAGCCAGGTAAAGCTTAAATCCCCAACACAGATTTCGTACACATTCTCTCACTTCTCAACTGTTCAGACCCTGTTTCACTGTGAGCTAAAACAGACAATCACAGTCCCTGTGTATGATCCGGCCAGGTGACGCCCCCCACACCCCCCACAAATCAGTCGGACTTGTCCTTCTTGTTTCGTCCGATTGGAACTTTACTGGCCACAGCATGACCCACGGTGGACACTCCTCCGGCCACAGCGCACACCCCTCCTTTGACCAGCCCCACCCCCATCGCGGGCACCGCAGCGACGGTGGTGACGGCGGTTTTGGTCAAGTCCAGGCTCTTTCCTCCGATCCAGGCCACGCTGCCGGCCGTGGCTCCCACCACGCCCTTGGTAGCGCTAAACAGGCCCCCCGCCAGCCTTCCCAGCATGCCCGGTTGCGCCGCCGGGTGGTCCTTGTGTGGCTCTGCAACATAACCAGGCGCCACATAAAGTCAAGATGCAACTGCGAAAAATGCATAAAGACAGGGATACCAACATGCTGGTGAATCAAGATGGCCACTGGAGGTGTAAAAATGTGCCCAGACTGAATCACAACATTATTAAAGTCACACATTCAAATCAAAGTCCAAACTTTAGTGACCGTGCACCCAAACATGCCTGCTGCGGATGACTCATCCTCATGGCACGACGTCATCTCCTCGGGCACCTGCTCTGTTTCACTCATCTCTGTGAAAAATAAAGAAATAGATGACATGGCCACAAATGTTAATATTTACATTCTTTAAATCCTGTTAGAACACACTGAGCCACTAACGGAACTACTATTCCGAGTTACCCCAAAGAAGATCTGTGAAATTAAATGGGGGGGGGGGGGGAGGAATTAAGGTCTGACCTTCACCACAAGTCACATACTGTTCTTTCATTCGTATTACTTAAATTTAAAATGTGCAATATTACTGGACGCATGACAACGCATGACTTGAAGGGCACAGGCTGGGGATAAAACAGTAGTAGGCAGATCCTGATGTAGAGAGAAAGAAAAGGCCTTCTTTACTTTGGGCGTGCAGACTCTTTGACACCAGTTAAACAAGGCCGACCTGTTTACTTCTATACTCAAGATGTTCTGCCGGAGTAGCTGACAAACCCCAGAACAAATCCATTCGTGTAGCAAAAGCTGATACTGCCTCCCGAGACATTTCAACACCTGCAGGAGCACAAAAAAAACCTTTCTGATCCGAATGAGAGCGGAAAGCCACAACATTATGTAGTAAATAAAGAAGGATCCGTCAAACTTGTTCCTCAGATTCCAGAGAGCTGCGATCGCACATTACTATATTAGGTTGTTTAATGGCAGTATTTTGTGGATATAACGAAATAAATATGGTTATGATAATCAAAGTTATAACACGTCGAAATGATAAAAACATAGCCTGCACTTTTGCGAATAGCTCCTCTTGGCTCAGTTGTTTAAATAGCAATGTTGTAGTTATCGCTATTTACAATACTTTCATACGCAGCAAACTCTTCTTCCATGGTGGTTTGTTGTGCTTATGACAATAAAAATAAAAAATAAAAATAAAGATAAATATATATAAAAAAAACATCGCCTACGAAACTTAGCCATCTGTACAGAAACACGGGATCGTATTCCTAGAGAACGTGTGTTTTCAAGCGTCACTTGACGCTAGAGGGACAACAACTATTTGAACAACTTGACGAACGTGCGGCGGGTTAGCTTTGCACCGACGAGCAGAGCAGAGCAGAGCAAAACAAAACAAAACAAAACTACTGCGTTTACACGGAGGGGGGGGGGGGGCGACCCGCTCCAGCACGCCCGCTGCCAAACAACTCCCTTCCACAGCGGGCCCATTGTCACCGTTCACTCACCTATTTACAACTCGCACAACTTCGCTAAGTTGTTCGCTCGGTTCCGGGGCTGGGTGGTTTCACGGAGCTCGCATGCAGGGCTGGATATCGGTCGGACGAGCAGCCGAACCGTCGCGGTCTTCACAGCCTCCACATCTGGTTCGGATCAGAAAATAGTTGAAACTCCGCCCACATCGATCGCCGGCCACCCGCTCTGCTAGCATGTAGCATGTAGCCTGTTGCTAACCAACGTCATGTTTTCAAACAGACAGATATAGAATGGCAGGAGCTTTTATTCCCATGGAAGCCCGTTTCAGGGACAGAACAATCGCGAAAACACCCCCCCCACCCACCCCAAAAAAATTTAAATTAAAAATCGAACGACTTCCTCATAATATGATTTACCAAGACAAAATGATGAGATACTGAGTCATTATGATGAGATATTCCGTCATCACTATGACGGAATATCTCATCATTTAGTCTTCTCTATCTCATAGTTATGACTTAAAACTAGACTTGACTTGTGTTTATCTTTATGTTTATGATTGACTAAAAGTCTGCTTCATTGAGCAGCATACAGCTACAGTGTCTATCTATCTATCTAGCTATCTATCTATCTAGCTAGCTGTCAATCAATCAATCAATCAATCAATCTGTCTGTCTGTCTGTCTGTCTGTCTATGGAGGTGTG
The DNA here is from genome assembly GCF_960531495.2 of Zeus faber. Taxonomy (NCBI): domain Eukaryota; kingdom Metazoa; phylum Chordata; class Actinopteri; order Zeiformes; family Zeidae; genus Zeus; species Zeus faber. The sequence goes on along the minus strand of NC_137201.1, from coordinate 17,306,084 downwards.
TCTTGACACGGGCTCCTCTCCTGAGTGTCTACATCTATCTATCTCTCTGTCTACGTGTCTGTCCGTCGGTTTATCTGTCTTTCCGTCCATCTACCAGTCTATCTATCTATCTATCTATCTATCTATCTATATCTGTCTGTCTGTCTGTCTGTCTACCAGTCTGTCTGTTTATCTGTATGTCCGTCTACCAGTCTGTTTATCTGTCTATCTATCTGTCTGTCTGTCTGTCTATCTATCTGTGTCTGCCTGTCAAATATATCGTTTATCTCGCAAAAATATAGTTAGTTTCGACTCTCATAATTTTCTTTTAGTAAGACATACGACATACATGAGATACGTGTTATTATATTTATTTTCATTATTATTATTATTATTATTATTATTATTATTATTATTATTATTATTATTATTATTATTATTATTATTATCCATCCATCCATCCACTATCTATACCGCTTATCCTCGTGGGGTCGCGGGGGGGGGGCTGGAGCCAATCCCAGCTGTCATTAGGCGAGAGGCGGGGTACACCCTGGACAGGTCGCCAGTGTATCACATATTATTATTATTATTATTATTATTATTATTATTATTATTATTATTATTATTATTATTATTATTTCTAGATCTTCTTGGTCCCTGAAAGACACGTGCTCCCATAGAAACCCGAGGAGGGGTGAAACAGTGAATGGCTGATAGTCAGACTTCCGAGTCCTTTTATATTTTCTCCGCACGTGTTTCCCATTGTATGCGAACACTTTTTCTCTGAAAACATGATATATTATATTTACGACAGTACTTGCGGTTACACAAAATATTGTATGTACTAGATTCTATATTACTATAAATGATCATCGATATATATTTTTTTATATGTATTATTGTAGTAGTTATATGTATCATTTAAACAGCGTATCGCTCATCAGTACCGTTGACAATATATTTTTTAACAGTTAGTCCAAATAGCATAATCATTCATTTCCAATTGTATGACGTCAACGCGGAGCGTGAACGTTGACTGCCATGGATTTGTTTTCGTTTTGGCGGGACGGGACCCACAACGGCATCGGAGCCGCACCGCGAATTTCCCGCACTGGGAGCTGGAAGTGACGCGTTTTCCGGTTGCGTCCCGCCCCGGCGGAGAGATGCCCGTGTGCGTGTGTCCGGGAGAAAGAGAAGGAGAGACGCTGATTTAAACTAACGCGTCCGATGGCGGCTGGAGCGGGGCGCGGTGGGGGGGCGGACATCCATAGACTGCGGAGCCTTCTGAGCCGTTAGGTCGAAGATTTTTTTCATTCTGTTGTTCAAAGTTCACATTGGTCCAACAAGTTCTCTGGTCCGTGTCGTCGCCGTCTGCTCAGCGCTCAGAAGTTCCGCCCTCTGCAGAGACAGGTACCTCATAATAATCATTATAATAATAATAATAATAATAGTCATAACCATAATCATGATAATAGCGGTACTGTGACGGCGTGTGCAACTTTCGGGTTTTTAATTTGACATCCAATAACCCCGTAGATCTGAATGTGCATCATTTTGCCCTTTTTAGCGCCTTATATATCATGTCGACCTCGTAAATACCCGGAGCGATGCTCACCCGCAAAACGATGCTCCACAATTTAGATCACACGACATGCAAAATGAAATGCTGAAAGTACCGTGTATTTATGTGGCCACATGCATCCCATAATACGAGGTGCCTTGCTAATTTTACCGTGCATATTGCCTGCCAGGTCCTTTGAAAAAGTGTTGAAAATGTCCGTTTTAACAAATATAAGGCCTATCTCAGTCATTAGATCGTCTTCAGTTAGAATATAAAAGGTCTACAAAGCTATATAAAATGTCTGGTTTTATGTCAAAATGAGTTGAGTTCTTCAGTCGACATTCTTGTGACGTTTCGCGATGTCTTCATACTTGTCTGTTGTAGACGAACCTAACTGACTTCATACTCACTCACCATAATTGCATCTAGAGAGAAGTGTGTGTGTGTGTGTGTGTGTGTGTGTGTGTGCGTGTGTGTGCGTGTGTGTGTGTGTGTGTGTGTGAATAAAAGTAAAAAGTACTGGTAGCAAGATTTATCACAGTTCCTTGTAACTTTGCCATCAATCTGACTAAATCTAACGTGTGTGTGTGTGTGTGTGTGTGTGTGTGTGTGTGTGTGTGTGTGTGTGTGTGTGTGTGTGTGTGTGTGAGAAATCGTCCTGAATGTAATAAAGTGTTATCTTCTTATAACAGATGTACAATAATATAGGTACGCGTAATAACACTAGCTGCTACCGCAGACTCGTACACGTGCAAATTATGCAAGTGATCCAAAACTGCGAACAGATGAGAAAATTGGGAGCACGTTCGCGGCGTGCTGCGGTTGCGTTCCATTTCACCTTCGTATTCTTAGCGACCAACAGGCAGCGCTGTAGCTTTATCTTCTACCCCATTTCAGCCGTAATATCAGCGAGCCAGCAGGTGGCGCTGTAGCCTCATGTTTTGTCAGTTTTGACAGGGGGCCGCGAGGGTCCCGCAATAGTGCAATTTATAGATTATTATTATTATTTTTTTTATTTATTATTTATGAATTCAATAAAAACGTACCCCCCCCCCCACCAATCAATTATTAGCAGTTTGACCAGAGCCTCGCGAGAAGTGGTCGGTTTGACCAGAGCCTCGCGAGGCTTGCGTGCTGCACTGCACGCGCTCATTAGCATAAATGCAGTTGGATCTGATTCATGCAAATGAGCAGATGAATAGATGTTCCAGTGCAATGTCATTATGTTCCTGAATGAGATGTTTGAAATTGGGTAACATTTCTGAGTGCAGATAGGTGGCAAATTATTGAGTATTTCTGAGCTATTAAATATATTTTATTTTTAGATTACTTAAAAAAATATATGGAGAGATATATATATATATATATATATATAATGGAAAAAGAAAGATAAAAAATAGCTGAAGGCGCAGGAATCAAAAACAGATTAATAGTAGTAATAATAATAATAATAATTATAATAATAATGGACAACGAGGAAGGAATAAATAAACAATACATTAACTATTTAATCAAATTTATTGCCATGGTTTTGACAAAATGGGTGTCATGCATGAACAACAAATGTAACAAATGTATTTTCCCAGCTCGAGTGCTCAAGACAACTTTCCACGCTCCTTCATTTTCTCCCATTTAATTTCGAATATTCGCCTGGGCACAAAAGAAATGTTCTCTTAGTGCAGAGCTGACCCATGAGTCACGTAGGCTTAGAACCTGCCGTTCACTAAAGCTAGAAATAAAAAAAATAATAATAATTTTGACCAAATGATTGTTTGGGTTTGTTTTCTCTGAAGACTTTTTCAGTTTGAACATATCGATGAATCTTTACTGAGACGGGTCGGACAGTTTGACTAATAACCACTGAAATGATGCATCAAAATGTATTGATGCAACAACATTATAATCATTCATTTCAAATGGCTATTAAGGCTGTTGTTTAACACTACAATATCAACATCTTGTATTGCAAAGTGACAAACTTACGGTTGGTTTGTCCCTTTAATATCATTACAATGTTCAGTGTGGCCGTGTGATGGAGCATGTGATCGTGGGGCGTTGGAGTAACCCGATGTAGCAGAACGTTAAGATAACAACATTAAATTGTTCTTACATGAGGCGTATTGTTATTTAAAACATTCTGCATGTCTTCTTTTTAAAATCAAATCACTTCATGACATACTTTTAACTCCATGAAAGTATCTATATATTTAAACTAAATTATTACATTTAAAGGTGAGTTTGTTGATGTCAAACCTATATATCAATATTATGGGGTTTGCTAAAAAAACAATTTCTAGGCGGCACAAATATGAATATCAAAGAACGAGGTGCTTGCATTAGAGTAGCTTTGTTATCATGTCGTATTCCCAAAATCTTTTGCGGAAGTGAAATATGGAGCTCTGCAAGGGAAGTATGACCTTCCTGTTGTGGACTTCAAATAAAATCTGCTGTGACAGTGTCCTTTTCAACACACAGATCTTATTTTGAAGGCTGCAACGGGATGGTCGTGTGTGCGTGCGTGCGTGTGTGTGTGTGTGTCCTGATGACAGTCTTTAGGTGATGATATGGACGGCTGCAGAGACAGATAGTCAGATAGATAGATTACAGTGCAATATTTTGAGTATAATCCTGTGTGTGTGTGTGTGTTCTATTATTCTATAGAAACATAAAAACCTATATTCTCAACCTATATACAAATAGCCTATTTATCCTCAATTCAACTTCATTGTCTTTATACTGTACCAGAGTACACACGCGCACAGCCAAACGGGGTCTTGTAACCTCCCAATGGCACAAAGGGATAGGTAAAACCTGTATGATCAGCAGGAGAAATGCACATGGTGTAATCAATAAAGTAAATGAAATTATAATAGTTCATACATTTTTTTAAAAAAGCAAGCAAAGGGGCACCTGTGTTTTATTTTGATGGCGTTCCAGGAAATGCAGTTTTGCATTTTCCTACTTCACAAAAGTTGCTGTGTACATAATGCGTATTCTATCTCAGAAGTCTGTGCTCGGAGTTTAAATTGGGGATGGTTGGGCTTGCAAAAGTAACAGTACATTAGTAAGTAGTCATTAGTGCGCCGCAGACCCACCAGGCAACATGGCTCTCCACCTCCAACCTTCCCCTCTGTTTGAGCAAACAATATGCCAACACAAATTAGGACGAGCTGCTTTGTATCAATTGAGAGTCCAACAAAGATGCGACACAAAGTGATATGTCATTAGTGAACGGGTGGGGAAGGAGAACATAAAGCTCTTGCCTCTCCAAAAGTAATGAAGAGATCTCCATGGCGACCGGGCTGCCAGTGGCAGGCTGTGCATTAGAGGGCAGCAGAGATCAAACACTGCTCCGCACTGGCGGGGCGGTGGGGTGGGGGGCATCATGGTATAAACAGAGGGTTAAACGCTGGAAGGGGAGGGGGAAAAATCATTAATGTTACCCAAAACTGTCAATATCGCACATACAATTATATTCAAAGGCAATTAAAAGAAGGATCTGGCTGTGATGGCTAGTGCTGCTTGCTATGGATACATGAATAACATGGTTGGCTTTTGAACTTTTACACTAAAAAAAAACAAAAAACAAACAAACGCTTCAAGCAAGATGAGTTCACTCATAGCTCCTTTCTCACCATAACCCGACGTTTAATAACGTCGGGTTATGGTAAGGGTAGCCCCTAACTCTAAACGAAACGTCTAGGGCCTGAGCGGCGTTTTTAAGAAACATAAGGACCTCTCTCTGTAGAGACTGGATGTGTTTCAGTTTCTTCTTTACAGCCGTGCTCCACGGTTCGGATCGGACTCGCCATTTTTCCGAATGTTTTTTATTTTATTTTTATTTTTTACTTCCACAAAAAAAACAACATTTTAAAATATTTATATGAAATAGATATTGGTAATAACCCACTATTTGTGCATTGCCGGTATTCGGTTCAGCATCACCCTTACTTTACGTGCTTGTCCCTGCAATGCTACTGCTTCCATTCACACCCACTTCCATTCCCAGCAGAACCAGCATTTTCCCGTAAATGACCCACATTATGCCGATATGGAATAATACAACAATACTAAACTGCACGTCAACACGGGAGTGCAGTTATGTATTGAAATGTATTTTCATTTTTTATATTGGGGCAAAACCGAACCGGCCCTCTAGAAAGTTAGAAGTTAAATCCCAATAAAATTGAAATTTTCTGGGAACAGGGAAAATCCAACCTGGACACTTAAATGGCTATCAAATGTTTGATTCAAGGGCAAATACCTGCAGTCATGCGTGTAGCTTTTTTTTTTTTTTTTTTTTTTTTTTTTTAATATTTCTTACATTTGTCTCTAAAGTATGTTGTTATTGACAAAAGCATTCTTAATGCCACAATTAATAGTCCAGAAACCGCATTGACACCCTAGATCTAGTATTTGGCAGCAGAGCCTGCGGATAAAATAACTGCAATGAAGTGCCTCCTATAACCGTGAATGACATTCCTACACCTCTACGGAGCGCTTGTTCCACTCTTCTTTGCGAAAGGCTCCAGTTCTCTCCGAATTGAGGGATAGTTTTTCCTCCAAATGCTGTTGGATCTCTCCACCGGTGGTCAATGGGATTCAGATCGGGATTCGTGTGCTGGCCACTTAAGAGCTGTCCAGCGTTTGGTTTTGAGCAGTTCCGTGGCGCTTTTTTTGAAGTGTGTTTTGGGTTCTTTGTCCTGCCCCGAAGCCCCCCCGTGACCTTTGACCCAGACACAGCTTTCTGACACCGCGTTCGACATTGCATTCCGAAATCGCAATCCCCCGATTTCATGACGCCGTGCGCAGATGCGAGACGCGCTGGATTAGAAGCCGCAGAGCAAACCCCAAAACATTGCTTATGTCCTCTCAGCGTTCCACTGCCGGGATGGAGTTCTGCTTCTGGTTTCTGTAAACATAGAATAACAGTGATGGACCAGAAAGGACAGAATGTCTCATCTGTCCACAGGACCTCTCCAGAAGGATTTTGGCTCCAGATCTGGTGTGTCTGAACATCAAAGTCTCTGGAGACGTGTAGCGTTGGTCCGTGCTCGGTTGCCACCTTCGGTCTGACCTCCTCGGACCACCCCAAACCTTTCATTTCAATTGTCCAGGACATTTTAGGATTTTTGTGTGGAATGAGAACGCACGGGAAGAAAGGGAGCCCCAGCCCCGGTGCAGTGAGTTTTTAAAGTGGAACTCTTAAAGATGAAAAAAGAATTCCACCATGTTGGTCAGAAAAATCCCGACTGGCCACGCTGGGTGAATGCACCCAAAGGGCCACGCTGGAAAAGCTGGAGAACTTTTCACACCCCTGCAAAATAGTGTGCCTGTATATAAATGAGTATTGTTAAACGTTGGCATTATTCCATGTGTATTCCATGTTATTTGGTGATGCTGGAGGCATTCCGGGTTGCAGGGTTGTTTTGGTTTCGGCCTCTCTCAGTTGTAAAGGGATTACCCAAAGTCCCGGCTTCTGAGGTGGATGGTGAGCTCGGAGGTGGTGTCCCATGATGTGGGACGGCCCTAATTAGATTACTGTAACCCTCAGATGAGGGGCTACACCCTTGGTGGTCCAGCGCCGGGGCAGGGCACTTTAGACCTCATTGGCCTCAGCTTTTAAATTGGGGAGAGGTGGGAGAGCGAGACCCCTGAAAGACCAGCCCGAGGGGTGGGCTCCCCAATCCCCTTTAAACCCTTTGTCATTCATACCGGGATTTGTCATTAAAGAATACTCATTGGAGCAGAACAGCAACCCGTAGCACAACTGCATACGCCCTTCACAGGCGTCTGATAAATTCATCGATTGAAACTATCAAAGGTGTTTTGCTGCCTCGGAAGGGTGTGCAAGCCTTTTGTTGTTGCGCGTGACGCTTATTTCTGTAAATGACAAAAAAACCCATCAAAAAGAACATGTCACCAGCCCGAACAGTTCAAATGCAATTTCCTTTCTGAGGATTTGCCTTCATGGCGCTGAAATGATTTCTCGGCGGTTCGGGGAAACCCACGACGGCCGACTTGGAACATGCGTCAGCCGAGCGTTACCATTCACGATCTGTTTCAGACGATGCCCTGTGCTTTTCCCTTTCATTTGTGTAGTTTGTTGTCCTTCACACAATGGGAGATTGGATGATGACAACAACAGCCGAGCGTTTTTACCTGGTCCGAAATGTGTGACGGCAAGGTTAAAATAGAAGCTTTACACCACATTCGCAGTTGGATGAAAGAAGCGTCTTGAAGTTTAGACCTGCACGTACACTTGGGTGAATGCAAATTGCCTACATATCGTATTTTTGTGTTCCTTTGTTTTGTGCTTGTTTGTGCTCTTTCTGTTTGATGGAAGATGAAGGTGTCAATTAAACAGTGATCTAACTGATAAACTGCCAGGAAGCACTCGCCCCTCGTGGAGGCTTTCATTTATAGCACAAAATCATGTCCTTTGAACCCACTGAAAAGATCCCTGTTCGTATCCCCGAAGCGTAAACGTATTGTGTTTTCTTGTAGAACCTCGCGGAGAGGACATCTCGGCGGCGGACTGCGTCCTATATGTGTTGGAGCGTAATAACCAGGCTGGTGATGTATTGCTCGTACCCAGCAGTGTCCCTTTGAGGGAAGCCCCGAACAAAAGCCGACCCCTGTGGTTTTTAATAGTTCTTCGGGGCTCGGCATGAAAAAAAGCGGTAATGTGGAGGCTTCAGCCTTTTAGGAGGCAGATTAAAAGAAGATTGAGTGCCCAAAAGTAAATTTGCTTGCAAAACTGTGTGTTAAACTAGTCTTCAATGGGGCCGGCTGCAGTTTATTCAATACTGGATCTGGAGCAATCCTTTTATTGATATCACTTTTAGGGGGTTAAAAGAACCTGTTTTAAAATAAAGCAAATGACATGACACATTTGCGCTTGTTCAAACTGCTTGGGCGTCAACATTCAGTGTGGGGTCATGAAAGTATTGAATTTCAAGGCGAAGCGTTAGTCAGCGTCCCATAGGATCATAGTCGATGTCTCGCTGAGGTTGATAAGCCCAGCGTTTCTCCTCCGGAGCTTCTGATCTCTTCCTGCGCTCCGGTGCAGCGTTGCATTATGGGATGTCGCCCTTTTGGGGTTTTCCTCGTTCTGCCCCTGTTCACTCGCACTCGTTCCTCATGGAAGTTGTTTTAAAAGCCCCGGATAGCGTTGGGGGGAAAAAAAGAGCCTCTCTCTCCCTCTCTCTCTCTCTCTCTCTCTCTCTCTCTCTCTCTCTCTCTCTCTCTCTCTCTCTCTCTCTCTTTGAATCCCGCCTCTGTATCATTTATCTCTGCACCTCCTCCCTTTCTCCCCCAGTTTGGAGGGGACCTCGAGGGGGCATCCTTTTTTGCTCCCCCAGCTGGGTTTGTTGACACACAGTCAATCTAGGGTTCTCTTTCACCCCTTCTTTTTAACCCCCCCCCCCCCCCCCCCACACACACACACACACACACACACACACACACACACACACACACACACACTTTCCCTGAACAGTAAAGCTGCCACAGCTGTGGACTGTATTAGCATAGCTGCCGAAAGGAGTGTGTGCGTTTGTGCGGGGGGGGGGGGGGGCTGCTGCTAAATATATTACAGCCATTACCTTTTGTTCCGGAGCTGACAGTTTTAAAACATCTCAGCTTTTCACTGTGTAAAGACGGCGAACACAAAGGAGCGCTGCCATGATTTCATTGTAACGGCTCAGCGGCTTTTCAACCGCGGGTCAAAGAGCTCGAGTCGCAGGGAAATGAGGGAGAGCTTGAGGGGTGTGTGTGTCTGTGTGTGTCTGTGTGTGTCTGTGTGTGTCTGTGTGTGTCTGTGTGTGTCTGTGTGTGTCTGTGTGTGTGTGTGTGTGTGTGTGTGTGTGTGTGTCATTGAAATGTCACTTTAAGGTGGAAAACACTTGGGAAATAATTGCGCTCCCTTTTATTTCTCATAATTAGGTTTCGAGATGAACAGGTCCAGGCTCCTTTCGGAGAAAACAGCCGCCCATCCTGCTCTGACCAGGGTGACCCGCCGCGCCGCGTCCCAGGCCAGGCAGGCCGGTCCCGCTCATCCCCAGAAGAACCCCGGGCCGGGTCAGCACGGCAAGCAACGCAGGAAGCGACCGGACTCGGCTCTGGCCCAGGACCTCAGCCTGATGAGCGTGAGCGGGCAGGGAGCGCTGCCTCCGTGGTGAGACCGCACTCCGGCGACGCTTACGGTCGTAAACGGGTGCCAGGATCGCATTTGTTTTATTTTTAAATTTTTTTTACGTATGCTGTCAGCGTGCTGGGCATACAACACAGAGTATTTGTATGCCATTGCATCTAGGACAGAGTTAGTCTGCAAGTGGAGTTCAAGTTCTCAACATGCAATGCAACTCATTATTAATTATTTAATCGTCAAGAACTGCCGCAATAACTCTGTCCTGTGGACGACCTGTAGGATGACGAGAGCACAGCTTTTTGTTATAGAGAGCCACCACCAAACCCCCCTCTTTGGAGAACAATTTATCATGTTTGGATCTATAAACAACTGATCACTACTCCAAGAGGGGGAGAATCACCACGGATGAGACAAATAAACATAGAAACAAACAGCATTTACACAAAAACATAAACATTGGACCACAACGTGTATTGAAAAACAGTGAATTAGGTCCAGGAAAACTGGAAATACAGCTGGTCACGTGGCCTCTTCCTGTCGTAGTTAACGCAGTAAATGAGGGAGAAAAGGGGAGGAATTTGGTTCGCATTTGTTTCCATGCATTTATTTACTCGGGGCGTTTCTTTCAGCCCCGTCTTCAACGAGGTGAACGCCGTCGGTGCCGACGGCGTTGCGCAAAAGCCTCAGCCCTCCGGGTCCACGGTGAAGCCGTCCCACCGGGGGGGTCTGGCCCCCGTGGCTCGGCTGCTGAAGCTGGGCAGGTGCAAGAACGTGGTGGTCGTGGCCGGCGCAGGGATCAGCACCGCCAGCGGGATTCCAGACTTCAGGTTGGTAGCTGTGGGTTTAAACGCCCGCATTTAGGACCGGGTTTACGCACAGGCGGGTTTCCATTGGTGCGATTTGCACTGACGAACAGAGTGAAAGTAAAAGGTGCTGTTGGATGTTAATTACGTAACGGGACACTGGAACAATCGGAGGGGAAGCGATGCAGCTCCAATTAAAATAAACGGAGGGGAGACGGGCGGCCATGCAAGCCACCTCATCCGTCGGCGGAGCGCTCGGGAGAGAAGAGAGTGAGTCAGGTTCGTGCCCAAAAATATAACCTCTCTATTCCGTCTCGCCGGTAGAACCCCGGGAACCGGCCTGTACGCCAACCTGAAGAAGTACAACGTCCCTTTCCCCGAAGCCATTTTCAACATCGACTACTTCTCGAGCGACCCGCAGCCGTTCTTCTCCCTGGCCAAAGAGCTGTACCCCGGACGGCACCGCCCGAACTACATCCACTACTTCATCCGAATGCTGCACCACAAGGGCCTGCTGCTGCGCGTCTACACCCAAAACATCGACGGCCTGGAGAAGAGTGAGCGGGGCAACCCGGACGGGATCGTAGCGACGCTCTGATGGTCGCCCCAGGTTTATCCTCCCGGTTGGTCAGATTGCAAACCGTAAACGTTGAGCTTCCTCCTTTTTCGCAGCGTGTGGCGTTCCAGATGATAAACTGGTGGAGGCCCACGGTAGTTTCGCTACAGCGTCCTGTCACCTGTGCTACACTCCGTACCCAGCCGGGGAGGCCAAGGTGAGACCACACACTGGAGGACCTGATACGTACGCAGTTTTTTTTTTATTAAAGAAAAAAATAATAATAAATAAAATAAAAAGAAATAAATACTCTGAAATTGGAAAGTCCTCATTGGAATACTACTTGAGGAAAAGTCTTGCTGATATTAAATGTACTTAAGTATCAAAAGTAAATACTGTGGAGGGGGAATTTTTATATATTTTTATTTTTTCCCGGCAAGAATAAGCATAAGCAATAAGCATCATTCGATAAGACGCATCTTGCACTCTGACATAAGTAAACATTTGTTGTAAACATGGCCACGGGCGTTGGTCTCCGTCAGGGGGAGCAGGCGCGGGTGGAGCAGCATCACCGCTGGAGGAGGCCGTCGCTCTCCAACACGCTGCTCTAGCTGTAAGGTGTTGGCGGATCGATACCAAAAGTATCGATGCTGCATCTCCTTTCGAACATTCTAGTGTCAATAGGATCGATACCGAAAAGGGATCAGATCACGTCTCCCGTCTGAGTGCACATTCATTTCTATTTTTTATTTTGTAAACGAGTACACGACAGAATAACAGGATGATCCTATAACGTCTTTGTTGAATACAATCCAGAAAGGTCTCACTTTGGAAGTAACATTAAGAGTCAAGCATGGTGTGACTTTGTATGTCTCGGTATCGATATCGGTGATTCTGCCTTGGTGTCTCCTGGTTATCGGATCGAAACCAAATTTTGCTGTATCGCCCCACCCCTGCTAGTTGTGTGTCTCTCTCTGGGACACGCCTGTGCTTGTTCAGTAGCAATGCCGTGAAAAAAACCACAGACCTGGCAACCCTGAACCAGTGTTTGTTTACACTCCACTTGCTGCTGGATATGAACCTGGTGATAACTGGCTTTCAGTAAGTGAGTTACAAAGGTGTTCAGGGGAAATTTATTGGAGTAAAAGTATACTTTTTTGGGGTTAAATGTCACTGAGTAAAGGTAAAAGGCAACAGAAATATAATAATTCAAGTAAGGTACAGATACTCCCAAAATTCTGTACATGTGTTAGAAATGTGGTTATTATTATTTTTGTCTCATTCTCAGGTTGCCATCATGGGGGACAACATCCCCACCTGTTCTTTCTGTGCTGCAACCGTAAAGCCGGACATCGTGTTTTTCGGAGAGGACCTCCCTCAGAAGTATTTCTTGCATTCTGAAGACTTTCCTAAAGCAGACCTCCTGATCATCATGGGCACTTCTCTGCAGGTCCATTTCAGTTCATTGAGCTTGATTCTCTGAGATGGTTTGTGTAAGCCTAACCTCCCCGGGTCCTGTCTAAAACTCACCCCCTCCCCCCGACGCATGGTGTTCCAGATCGAGCCTTTCGCCAGCCTGGTGAATACGGTGCGGTCGACCGTGCCCCGTCTCCTCCTGAACCGCTTCGCCGTCGGGCCCTTCGAGAAGGTCCCCCTGCGCCGAGGGGACCACGTGGAACTGGGCGACCTGGTGGACACCGTGCGGAAGTTTGCCGAAATGCTGGGATGGAGCCGCGAGATCGAAGAGCTGATGAGGAGTCAGGAGAACGGGGTTAGTTTTTCGACCGTCGACCCTTTTGAGTGGCCTTCCAAAAAAAGGGAAAAAAACTTCTCCGGGCTATTTCGATGCGAGGGGAAAGTGTCTTGGAAATGGAGATATTGTTCTGCTCTGTTTCCAGTACATTTCCACCGCGGTGAGCTCCAGTCTGTCCGTGGTCGGGGAGGAGCAGAGGCCTTCCAGCGGAGAGGAGACAGACTCGGAGAGCGACAGCAAGAGCTCCTCCTCGCCCGTCCCCAGCCACTAGGACCAGATGTTTAAACTGTTGTACACTGGAAACGTGTACAACAGTTTTTTGTTTTTTCTCTTGCGCATGATAAGTTATATTGTTGTGTATATTTTATATGTAAGTTATCACTGTTCTCTAGTTGTTGCAGTGAATGTCCGGGGGCCACTTTCACGGCCTGCGCTTGCATGTTGAAGTCGACAGGTTTGTCTATAAAGTGTTTTAATATTTTAATATTCCCATTATTTCTATGTACAGTACGCTGCGCACATATTTCAAGCACTTACCGATTCTGCTTAAATTGCCTTTTACATACTCTTATATTTGATACAATAATGCTATTTTATACCGAGCAGGATTTGGGAAGTGCTTGGGGGAAAACCAGAAGTCGGGCGTCAGATCACAGGATACTGTGATCAGTCCTCCTCAGGGGATGAAGCACAGAGTGGAGAGGCTGCACTGGGTGTTTTATCAGCCACTGTAGACACGGAACGCAGGGGGTTCATACACAACACTAATAAATAGCTTTGCTCTACCGACAGGAAGAGAAAAAAGTTGAGACGAAGGATTGAAAGTTGTTTTTTTTTTAATCAAGTGGCACACTGTATTGTCATACTTTACAAAATTCAATAAAGCATTGTGCAATTTGCAATGGCCTGTTTTAATGTCTGTCAATTTTTCACTTAATAAATCGTGATCTGTAAAAGACCAATAATTCCTGTGCGAGTTTCAATCACATTGCAACACTACCTTTTAAATGGATTTATGTTTTTGGTCTGTGTACAATTTTCACAAGGAACATACAAATGTATTCTTCAGATTGTATTTCTACACACACAAAACAGTATTTATTTTTTTTACATGCAGGATGTGTCCGGTCTAATTTATATAGAAAACTAAAGAATCCAAACTTTAACTCAGATCTGTTCATGAGAAAATCAAGTCACTTCCCATAAACTCATAGGTCTGCCATTTATAACCCACAGAGGAAATGAAAGATTCTACTTATATAAATTGTTAACGCAGCAAGATTCAGGCAAAAAACAAAGGTATTTTAATTGGCAATAGTTTTCCTTCTGTAACACTCGAGGGACAAAATGTGTTGGTATTGACCAACCATGCAGATCTGGCAGCCTATACACAACGAAATTGCAGCAATACATAAGGAAATATAACATTGAATCTAAATAAATTTAATTTCTGGATTTATATATAAAAAAAAAAAAATTCCCCCCAATATACAAAAAAAAAAAAAAAAAAAATTCAGGATTAATTTTACATCATGCAGAATTGGCAGAAGAAAAGTACATTGATAGAAAAGTCTTTTTAAAACATTTCTTTGTCAAGTCCACGACAGGTAAGGCAGAAACGATCCAAATACAATTCATTCACCACGGGAACATGTTGCAGCGTCTCCCAATTTTAACTCTTCTGCCGAGATGTGCTTACATGACACAGCAAACTGCAGAGTTATGCTACGTAAAGTTATGTTTTGGCAAGAGGATGAGTGGTCGCTTCTAGTTATGCAGTGTTGGATTTCTTATGTCGTGCTGTGTGATAAATTGTAAGCGCCTAAAATCTATAAATACATAACCAAATGCGCCCAGATGTTCAACCAAGGAGTAGCGTGATTGGCTGCTTTTTGTCGGTATGGCAAAATAAATACTTTTTTTTTTTTTTTTTTTTTTAATAGTTGACATTCTTTTCTTTAAAATGAAATCAGGGTGAAGAGAATAGGAATTTAAAGGAATGATTTCTTAAGTCTTATGCAATTACACTTTGATTGCTATGGTGATAGTGCTCTCATAGTAGTGCTCGCAAACATTGAGAATCTACCTTTTATGTGAACGCTAAGGAGAAGATAACAAGACGTGAAAAATGAACAAAAGCAAAACAAGGGATGGAACGGCGATTAGCGCCGTTCTTTATGTGTAACAGTGCCGTAATTAAGTATTCCTGCCATGGGACCGCGTCCGACGCCGCTCCGGGGGAAGCCTCGCAGGCACGGAGAGGACTCCTAGGTGCTCCTGCGGGGCCCCGGGAGGGCGTCCTGAAAGAGTCACTCGTCGGAGTCCGATCCTGAGCTGTCTCCCGCCGCCTGGCACAGGGCTTCGTCCAGCGGCGCCAGCGTCCCGTCCTTCATCACCCCCATGGGCTGGATGAACTGCCTGTGGACAGGGGGGAAAAAGCAGAGGCGCGGGGGCCTTACAAGACGGAGGGGGGGAAATGCATACGCAACGACCTGTTGTCTGAGCTGAGGGGGCTCGCTGCCGCACATCTTTACTCTCCCTTTTCCACAGGGGCTCAAGGACCCTCAGTAGACAGCCCCCTCCCCCTCAGACCCTCACCCCTGTTTGTCCATCTTCTCCCCGACTTGGCCCCCCTTCCTTCCATTTCTATTGCGGTTTAATTACAGGATCAGTGCTCGGGCTAATCTCCTCAAAGCCATGGCTGCCCCTCCATGCTAATCCAATTATATCTGCGCTGTGTCGCCACATCCCTCCCGAGATGATTTATCAGAGAATTATCCAATCAAAGATTTATTCTAAAGAGGATCCATTTGCATTCATTTGACGGACTCGGATGTAAACGACTGTGCTATTTGTTCTTGGTGCAGCAACAGGCCTCGAATGAGCAACAGGTGAAGCAGCCTGACAATAGCAAAAAAATTAAATAAATTGAGTAAATTATGAGTAATAAAAAGAACGAAGACTGGAAGTAAATACAAAACATTAGTTTTGAATACAAGGGACCACCCTTCTAATATCAGTGGCCTTGGGGAGCAGGTATGATGAACGCTAAAAAGGTGAGGGGATAACAGGTCTGCCGATAACAAAACAAACGCCACGTAGCATCCGCCCGATCCCTCAAATCTCATATTGTGTTCCCTCCCCCAATTAGAGCAAAATTCCAAGCCTTCCTCCTCGACGCGAGAGGAGGGGGCGGCAGATGTGAGGGGCGGGGGCTGGGGCGGAATATGTGCTAATTGGAGCACCAGTTAAGCAGTTAGGGGAGGCACATTCTTGCGGGGCTCCGACCGATCTCCCGAGAGCTCGTATTGGGGTGGGGCGGGGTGGGTGTGGGGGGGGGGCGCCGGAGCCGGCACCGCTCCCTCGAGAAAGCCCCACCTTAGAGGACGGAGGAGGAGAAGAAAGAGGACCCCGTCGCGGAGAGGAATCTGCTTGTTGCGGGCACACGTGCCTCATTACTACTCAACCTCCTCCTCGGCCTGACAATGACAATGTCAGCTCTCTTGTGCCTCCGAATGCGTTCACCCCACTCACACAACATTTCTTTGTCTAATTCTGCCTCTGTGTGTCGGTGCTGATCCTCAAAACGAGAAGAATAAAGTCAGGACACATATGTTTTTTTTTTTTAATATATATATATATATATATATATATATATATTAAAAAAAAAAGGAAGCTGAATGCGACATATAAAGGGAGGCGGCCCGTGCAGGCCAAATCCCGCACGCCAATTAGATGATAATTAATGTGGCGGCGGTAATGATGCCGCGGTGGCGTGCCGGCGGGCTGAATGCAGCCGCGCGCCGGAAGGCCAGTCCTAATTGAAGCCGCGGCTCACGGCGAGAGATTCCTCCTTTAATGAACTGGTTGGCAAGGAGCCACCTCTCACGTTACCTTTGTGCAGGAATCGTGTTTGACTAACGTTAGCGTTTGCACGCGCCGGGGAAAGGTCAACACAAATAGAGCGAGGGATCCGCGTCGCGGAGACAATGCCGCATAGAAATCATTCAAACAGGTGAGGCAAATGGAGCCCCCCCCGCAAAAAAAAAAAAAGGTTAATCATCTAGGTAGCGGACTTTGCCGAGCAAAGACGGGTGATTATTCGCCGAAGCGCGGCTCGCTCTACTTGGTATATTCACCTTGGAAACTTGTCAAACATGTCGATGAGTTTCTGGGCCTCGTACTCCTTCTGCTCCTCCGTCATCTCCTCCAGGGGGTTCAGCATGGGCTCCTCCACGTGGCCGGTGATGGGGTTGATGCTGGAACAGGGAGAGTGGAGGCGTCAGGGATAAACGGCGCCATCCGCCGGGACGCGGGGACTACATGAACAACGGCCTCGACCCCGGGAGCCTCCTGCCGGCGGAACCGCGGCGCTCGCCCTACGAGCTCCCGTCCACTCACAAGGGCTTGGCAGACTTGTATTCCTCCGTGTCCGAGTCCTCGTCCTCAGAGTACTTGGTGTCTCCCCTCCCGCCGGCCAGGAGGTTCCGCTCCACCAGGAGTCCCGCGGCGTTGCCATAGCCCGTGTACTTCAGCAGGTTGTCCACTGCGGCGAGACATCACAAAAGTCCAGTGAAGTGCTCTAATCAATACAAAACCTCTGTGTCGCCGTTTTCGCTTCGATAACCGGGAAAACAAAGTGCGGGGATTCGCTTTCGATGAACTCAAATGTTGAGTTTGTGTGAGAATTGAACGCCATCCGCTGTAACACGTTGCGCTCCTGCGGTGCCTAAAACGTGACAAATAAATCTAGGAACACCGTCGCATTTCTCCAAAAGCTGTGTTGCGGCATCGTGGCAGCGGGGCCAAAAACGCAACGCGTGCACCGTCCGATGCCAGGAAGTAGACGGACCCATTAAGAACCTTCCTGCTGCTCAGAGTCTAACTCAGCATTTCATTCTTCAAAAGCCAACCCAACGCTGTTTTTCACAGTAGCGAGACGAAATCAAAACAAATGAGGATTTTTCCGTTTTTGTTTTCTACAGTGTGAAGTGTCCACTCCCTCCATCTCCCTCCCTCCCTCTCTCACCGCTCTCCTTGCAGAGGACGAAGAGAAACTCTGCGGCGCTCTGCTTGACGCCCATGTCCACGTGGGTCATGAGCCGCACCAGCTTGTTTCTGACGGTGGTGCCGATCTCAGGGCGGATCTTCACCTCTTTCAACGGGGGAAGCACCTGAGGACACCGAGGTTCGGAGCCGGTTAGGTGATTCGGTGTCAGGTTTTCGAGTTCCAACCCACCCCAACAAGACACGCCGGGGTACCTGAGTCTTGATATATCGGCGGATCTCCCTGTGGTGTCTGGAGCCCTCGGTCAGGAGGCTCAGGATGGGCGTCAGACCCTCCTTGAAGTTGGAGCCCTGCCCGGAACGAGACGGAACAGACGGAAGTGACGTGCGACGTTAACCGCCGCGCCTTTCACCGTCGCAGGTGTTACAGAAGGAACGGAAAAGGAAACTTTGCTTCTTTTTTTTTTTTTGCGCCTTTTCCCCTTTCGACAAGTTCCATCGACGTTAAATGCCTTTTCGCACGCAGCGTTCCTGATGACAGCGCTCACCTTGTCGATCCGTTTCTCCATGAAGTCCAGCAGCACCTGAACGGCCGCCATGTTCTTTCCGTTGTATTTCTGCTGTCCGCCCTGGACCGGCACGTCAATCAGAACATCCAAGCAGGACACCGGCAGATTGCTGAGCAGGTTAATGGCATGGCTGAAAAAACAATGCAACATACCAATGAATCACAACAGTAATAATAATAATAATAAGTAAAGCAGAATCACTTTATTATTGGATTACGTGTATAAAATAGATGAAATTTAGATGGAAAGAAGAGAAATGGACAGCAATAGAGTTCATGTGTTTTCTATTTCATCAAAGGAGCAATCAGTAATATTTTATTCACTCGACGCTCAAATTGACCGTGATATCAGTGGCGGTTCATAAATAATGTTGATCAATGCCGCAAATCCACTGTTTCCTCGATGGCTGCGGAGACAGACTCGGTTTGGGAGGAAATGCCCCTCACCCCGCACACCTGTCAACTCTTACCAAAACCCCACCCTTTAAACTCCCTGCGTCCGTACACTTGTTTCAGTTTAATTTGCGCAAGCAGACGAGCAGCATGCAAGACCCAGTTCTAAGGGAAAAGGAGCCGGCGTCAAAACACGCAAGAAAACTAGTGACGAATGTGAAATGTGCCCCGTTTCCGCGACTGATGGTTTGAATCTTCTGGGAGAAGGAAAGATAAAATGAGGAGGTTTCCGACCTGTGTGCTTCCTCCGTTTTCTCCTCCGTCTGAGTCTTGAGCATCAGTAGATGGCGCATGATGGCGGCGATGAGGCGGAGCTGGTGGTCGCCGTCCTGTCAAACGGGTCAAACGGCAAGCATTTCAAGGCGTCATCCGCACTATCGTTCGATTCCCTGCTCCTCCAAACAGCAAATGACGCAGCTGCAACTCAACATTCTGTATCATGCAGGTGATCTGGTCAAAATGTGCCATTCTGTATTCCAGCCTCCAGAAAACAGTATTCCAGACTGCTTTGCTTAAGGCACCAATACAATGGACGCTGTTGCCAAAGACACCGCAGAAAGAAAAAATCCAAAGACAGAATGACCCAGTCCAAGTTAAGGACTGCATTCCATTACTCTTGCCCCCCGGCCCAAAAAAGTAGAAAAGAAAAACTTGACTGCAGAGAAGAAATGCGTTGTTCTAAAAGTTTACACTGCGGGATTAACTATGTTACGGAGCTTAAAATAGTCCTTCAGAACCAAAAGAGCATATAAAACAGCATTAAAACTAATTTTAACCGCATCTTTTCTGCTCTTTACAAAACAACATTAACAGGCGGATGGGAAAAGTGCAAAGTGTATACGAGGGCAGAACAGCCTGCGATCTCTGCGCGGAAAACAATCGACATGCGGCTTCTACAACTCAACATAACATTTGATGCCGTTTGTAATAAGTAGTGTTGTACTTTTCGCGCGGCTCAATAAACTCCATGAGGGGGCGAGGGTAAGCCCCGCCGGGTCGCTAACACTCCCTGACTAATCAAAGAAAGCTGAAAAGACGCTGAAGGGGCTCGGGCGGGGTCAGATGGGCGATAAACCTCTTACGGCGGCCGAGGCAGGAGGGATCAGAGACACTTTAGAGCGCTAAAGCGCTAAAGCACGACGGCAAACTCCACTCGGACACATCCACCCGAGGGGACGGCAGCTCGGCCGATGGTTGTTAAAAGCGGTGTGGCGAAAAACGAAAACTTAAAAATAAACATTGAACTAATTTGCAGGATTGCAATAACAAAACTAAGACCAAGAAAATTGATTTTCCAAAGCAAAACGCATTTAACGACTCTTTTACCAAGGGGAAAACACACTTAGTGGATAACGGTTCCGATTCTTCTTCTATGACACGTGGTGATTCACGTGTCATATTTATTCCACAATGACATCACCAGCTCACGAGGTGACCTGGTGATGTCATTGTGGAATAAAGATTTTATCTTGAAGTTGCATCAATTTCTGCGTAAACGTCGGAAAACGTGTTCGGACAAAAGCCGTTTTGCACACCGCACGCGGAGAGGACATCCCCCACCTCCTCCCCGGCGTCCACCAGCGTGAGGTTGAACAAGGCCTTCAGCGCCTCCATGGCCCGCTCGTTCTTCTCGGCGGGGACGGCGAGGGCCCCGGGGCCTGGGGCGGCGGCCTCGTAGGGGCCGACCCAGCGCACGTCCAGGGTCTCCTCCAGCACGCGGGTGAGCAGAGCGAGGGCGTGCAGCTCCCGGCGCAGGCCCCCCCGCACGTCGGGCCGCAGCGCCGACAGAAGGAAGAGCAGTCGCAGCGAGAACAGGCCCACCTCGTGGCGGGCGGCGCCGGCGCGGGCCCCGCGGAGCCGGGCGCACAGGCCCCGGGCCAGCTGCACCTCGGCCCCCACCTGCTGGGCCGCCGCGCTGTTGAACACCACGTTGCACAGGCACTTGAGCGCCTCCACCACCACCCGCTCCTCCCGCTCGCTCGGGGCGTCGCCCCGGAGGTCGCCGTCCTGCAGCTGGGCCAGGCCGGCCAGGACCAGCACGCCCTCCCTGGTGGCCACGGGCCCCAGGACCCGCTTGTCCCGGGACAGGATCCGCAGCGTCTCCAGGCAGCAGCTCTGGCAGCCGGGCTGCAGAGGCCTCCCCAGCACCGTCAGCAGACTCTCACACAGCTTCTGCGGGGACGCGAGGGCGGAGACGGGGCGTCACCACGGAGCCGCTCCAGACAAGACTCGTCAAACAAACATGGGCACTTACACTGCGCAGGTCCTCCTGGTTGGGGTCGAAGGTGAAGGTGCGTCTATTCTGAAATGGATGACAATGACGTACACACTTGTCAGACAAGGCGCCACGACTGTGACCTCGATCCTAAGCGTCGCCAGACATCGTTGCGAATGCAAAGCGACGTAGCAACGGAAGCTTTTGCAGTCGCCGGTGCATTTGCGGTCGTGGCCGGTTCATAAAAAGCAGCGTTCGCAGCTCAGCCGGGCTCGGCGTCTCCCATGTTTGGCGTCTCTAGCCAACCACGGGAAATGTGCGGCGATCGGGGCGCTGAGCCCTCCGACCCGACACGACGCATCTAATTCCGTGTTGCAACAACTACACGGTCCGACGGAGCTTTGTCGACGATGCTATTTCGCATCGATCTACAAAAGTCGAAGCGTTCCGGCGGCTTTTAACGAGTTAGCCGAGCGGCTAGCGCTAGCGGCGGGTTTGTTGTGGTTGACGTCAGGCGGGACCCCACCTCTCGGTTAAACTGCTCCACGAGCCGCTCGATCTCCTCCTCGTCGCCGGCGTCCAGCTTCGACAAGACGTCGTTCAAATCCATGGTTAAAACAGCAGCGGGGCGGGCATCGAATGTCTTTGACCCGTGTAGAGTGTCACAGTGCGGAGGCTGGCTAGCAGGCGAGCTAGCTACATGCAGGCATGGCTGCCGGGCGGTGTCTTCCAGCTTCTCCCTGCGACGGGACGGGAAACTCCCCTTCAGCCCGTTACGCACTGACGCCAAGAAGGGATCATAACCACGATAATGGTGACGATTCAAGATGCAAGATTTAATCATTACCATTATGATGATAATGATGATGATGATAATAAAAAAAATGATAATGATAATAACAACAATGATGGTGATGATGATAATAATAATAATAATAATAATAATAATAATAACAACAATAATAATGATAATAATGATAATAATAAAAATAATAATGACAACAATAATAATGATAATAATAATAATAATAATGACAACAATAATAATGATAATAATGATGATGATAATAATAATAATAATAATAATAATAATAATTTAAAAAAAAAAATGACAACAATAATAATGATAATAATGATGATAATAATAATAATAATAATAATAATAATGACAACAATAATAATAATAATGATGATAATAATAATAATAATAATAACAACAACAATGATATACAATAAATAAATACATAATAATGATGATAAGGATAATAATGATATGATGATAATAATAATAATGATAACAATGTAAATAATAATAATGATAATAATAATAATAATAATAATATGTTTTTTTTACATATTAAACTTTTTCTTGAAAAGTGGCGTACACTTCCCAATGAATGCTCAGCTTGGTATTTTTAAGTACACAACAAAATAATGCAGTTGGGTCACCAAAGACAGCACATACAAAATGGTATTAACTGGCATTAACTAATATTATAGGTCAAAATATATATTTACTTTAATATATATATATATATATTTATATATATACTTCAAAAAAATCCATCTGTTTAAAGACACTATTCCATTCAGTCCTAATAAAGAGTGCAAATTTCAATTTTATATTCAGATGTTATTAATTTAATCTGAATATTAAATTGAAATCTACTTCCGGAAAGTATTCTCACTTTACTCATTTGGACTTGATGAGAATTTAATCATTGAAAACGGGACAAAGAGACAATCTTATTTTCCCATGAGAAATGTGATACTGAAAAAAAAAAAACCTCCACTTTTTAAATTGTGAATGTAAAAGTTAGAAGATACATTTTTATTGTAGTATTGTAGTGTATTTATATATATTTAAGATCTAAGGAATGTGAACAGATCCTGTGTGTTCAGCCAGGGGTCAAAGGTGAAAGGTTAAGGGATCCAATGACCCAAACACAGCAGGAGCCTCTCTCCACAGAAAGGTTGTTCTTTTGAGATTTCTTCTTTCCTCTTCATGCTTTTGTTTCCACTGGTTGTTTATTGAAAGGAGTAAAAAAGAAAAAAAATCAGCTCAGAGGATTTAGGAAATTATTTTTTTTTTGTGTCAGCATCAAATATTAAAATCAAAAGGAGGAAAAAAGGTTAATAGAGGTAAAAGGGTTTGAACGGAGGGAGACACTGCCAAAAAAGGTCAATATTACTATGAAAATATTTGGTCATTGATGAGTTTACAGGAGCAAAAACTGACAGTTTGCACTCTGCAGAGAATATAGAAAATAAATCTCATGTGGAACGCAACAAAATGAAGAAAAATGAGAAAAGACCGAAGTTTGATTTGTTTTAAAATGATTTATGTGGCAGCAAATCATTCTCCCACATACACATCCGTTTAAACTGAGACAGTTTAACAGTCACCACAGAAGATTTCCAGTGCTTTTATGTACAGGGAAAGTGACTAAACTTCATGTATGTTACTGTACACTTTGATATTCTTCCCTTATTATAAATACCCATAGGGTAATAGGTCCTCAGTGACTTTGAGTGCATTATAAAACACACAAACCTAAATTAATGCTTCCTTTACTAAACATACAAAACAGAGAACAAAAAAAAAAGTAACATAAAGGATACACTATGTTACAAAGTTACTCAAGATACTGTAAATAGTAAATACTATCACACCAGCAGAGGCCAAAACCTTGAGGCAGAATACATCAATGGCACAATTAAGTCGAGGCACCGCGTCCAATTATTAAAAAAAACAAACCAAAAAACGACTTATTTGAAGATGAAGGTCCACTTGGACAAATTGATCAAGGTCTTTCATGAGGTTGTAGTACGCGTTTCTGCACATATTTTTGGCTGGCTGCCAATGGAGGAACATCTAAGGCATTATATTCAATTTGTGCAGCAGGCCGAGACTCTTCTGCATCATTTCTGATTGGCGTCCACCAGGACAAATCCGTGAGAGAAAATAGAGCTTTTCTTTTCTTTTTTAATGAAAAGGTACAAACGGGAACAAGGGCAAGAAACAGTGCCGTGTTCTCTGGGGAGAAATTGGGGCAGACGGAACAGAAATGCATCAGAGGGGGATATAACTGAGTTGGGATATGTTGGGGTTTTTAGGGGGTATGCTTACCCACGAGAACGACGGGAGAGGAAACACTGACAGAGCTGTACATTCCTCCCAAAAAAAAAAAAAAAAAAAGGCACAGCTTGGCAGGAGCATTGCACTTTTTGAACGATTCTGGTGCCACTTTTGACAAGATATACGTTTTTAACAATATATTTTTTTTTATTTCTTACAAACTACAATAAAAAGCACATCACAGTCATTTGGTTGATTGATGTGGTGAGTCAGCTAAGGCTGGGCAGAGTCTCCCATCACGCTTCCGTGCGTCTCAGAATCCGCGCGTCCTCGTGTCTTTCATGACACACTAGATTCGGCGGCAGAGTGTCCGATTCCGCTGCCTCGTGGGGGCTCGTGGCACGCTGTCCGCAGCGGCTCCTTGGAGCGCGCCGGCTATTTGGCCCAGCCCGTGGTGGCCTCTCCGTTGATGTAGGCGAACCCGGGGAAGTGTTGGGAGTGTTCGTACTCCGGGTTCCGGCGCGGGCCCAGCGGAGAGTAGATCTCCCCGGATGATGCGTAGCGGGATGAGTGCATAGGTGGGCTGGTGTAGCAGCTGTTCGCCGGGGAGACGTCCGGCCATCGGGGGGCGACGGGCGCCGGGTGCAAGCGAGGGGCACCGCCCATCAAGCACGACTCCATTCGAGACATCTGGCTGTTGAGCGGGTACTGTGGGACACGGAAAACACGGATAATGTGATGCCCTGAAATTTAATTATCAGTGGAGTGCAAAATATACAGCGACTACATTACTGTCTTCTGTGAATGGAAAGGGGATAAGGAGCGAAAGGAGTGGCGTCATCTTACATAAAATACCAAAAAATGATGCTTCAAAACTTTTACATGGTTATAATAAACCCTGCGGCCTGGTCTATGAGCTGGGTCATATTTAATACCACAGACTGTAGGAGAGTGTCCTGAACAGAACCTCAGGGAATTTCAGATTGACAAAATTGCACAAGCCGGCCGGACCACAGTGATAAAAATTAGGACATTTACGTACCAATTAGACACGTCTGGAAACCAGCTGAATGTTGTACGCTGTGGCTTTCCTGTATTCTTTATGTTGCTAATAGTGACCATCCACAATCAGCTAAATCGGACTGCATCCAAATCGGAAACATTTCGGGACAGTCGGGCGGGTTAACCACCCGTTCTAGCTGTATCCCCTGCATCATGAGAGTCCCGCACGGACAAAGCACGCGCATTGTGCCCAATTTGAGTTCCGATAAGGGCGAAAAAAAAAAAAGTGGAAGTAGAGCCCTCTGCCTTTTCACACTAAATATAAACAGAAAACAGTCGACTCCATTATGGGGAATGGCGGAATGGAAAAGGACTGTCACTGTAGGTCAGAGAGCAGAATGGGTGGCTCAGCAGCCTCTTGTTCACAGAAAAGAGACCATTGAATAACAATATTTTAATAAACGCCTCCTCACCCGTCTATAGCGACGGGCTCCAACAGATGAAGAGACTATTGAGCACGAGGAAGGGGAGTAACGGTGCAGGGCCCCATTGGGCCCCATTGGGCCCCGGCCAAGCCACCTTTCACTGTCTGCTTCCGCTGTGTGGAGAGGGCGATTCAGGGGCTTAAAAACACTGAGACTTGGTGGGCTCCTCCCACTGGAGAGGCAACGGTGGCTGTAGGGCCCTCGGCAGGAAATTACCATCCAGCTCACACCGGGCACTACGTTGCTTAAAGAGGTGTTGACGACCTTAATAGTTTTTGGTTACAAACTTGTTTACCACTCACGACCGATTTCCTTATCATGGTTTAAGCAAAGCTCCTTCAAGGTTAAACCCAACACTCAAACACAAACACAAACACAAAAGCGCCCTATTTGTCTAACTCCTTTGACCATTAAATGTCCGAGTCAGATCAAGATACCAAGATGCGGGCCAAGCTGTGTCCACATTGTAAGAAAAACTGCTGGGGAAAACAATATCTTGCCCTTCGTTGGCGTTACAATACATCCATTTTAGGTTTTACTTGTGCCAAGTTCAGACGACCTGATTCTGGGCTGGTTTTTGCTCACCGGCAGGTTTTTGGAGATCGCCGAACAAAAAAAAATCTTAGCACGCCCCCGTGAGCGACGAGCGAGTGGTGTGAACTGTACATGATGCGATTTGAGCGCAATGCAAGCGCTCGCCGACGCTGGCGGCATATCGAGCAGCTTTAATATCTGGTCGCGTTGGGCTGGAGTCGGGAGGGACGCGACGGGCTACGGCCAACGAGTGACGGGGGTGAGGGGTGGGGGGAGTCTAGAAGGAGAGACAGGAGTGCATGGAGTAGCAGCCAGAAAAACACAACATACCTATTCTATTTTCTTCTCTAGGTTTTTAATATATTTCTTATTTAAATTCTGCTTTTGTTGTTTTTTTTTTTACAGCGAACAAGAATAGAATAGAATAATAAAAAAATAAAAAAATCCTGTGCTGCGCATGGTATGGCGTCATTTACGGTGTAAATTCTCGCGTGTGTTTTCGTGACAAAACGTGGTTTGGAGACCCGGCAGACTTGTCGGGGACTCCTCCTGGTGAAAGATCCTGTAATGTGTGACCGACCCCCTGTCGCCGATCAGCTGTGTAGTGTGAAAACCACAGGACTGCAAGATTCCTGATCACAAGACAGAACGTTGTGTAGCGTTCTGATGACTTTGAAAGTCATGTACTGTGCCCATGGCATTATGTGAAGGTGGGAAAGAGTCACATTGACTTTTTAGTCCATTGCGTGGACGAAGGCACTCGGAACATAAAACAACATGACACAATACGACAGCATGACACGCCTGACCTTCTGTCACGCTGTCGTATGTTGAAAACCTTTTAACAAGCACAACCCCCTCCCCCTCACATGCTTCAGAACGCAGTGTGTTCCCTGGGAGCGAGACGGACCTGTGCAGTTGAGCGGGTGTAGGGTGCGTAGTGGAGCGGGGATGGTATGCCCGGCTCGTGGGCGAGACTGGGATACTGGCTCTGGATGGAGTGAGGATGCTGGTTGGCGTAGGTGCCGTAATTGTAGCTTCCAGTATACCTGAGGAAAAAAAAAAAAGGAATCCAAGTCAGCAAACCCAGCAGAATGCGTGTGTGCATGTTTGGTTCAGTCGGACGGCGGCGGCGGCGGCGGCTCACCCGTGCTCCTCTCTGTGAGCGTAGACCGGCATCCTGTGGGCGGAGGAGGGAGGAGGAGGAACGGGGGCCCCGGTGCGCATGCAGGGAGGCTGCTGTCCTCCGTCCGTAGGGGAACCGCCCGACGTTGTCACTGTATATGTAAGGGACCACGTATATGACTGAACAGCGCCTGGTAGACATATATACACACACACAGAGACAAGTGTTACCTGTGTGCTGCCACCAGGAGCAAAGCAGTGGACAGAACTGTTTACTACTGTAAAGTACCATATTTGCTTTGAAATATAGTCAAGTAAATGTATTAATTCCCCTAAAGTGACACTTCTCAATATGAGTGTGGAGGTATCAGTTGATATATACAGAGTGCATGACATACTAAAATACTGTGTCAGTACAACTATATATAAACTGGTTTTAATACCATTATTTATTTTGGTTAGAGCCGTCACAACTAGTACATAATCGCCTGATCACAATTATTTGACCTGACATTAGTGAATTTTAGTGAAATTTGTGAGATTCCACGATCATATGTTTCCATCCACATTTCAGGGGCATTTTAAGAAATGTTAAATTAAATAAAATGTGCATTAGGTGTGTTTACATCAGTTGAGTTGAGTCATATGAACTGTCTACCTACATTTTTATATTCCAACGACGGCTCTTATGCAACAGACAGACATGTATTCAAATTGATTACACTGTTATGTGCATATGCTATGACGGTCAGACAAACAAAATGACAATTCAATTATTCATCGCACTTCCTTGTAGGACAGTCAATCACCACCTAAAATGTCACCGTGACAGCTCTACCCACGGTGCAGCGTGTGACATGCGACAGCGTCTCCATGTGGGTCTCACCTGTGGTGGGAGTGACTCCGGTGTATTCCGGGGACTGGGGCGCTGTGGGGGAGCAGGCAGCAGGAACACTTGCTGAGTGGACGGATCGTGCTGGGGAATAGGATCCTGGAGACAGGGAGGTGGGCGTGGTCTCTGCCAGCATAATCTCTTCTCTCTCTGCAATGTAACATGCCAAGAGTCCATTTAACACGCTGCGTACCGCACCACAGACAGGATCAAATTGGCGACGACAAATGTTCATCATTGATAATATTTGTGTGTATGTCACATTGAGTCACTAGATGTTGTTTGACCGCAGCAGATAAGTTGAGGAATATCAATACATCTTCATATGTTCAAAATGCTCTAAATCACTTATTTGCGGCAGCTGAATCTTAAAAGCATTTTCATCGATTTGGACGCCTATAGATGTTGCCGTAACATGCAAAGAGTCAGAGTAATTTGTTTGTGACATTTCTGAAAAGTTCAGAAATCACAGTTCATTCAGTGTGAAGGAAGAATCAGAGATTTGCTGTTGTTATTTAAAGTGCGTATTCCAGTGTAAGACGCGTGTTATGGTCTCACCTGTGCTGCCCTCTCCCTTCATGGCCCCCATCAGCTCATTGGCTCTCTCCTGGCAGTGCAGGGACTCCAGCAGGTACAGGACGTAGTCGTCAAACATGAGGTGGATCAGATGGAAGGAACCTGCACCGAGTCATGTAAGAGAAAGCTTGCTTATAACATATACACAATGAATGTGTGACCTCTGGAAATAAATAATTACACTGACATTAAAGGGGCAACAGACAAACTTTTCAACCACCCCCCAGTGTTTCCAAGTGGTATTATCGTTCGCACCGCTGTCGCCAAGGCAACCGGATCGCTTTACGTGTTCTTCAGAGGGCTCGGTGGAAACAGCCCTATATTGGAACAGGCAGGACTGGCCTGTAAACAAATACAGGTAAACGAGGGAGCTGCTGTTTTTCTGGATAAAAAGCACTGTCACGTTTACATTTCTCAACCGATTCCAATGAGTCTAATTTATATTCAAGGGTTTATGGATCCACGTGCTCCACCTGTTCCACCGCCCGCCTTTTCCGCTAAATGGTTGCACATTGCTTGAGGCACTCCCGTAAATCGATCCTTTTCGAATTGCATAGTGATATAAATGCTTATAGGGAACCAATCTAAACGCCGATGGTGTCATTATTGTACAGCCATTACACTGTGCAATCAAGATTAACTTCATAATGATAAGTTAAAGCAAAACATGTGTAGATCGCTGAAAGTGCTGAAATTTGAAATATTGAAAAGGTTATCGATATCTATTGCAGCCGTGCAGGTTTTGGCAGCGTGAGAAACATTAGCCGCCCTTGTTTTGAGTTCACAGGCGCATGTGATGGACCAGATGATCAGCTCTGGAAGAAGCATCACTGAAGACGTTCGTTGTGATGACATCATGTCCTCAGAAACGATTAACCGGTCACTGTGGTCAAAAGAGGCAAACGGGTTGCTTCCTGGTAAAAAGTCAATGCCAAAAATATGACGGCTGACCCCGGGGTCGCGAGGAAGACGAGATTGTTGCGTGGAAGGGAGCATCACAATTGTGACATTGTGCTGGCCATTGACGCGTCCCTGTGCATAATAAACACTGGTGGCCATTCAGAGAGCAGAGCGCAATCCCGCCTGGTCATAAAATGGAAAGAGAGGCCAAGACGTCGGGGAAGAGGGAGGAGTGGCCCCGGTTAATTAGCTGTTTTTGCACAGAGACCTGTATTATCAAAACACCGCAACCAGCTGTGTCTTTGATATTCACAGACAGAGCCAAAGGAGAGAGGAAGGGAGGCCATTTTCTTTTCTTCCCCTCCTTTTTCTTTTTTTTTTTTTTTTCTTTACAGCCTCCAACTGCTTTAAAACCTTGGAAGCTGGGGAAGATGTCAGACCGACGACGAGCCCTTTCACTTCTGCATTGTTTCACCTTATTCTAGGGTTGAGATTCCGAAAAAAAATGGCTCTTCATTTAGATCGTCTACACTTGGTTCTCCAGCCACGTGGCAAAATATTTAGATTCCTTTGAGGTTCCACCTGTTGTTTGAAGGACACATAAACACAAGGACATCGACGGCATCACAGACCAGAAGTTTCACTGACTCACCAAAACTCGGAGCGCTATGGAGGGTCATATCCCGGATGACTCTGGTGCCGAAACACGACCACATCAGCAGGAACTGCTGGGCCACCTTTTTCAGACAGCTGGGCCTCTTCCCTGCCACCTAAAGAGAATATTTCCATGAGAAAAGAGGGGGATGGGTGAGGATGCCGGGGTAGAATTAACCCGAGGTCCGTATTGGGGCTTAACCCTCAGGAACGAAAAACATGTCAACAAGTCAACTATTTAATTTGCCTCCGGGGACCCGCCTTCCCATTGAACCATTGTCCAGGCAGTCCAGCACGTTGCCAGGGCGACCAAATTTAACAAGGCCATATCTGGCATATAATGGCCGCAAATGGGAAGCTTGAAGACATCATTAACTAGAGAGATTGCCACGTAAGTAGCTTGTGTAAAAAAAAAAAAAAAAAGAAAAGGCGAGGAAGGACAAGTGGTCTTTGATAGCGGCTCCCTTTTACATTTTTAGCTGTACAAAAACTTACTGTAAAAACTCCATTCAAAATAACTTTTCTTCATCTAAAATTGTAGTGAAATGCAACGTATTAAAAAAAAGGTCTAATTTCAGACAATGTACATCCTGGGATCAAAGCTACTTTTAGTCGCGCGCACACACACACACACACACACACACACTACAGACAAAATAAAAAGTGCTTCCTGACCTTGACGACACAGCGGTCCACCATGGAGTCGAGCCACTCGATGTAGGCCTCGATGGGAGACTGCTCCTCCAGCAGCCGGTCGAACTCCTGATACACTGAGACACCACGGCGAGAATGAAGAGAAATATTCGGCGTCCTGCTGCAAGACGGGCAAAACCCCACGTATTTCACCACCATCCAGGGAAACTACTAGAACCGAGGTGTACCGGTGTCGAGCTTTGTGCGGCACTCGCACACACTGGTGACCCCATCAGGCCAAATTTTGAGCGGCGACATTGACATAAATTGGAGAAGCTCCACGGGGAGCGTGAACTTGCTTAACCTTTCGGGGTCTCCATCAATATAGCTTGACTTTGCCGGTCGTGGGAATGATCCCCCTCCGCACCCCCGTCCCCCGGGAAGGACTATTTACTTTCGTGGAGGAAGTAATTGTATTTGTCTCACGTAAAAAGTAATACAAAAAACGGATCATCAATTATAGGTAATTGAGAGCATGTGCAGACAATGTATTTAACTTACAGTGAATAATAAGCCGGCGGTGCTCATCTTGGGAGTCCTCCATGGTGTAAAGTGTCTGCTTGGTGATGCTGTTCAGGTCCACGTTCCTCCAGTCCTCCAGCATCTGAAATGTGATGTCGGCGCTGTGGATCACGGTACGTGACGCCTGGGAACGATAACAAAGTTATACCAACTAAGCCATAATCCATATTTCAGAAAAAATAAAAAATAAAAAATTCACTACGATTTTATTCAATTCAGAAATCGATAGGCACCTGACACAGATGATTTAGTGATGTTTGCCGCTTGAGAATCTGCGAAAATCTTCTAGAAACTGAGAATCAGGCAGCGAGAGGAAAAAAAACAAAACACATATATTAACCAATAATTTTTGGTTGAGAAGATTATCAGCAGGACAGTGAGAGGTGCTTTCCCTTACGTTCAAACTTGATGTTCCTCAGGTTTTCAGGTAGATTGTGAAGTGCTACTTTCAGCCACTCATCAAGCTGTTTGGCAAATTTTCGAATAACCTGAGTCAAACTGAACAGAAAATGGAGACAGAGAGACACACATTCCTTAAACACTGTTGGACCTTGATTAAGACCATGTAAGCATCACAGGGAGTAGTTATTCCAGTTAGGCATATTTATTATCATACACTGACATATACTTGTATTATAACGCTGGTTTTTATGTCATACTATTAAAGCTGCTGTTTTCACATTAAATTGTCTATAGAATTTTGTCAGGGATTAAAAGGTCAGTTAGAGGAAAATGACTGCAATCGCACATCTTTCTGGGGTTAATACAGTCTATATCAATCACTGGGCCAATATCACCATAGTAGTAACACAGTAAAATACCATCTAGAAATAAGATTGGTATGTAGATTAGACAGAACCTTAATGAGCCCCACGGCGGAATTAAAAATGTATATAACTCAAAATAAATCCAAGAAAAGTAAAACGACCATTATGGAAATGTATTATTCATCCCACTTGGGGACACATTTTTGAAATAAAAATAAATAAAATAAAAAAAAAACCAAAACAACGGTCTCATCGCATTTTCTAAAATCCTTTAAATTAACTCTGGGTCAAGGAGATACTTTCTCCATCCCTAAAAAAGTGGTTTAAATTTTCTGTAATTAACAGTTCCAGTTTTATCAATAAAGTTGGATCTTATCTTTAATGAAATGACTCTTTCTACCGTGTTCCTGAACATTTTCCTTTCTTATAGAAGTCTACAGTATACAGCAGGTCACAATGCCTCTCTCTCTCTCTCCCTCTCCCTCTCTCCCTCTCTCTCTCTCTCTCTCTCTCCCTCTCTCTCCCTCTCTCACCCACCTATCAGGCAGTGCTTGCAGGACGGTGGGCATCAGCACCCCAGAGATGGCCTTGTAGAGGATGGAGTCGCAGACGCCCACGATGTTCACCACCGTGGAGGAGCCGAGGACAGGGAGCATGTGGGGCGGCATGCCCTGCCAAAAGTGCAGCAGGAAGCTTTGGACCTGGAGGAGGACACACGCCACCATCAGTTTACTTTTTTTTTTTGCGGGAGATTACAGTTCTGTACATGTTGAGCATGTTTGTCATTTAACATGTAAATTCAAGGTAGTGAGTTCATGCATTGATATTTTCTAAAAGACAGACGTGTTCTAACTGTGATTAAAAAAAAAAATAATAAAAAAAAAAAGGGTAGAAATAAGAATAAAACCTTGCCTCATCAAAGTTGGCGCGAATGACCGTGTCTAGTATCCTCTGACAGTGTGTTCTGTACATCATGATAAAGGTCGACACCTGCAGGCATGAATAGAGAATTTATTTGCAAATAGCACAAAACGCAATAGGCCTCAGGCTTTTGGAATCGCTGAAAACTGATGCAAAAAAAACAAGGAAATAAATCCCCGGCAAAGCATTTGCACCAATAAATACCTGTTACAGGTCTAGGCTGAACCAGCGTTATATAAAAGCAAGCTTTCGGGGGAACAACAACACACAAGCCGTTTAAAATCTTGGCCCCCTTTTTAAAGCCGGACAGCTAGGGCCCTTCCTTTGTCCGCTGCTGGATCTCATTATCTCCTCCAAAGATTAAGAGTTAGCAAGGAGTCGACGTATAAATCCTCGGGCACCTCCTCTAAACCCAAACAGAGGGGAAGGTTCTGGGGACAGATAAAAAAAAAAAAAAAAAAAGAGTGGAGCCGGAGGGGGGGGGGGGGGGGGTGGTGGGGTAAGGATGGACTCGGTGGTCAAAGTCCTGTTTACCTTCTCCTCTGGCAGGCTGGCAGGCAAATTTAGGTCTTTGACATTTGGAAAGTCTGGCAGGAGCGTCCCCAGCTTGGAGCGCGGTGAATATGCCACTGTCTGCTTTGTGACCTCCTTCTTCCCTGTCTCGTTCACCCACGCCGCCCCCTTCTTGGAGTACATCACATCGTAGTACTGCGAGCTCTCCTTCACTGCGATGCCGTAGTAGTGGTACCTGGAGAGCAAAGATAATGGATGTCGATACCGATCAGGTCTTAAAAAAGGCAAAATTATGAGTAGTACGAGGTCAACAAAAAAAAAAAAAAAAAGCGACAGACCGATAAAACAATATGCATCCCTTCTGTGTTGTTCAGAACCATTATAACAACATAATAACAACAATCTCAGTGCAATCTCACTTTTTTCCTCACTGCCAAGTGCGACTTAAAAGCCTTGTATCATCTTAAGAGCTGAGGCAACTTCTTTCCATTTCCTTTCACTCGTCATCCATGGTGGTCTGGTGATTGCAATAATGTTAAGAATTTACTCCTCGGAGATAGAGGAGAGCTCTTACTTGGATTGGCCCCTTGTTCCAAGCCTCCTGGTCGTGAGTTGAGGAAACTGTTGCCTTATAATCTGTGGAATTGAGTGTGGGGGAGGGGGGAATAAAATAAAAAATGAATCAGGAGAATACATCACAAATCAACATTTTCAATGAGGTGTTTCTAGATTGGTACAGTAACGTGTTCACGAAGCATAACCCGCCGGATTTTTACTTTGCATCTGTAATACATACAAGTGTATACAAAATGGAGGAACTATCATTCGACAGTCGGTTCATTTAAACCCACGAGAAGAACAACAATGTGACTTTGTTTTCCCTGCACTTTAAGCGCCGGGGAGGTCTGCGAGGCGTTTCAATACGTGGCGTCTTATGACGCGTTCGAGGCTTTTAATTCTTTCTACATCAAAAAAAAATCTCTTCCGAGAATCTTCCGACGCCGCTTGCGCTATCTTGTTCCCTTCCTCTCCGTCTCTCTCTCTCTCTCTCTCTCTCTCTCTCTCTCTCTCTCTCTCTCTCTCCGACCACTCCCTCCTCCTCCCTTTCTTCTCTTTTTGTCAGAGAGATTGGCTCCCTGGTCCAGCTCGCGGTGCAGAAACTTTAGCAAACAGTGTAGCTCTCCATTGTGTGGGATGAAAAAAGAGGCCAAGCTGTGAAGTTTCTGTCAGGCCCCGCTTGATAAATGAGCAGACAGGGAGGCAGCCCGGGCCCTCTCTCATTTTTTTGTCCTGAATCAATGAAGCCTTCCTAAAGGACACCCCACACTGCTCCAGCCACTGATCTAACATTCCGCAACATCTCACCCTTCCAAATTTCCTTTAATTACACATTAATCCAGGCCCCTTCTCTTTTTCAATATCTTCCGACAGGAGCTGTGAAGGGGCGGAGGCGGGCCGGGTTTTTTTTTGGGGGGGGGGGGGGAGCATCTGGGGGGTAGGTAGATGAAGGAACTTCTCTGGGTTGTGGGAACGGGAGGCGCTGGCCATAGATTATGTGTTCAGTGGCTCCTGGAGGAAGTAATCACACAGCTCTCCCCCTCACAAAACCCAAAACCTCCAGGAGAGGCAGAGAGACGGGATGCTCCCCAATAAACTGTCTAAAATCTGGTTCTGAAAACCTGCTGATTGGCCTCGCAAGAGTGGAACGCCAGTAGTGTGGACTTTATTGCACCATTATAACTAAGACAGTGGTTATAATAAGAACGGTTGTTGTTTTTTTTTTGTTGTTTTTTTGTTTTTTTTTAGCTTTGAGCTGTAGACCTTTGTAGAGAGTTTTGTATATCACGTCTATTAGGGAAACCTCTCATACTATGTTTTGTTGTTGTTTTTCCTTTCATTTCTAAGACGGACCACAATTGTCCACGCGCCAGAACTGTGCCGTCACACGTTTGAAAATGCTCAACAGATCGCGACCACATTCGGATGAACCGCTCACAAAGCCTCCCGAAGCGAAATGTTGAATTCTTTTTACCTTTCCGAAGCTGGCTGCGTTCACAGGCTGCGTGTCGTGCTTTTCGGAGAAGTCTAAGTAATGCATGTAGAGTGCACTTCGGGGGATACACACACCTTCAGCAATTTCATAGTTCTCTTCCAGCCTGGAAATAACACAGAAAAACAAAATGTTTTATCATCAAAAGAGTCATTCGGTCTTTCCATTTATGGTGAGGAAAAAAAAAACAAACCAAAAAAACCCCAAAAGTGGCAAAGTATGATCATTTAATTTGTAAATAATGCAGGAGGAACTTGAAAACAAAAGAATCAATTTAGGGTAAACATGCATAATGTGCTGAGAACGGTTGTTTTCATGAAACTTGACACACACCAGTGTCGGAAAATAAGTGAATTTCGTCTTTTAATTCGAGACAGTGATTGGTGAGAGAAGGATTTGATCCAAACTACTACGACCAAAATATATATAATTATAATTAAAATGGGACCTATTTTGTTCATATCGGAAAGAAAAAACATCTAAATATTAATTTTAACCAGAGGCCATTGTACTGCATCATGTTTGAGGAATTAGGATGGAGAACCTCTGCAGTATGATGTGTGTGATGATTAAATTTTTCAATCTAAAAATCGTAAAAATAAATAGTCAAGCTGTTTGGAGACACTAATACATCTGGATGTTACGTAATTTGATGCATATTAGATGTCCGAAGGGGTTTACGCAGCAATAAGTGTAATAGACAAACTGAATAGACACCATCGGTGATCCTGCCACAATTTAACATTTAAAGTTAACAATTATAAATCAAAATAACTTAACATTTTTCAATGAAAACAAGATGGGCGACATCCTTTCTATCTGAAGATCGTAAAATAAAATAAAAGTGTTTTAGTGGATTGACATCGTTATCTGGAATAAACAAATAAATAAAAACAACAGCTTACCACTGGAGAGTTGCCGGTGTTGAATGTGGTTTAGATGCTCTGTTATTTTCCTTTTCTTCATCTAAAATATATAGATAATAAAATAATCCGAGTTTATAACCGACACAGCTGAATTGCAACCAACAGAAACATTTGAGATTGGCATTTAAAACAGCAATGGCAAAAAAAAAGATTTACACTTCTTTCTTAAATGTACGCAGTAATATTCCACAGCTCTGCGAAACACCGCGTGTAAAGCATATTCTTAACGAATAAAGGTTGCGAAATCCAAAGCAGTGGCAGTCGTCCCAGCGGAACCAGGCGCTTACTCTCGTCGTCGGACATGTTCCCCAGGGACGTGTGGCTGGAATACCTCTTGCTCTCGCTCTCATTGAGACATCTTTCAATCCAGCTCTCTGCAAAGATGAAAAATGACCGTTCAACTGAAACAGAATCCGCGTTCGGCCGAATGGGGACACGAGGCGCGGATAAAGACCTTAGCGTGGTCCGTCAATTAGGACCTTCCGGTGCCTTAAAACGATATGTATAAAAGCCATATTAGGTTTATACGAGGAGCGGGTGTCACTTCTTAAATCTCCCTAGAATGTATATTATTGCTCATGGACTCAAGGCGATGTAGTTGAAGCACGGGACACTTTAAATGTCACAGATTTTGACATGCCGCGTTGACGACAATCACTTGCCTGGGCGCCATTGCAGCTATGGTTCTATTTAAAATGTTTTCACAAAAACGGCAGGAATCCTGCATTGTTCCTTGTTGGGGTGGTGGTGGTGGTGGTGGTGGTGGTGGTGGTGGAGGAGGGTGGGGGGGCTACAAGCGTACAAACTTTTGGAGCCCAATAGACCCTGCACACACTGCCGGGGCAGCCTGGCGGAATAGAGCCATTGTCCTTTTTTAATTTCTGCTTAGAAAAAGCTCAACTGGTGTTCTTTATGAGACACCTGGCTCCAAACGCTTTATTAGGAGGAACACCCGGATAACACGGAATTCCGTCTGAAAATAATACCATTATATAAATGTTTGATCGAGTGCGCCAATTTAAGGTTTGTGTTCTGGGAAATGCAAACTTTCATTTTTGCAAGTTTTTTTTGAAGGTCAAAGTTTAGACGCATGCCACGTTTGCTCAATCATGTTCATCACGTGAGTTTATTTTTTCAACATAGTACCTAGTTAGTTATAGTAACTGATCTTTAAACATGTACGACACATTTCATTAAATGGCGGTGGATTTAATTATCTCAGAATGTGCAGAAAAGTCAAGCACTGTCATGCCCGCACCCCTTTAACCAGAAAAAGACCACATAATATTTATAAGTCATGTAAATCCCTTTTTTCCGCACGGGGACAGACAACAGTCGCCATAGTAGCTGTTGCCAGGACAGCCAGTTGGCGGGGTGACCTGTTTAGTCCAGTCAAAGAGGGATTTACAGAGGAGGTCACAGAAATTCAAAAGTTTTAGAGACTTTAAACTCTTCACAAGACGAAGATTCTACACCTACATCGGCGGCACGTGTGCAGAGAAAAGGTCAGAATGCCATTAGTCTCCCATGGCACCACACTGACATGGAGTCTGCTCAGGAAGCTCCCACCAGGACACAAATGTAGGAATTGATGATTCAAGAGAGAGAGGTGGGAAAAAAAGGCTCTATGACTGAATTAATAAAGATTCTCATTAAGAGTAATTATTAATGTGTCACGTTATGCGGTTATTTGTCCACGTAATGCGAGAATTCAACAAAACCGTTTGCACTTTTTTTTTTTCTTCTTAGAAAAATGCTTTGTATTTAAAACCATCTAATAACACAAATCTGTCTCATGTCAGCCCTACCCATATGTTATTTATCTATTTATTGTCTGAGCACTGTTTTGTTGTATTTTTGAGCTAGATCTATCACACTCCATGTCCATCTTCAAAAAAAAAAAAAAAAGGAAAATCCAGTCCTCCGCTCCAGAAGATAGTTAGTCCACTGGAGTGTAGCTAAACCCCTCAGGCACAGATAAACCAAGGATCTAAATAATTGGATTAAATCTGATCAACAAACGGAAAGCTGGCTTGTCAAACACTGCACTAGTAGAACTAATGGTTAATAAAATTGTATTTTATTATTATTATATTATTTTTGATCTAAAACTAAATGACAGTTAAATAAAAATGTTAACTTGCTTCACTTCAACAAATCACTGTCTTTCACTGCAGATTGATAAACACTTTTTAAAGGTTGTACAATTAATTCACTTTTAGTCACATGGATTACATTTGACTTTAAAATGTAAATTAATGCACATTTTTACAGCTACCTCGCTATTTAGCTGGTTTTTTTTAAATGAATAATATTTAGGTTAGGTAGTTAGGCAATAATCTGCTGAGTTGAAAAGTTATTTATAAGGAGCAGGTGCATACGACTTAAAAACATGCTGTAAGGTGCATTTCATCCATTCATCCAAATTTATATTCTCTTTCGCTACATCAGTATTTTAAGAAAGAAAAATGAAAGACTATTTTACAACTGTGGAAAAAAAGTGTTTTGCAATAGTCTATGTTAATTTTAAAATCCTTAAGGAGAATTATATAACGCTTTCTGTAAAGACCTAAGTTTTTTCACATAGTACTGTTCTCATGAACAGTTTGAGAAAGAAAAAATAAAAATCGATATCCATGACTGATCCAGGTTTTTGGATTAAGGAAACAAAATAAAGTCTAATCATCACCATCTGGAAACGCCTAAAAAGAAAGTTTGAGCTTTCCGGGGATCCGGCAGCCGGATCCGCAGCGTGGTCCGGAGCAGAAAGTTGGTTCTCTCTGGTTCCCCCACGTCCAGCCAAAGCCAAAGCGACGAGACAGAGGAAGGGGACTAACCTGTGGAATCCATATCAGGCTCCTCCAGCAGCCCACAATGCATCCTCTTCCCATCAACGACGCGGGCTCCTCCAAGAAAATGGCTTAGTGCGCGTTTCCCCCTCCTCAGTAGGTCTCCCCTGGGCGCGCTCTGCGTTCCCGTGACCACTGCCCGTCACTGGAGATGTTGAGGATCTGAGGTCCGCCAAGCGAGGGATGATGGTGGTGGTGGTGGTGGTGGTGGTGGTAGTGGTGGTGGAGAGGGGGGAGGTGGGAATGAGGGAGGAAAGGGGGGAGGGGGGGGGTGGTATCGGGGGGCGCGGGTGGGGGAGGTGGGGTTGGGGGGGGGGGGGGGGGGGCTCCAGAAATTCAGCGGGGGGAAAGCCAGACCCGTCAAAATGTTTGCTGATGTTTCATGGGAAAGGGGCTGATTTTATAGGAGCCCTGATGGGGA
Source organism: Zeus faber (assembly GCF_960531495.2). Lineage (NCBI taxonomy): Eukaryota > Metazoa > Chordata > Actinopteri > Zeiformes > Zeidae > Zeus > Zeus faber. The sequence continues at coordinate 17,266,128 of NC_137201.1, read as the reverse complement.
CATGTCATTGATAGGCTTGGAAGGCTGATGAATGGCTCCAAGTCAGATGGGGATGTGGCAAGGCTCACTGGAAGTCTTTTGTGGGGCTGTTTTGAATGAGAAAAGCTCCCTCCCGACGAAGAAAAAAAAAAAAAAAGAAGAAAAAAAAAAAAAAAAAAAAAAAAGAGGCTTAGATCTACGCAATCCTAGCACTGTGGCCTCCCCGTCCTCCATTATAACATTTAATACGTTTTTATACACCCCCTTGCTCCCAATACACACATGCATACCCACACAACTACCACTACTACAGCCGTCTCCTGAAATATCACATCCCAGTTGAATGTGCCACTTGTTGACACATTTACTTGGTCTTTCCCCCACTGGCTTGCTGCTTCATTCACTGGTCCCTGTATTCAAAGTCTGTTGTTGGTATTAAAAGTTTTTTTTGTTTTTTTTTTTAAGCAAGTGGGAAAATCCTATCCTCCTGCACCTTGCTCCCCAAGGAAAGAAACATTTTGGTGGAAGAGTTCTCGCTCCCTCTACTTCGTCTTTCGTTGTGGCAACCATATTTTGATGTGCCTCTGAGAAGAGGGAATAGTCACAAAGGGGGGGAAGTAAAAGTGCAAAGCCTGAGGCTGGGAGGGCTCTGATGGAGTGCCTGAGAGCTGGAGAAGGGAAAGCTGTGATTAGAATATGAATGGAACCACAGGAGAGGGGGAGAGGAGAAGGGAAGAAGAGGGAGAGGAGAAAGGAGGATTATGGCTGAATTACTCACCACACCATGGACAGCAAAGGAATACTTTCTCCTGCAATGCGCAAGCGTGGGGACCAGTGGCTGCACCCAAACCACACAGACCTGGAGCACGTGTTGGACGGAGGGCAGCGACATATTCAGACAGAAGACAGCCATGTCCGCACGGCTCGTCTTGTCCAAACTCGTCCGAGGAAAGAGGCTATTTCAAAGAATCGAGCCCAGTCGGAGCTCTATCTAAAGCATATCTTGGTAGCATTCTAAGGATGAAAGTTTTTGTGGGATTAGACAAAGAAAAAAAATAAAAGAAAAAATAGCGGCATCTCTAAGGATTCTTTAACTTCTGAGGAACAGAATGATATGAAAAAAAATGACCATTGAAAAGTACTTTCTCTCATTCAAAGCCGCTGCTCTGAATGAGGACAGAATTCATTTTAGATGAACGGGGAGATGGAGACATCCTCTTTTCCCCCGCGCCGCTGTTAAGCGCTCATTAGACCCTCATTAAACAGGACAGGTGCATACACCAAAGAGGCCTCTTTACTTCCATCTGACACACTCCATCAGGACCCACGGATGTGCGCCGCTTTTGTTAAACACCAACGAATCAAGCGCTGCGTACGTGCGAGTGCGTGTACCTTTAAGCCACGTGCGGGTTGACTTTAAAAAGGCGCCGGTTTAATGATTGTCCTTTTAATGATTGCCTGCATCTCCTGTCAACATATTCCAGTGTTTTGGCAACAAGCAGATGTCATCTACCTTTTGATAGTGTTAGGCCACAGCCCACTGTTTTCTCAAGCGTCCAGCTGTCGGATTTTCTCCGAATTAAATAAAGTAGTTGAATGGTCCAATTAGACCCGGCAATAGGACCTAATTATCTAAGAGCAGGAAAAAAACAAAAACACCACATGCATGAGCACCTTTGCAAGTCACATGAGCTCATCCGCTGCTTATGCTATTAAATCACATCCTAAAACAGAGATAAATGAACTTAACGTTCGCACACATCCCAAGTATAAGATAAGATACATTGCCTGTTACATCCCTCAAAATTTTACAGCCTTGACAGATTTTATTCGCAACTGTACTTAATTGGCAAAACTCGACAATAGTAAGAGCTTTTTCGCTGTTATAGAACTCCATTCACTACTCCAATGCAATTGTTCTTCTCTAAAGTTAGTCTGTAAAACGTGCAAGAAAAAAAACCCACGCACACAACGGCCAATTCTGAATTAATTATTCCCTTTAATATATACAAACACAAATGCCATAACGTATTAATAATGAAAAAGTTCTCCAAACCAACATAATAAGGAAGACGTTTGGGAATAGTTCTGCCTCGTTATCGAACCAAAATAAATAAAAAAAAGCCTGTAATTCATCATTGCATGAATATGACATCTTTCTTTCTTTCTTTCTTTTTTTTTTTTTTAATCTGTCATCCGAGAAGAATGAGTCCCCTGAGTGGAACAAACCCTGAATCTGTCCCGGGTCCACTTGGTTCACTCGTTGTAGCGTGCCAGTTTGAGGCGGGGCACTATGTTCATGGACTGCAGCTCCTGGAACAGCAATTTACAAGCATACGGGATGCGAAGGGAGGAGACATAGCAGGACGACTTGCAGTAGTGGCACCTGTCATGCGGAGAGAAAACAGGAAGAGAAAGTCTCCTTAGATCAAGACAAACTCAGTAAACAGTTATTATGAAGTGACTGAGATTGCAATAAGTGATCACTAATTACAATGCATTAGATTAGATCCATTTTATTGTCATCAGTTTTATACAATTCCTTGCGTAAAACTGAACAAAATGAGCAACATAACACAAAACAAAGACAGTAGACTACTCAAAACATGGAGGTGATATAAAAAATGATCAATCAAAGATAGAAAAAGGAGCCAGGTCTAGCAGGGTCTCGCGATCGTAACTAAGACAATACGCGCCGACATAGCTACGATTAAGACGAACATTTGCTCCTATTGTCCGAACCTCAGCGGCCGCCGCGTGCACCCACGCCACCATCTTGGATGCAATTCATTCATTTCGGTCCTGCAGTCTGGACAATCCTGCCAAACTCACCAGCCGGAGTATCCGAGCAGGCCGCACTGTCCGCACACGTCCACCTCGAAGGCGTCGCTGGAGATCATGAGCCGTTCCAGCAGCAACATGCTGGCTCCGTAGCCGATCAGACAGTCACGTTCCATCTCTCCCAGACGGAGACCTCCATCCCTGGAGCGACCCTCCGTGGGTTGCCTGGCAGAAGATATCGGGAAAAACAGTCAACACTTTGAAGATGCTTGGGAAATAACTGCAGTGCAGAATTACTTCTTGAAAAGTTGTAAAACTTTATATTGACGTTTGGCGCAAGAGAGTTAAACCTAGCGTCGTACCTTGTGAGAACAGCTCTGGGTCCCCGTGCCCTGGCGTGCATTTTGTCCAGCACCATGTGTTTCAGCTTCTGATAATAAACTGGTCCGTAGTAGATGTAGGCCTCGAGAGGTTCTCTGCGAGACACAAAACACCACCAAATGTGAATTTATAACCAACGCATGAAGCAATGCCACAAAAATAAACAAGGGCGGAACGCAGGCAGAAGTTCCGATTTCGAGTTCCTCACCCTGTGATTCCAGAAGTGACATAGTCCTTGCCCTGGTAGTTGTATCCATGACGGATGAGATCCTCGCACACGTCTTTCACTTTGCTGCCGCCGAAGGCGGTGCCGTAGTGGAACCTTCCGTCCAAGACCCCGGCCTTCCCAGCCAGCAGCTCGATCAGCTTCCCCACCTGACCGCACCAAACACGAGTCAGAACCACGTCCCAACCCCCCTCCTTTGCAATACAAAACGGTATTTAACATCTAGCCGTGCTCGACACTTGGGAGCGGACGTTATGTAATTATTAATGTAACAACGTGGAACTCCGGGTGAAGCCCCCCTCCCCGACTGCAGAGGACAGATCTAAACTATTCCCCCTGAGGTCACAGCCAGAGGACCCCTGACCCCGACGTATAAAAGAAAACACCTACTCTGATTTCACCCCGAGCCCACAGAGTCATCCTCCCAAGCCAAACATTTCTGTGTCTTGTCCATGACAACCAGCGAGCAAATAAGAGAGACAAACTGCCTCGCCAGTAAAGATCGGTCGTTTACGGCATTTTTTTGGTGGTGGGGGGCGGTCTACATTGCTAAATTATAAAATGTATATGTACTGCATTGGCTTGATAAAACTTCTAGGTGTTGTTTTTGGATGTTGCTGGCAGCCGTTGCCACAGCAACAAATACCTAGTTGTGAACAATGGGATTGCTGCTTAGCGTTGTCGGCGGACGTGCGCTCTGGAAGACAACGATAACCCAGAGAGCTGAGCAGTTGGGATAATGACGGGTTTGTCTCAGAAGGGCTAATAAACACTGGTAAACAGCCAGGGTCAACACAGCAATCAGCGCGGCTCTTCCTAGTTTGGATATCATGCTGAGCGCAACGTCAAACATTTGTCTTGAGGAATAAGATGTGGAAGCACCGCATTTAAAATGGAATAAACAGAACCGTATTCACATTTTTCTTAAAGATTTTGTCTCACCGTCATTCTGGAGGGATATCCGTGAGGGTTCATGATGATATCCGGACAGATGCCCGTGTCGCAAAAGGGCATATCCTCCTGTGGGACGATGAGGCCACACACACCTGACACCCACACCCACACACACACACACACACACACACACACACACATACACACAGCAGAGGGACAGGCAGACAAAAAGAGTTTTAGTCTATATGCAAAAAGCGACAGGGGGGACGGCACAGCAGGTAGCCAGTTCAAGCCGGTGTAGTTGCACGGTAGGCACCCTTCATGTACATTTACCGTTGGGGTCAAAATACTCAAAATGTGGTATTGTCAAAACTAGAAGCAATGACCACTGACCAATATATGGATAAAACCATGCAAATGTAAACCCGGGGACAGACCTCCAGTTGAGTCTGACATTTCCATACTCATGTGGACAGACAGTGGCCTCTTTTGATTCACATGATGTGGGGACAGGGGCTCCGAGTCTTAAGTGTGAGCGCAAATGTTTGCTGAGGGGGCTGAAGCACTCTTCCCTGGCTAGGGTAAACAGATTGTAGGCCCATTTGCAAATGAAAAAAAAAAATAAAAAAAAAGGAGAGAGAGAGAGAGAGAGAGAGAAGGAGAGCAGGAAGTGGAAAAAGGTGCTTAGCTTGACAGTGAGACCGGGATTACACACCCATGACTTTCACTCGGACTCAGAGGAAGTGGAGGGGATCAAGTCAAGAGGAGAAATTGAATCCGTGCACGTGGGAAAAATTCACTATTAGCGGTGGACGGGTCGCCCAACACTGCAGTGACTGCTGATGCCTTACAACAGGATGCCGACTGGAACAAGTGCAGCCTTTTACTGGGCAGCCACATAAGAGAAGGAAAGTCATCCAGCAGGAAGGCGAGAACATGAAAGGATGAAAGGTGAATATTGGAAAGTCAGACAAGAAATTTCAAAGGGGCATGCACAGGGGGAAAAGGAGAAGAGAAAGAGAGGGATCGGAATTAAATGGAAACAGGAATAAAATGGCTGAAAGAGAGAGAGAGAGAGAGAGAGAGGGGAGAGGAATAGAAAGATATTGAAAGAGAAAGAAAGGGAGACAAAAAGGAAGAGAAATGGAAAGAGAGAGGGAAAGCCAGAGAGAGGGAAAGACAGAGAGAGAGAGAGAGAGAGAGAGAGAGAGAGAGAGAGAGAGAGTACACACTAGTTCCCATAGCAGACATGCTTGGTGTTGTTTGTTTTTGTGTGAAAGTGAATGATAAAAGAGGCATGAAATCAGCAGAGAAAGGCAAGACAACAGCAAGGGTCCAGAGCCCTCCATCACACCCCTTACAGCTCCACGGTGGCGGCTCACACAAAGGACCCCTACTAGTCACAACCCCATCACCCCCCAACCCCACACACACACACACACACACACACACACACACACACACACACAGACAGTGCACAACACCACAGCTGTGTAGTGACCTGCGTGTGTGTGTGTGTGTGTGTGTGTGTGTGTGTGTGTGTGTGTGTGCGTGCGTGCGTGCGTGCCTCTGTATGGGTCACCGGTAAATAATTAACTTATTCTGCTCTGCTGACCAGAGCTTATGAGACTAGTCATCAGCAGCTGGATGCCAGGAGGAAGATCTTTCAAAGCGACCGATTCCAGTTCGGGGCAAAGTTGGCTCATAACTCCATAGAAAATATGAAAACGCAATAGTTTCTGCACAGCAGCACAGTGGTGGAAGAGGAAGAAAAGAAAATAGCTTCAAAATCAGCGACCTTCAAAGAGCACATTGAAACTGCTGACATACCTGAAATTAGAAAGAAAAATCAGAAAAATGAAAAAAAAATTGTGGGAAAAACAACAATGTGAGCGAGAAAACGACGAAATGAGAATAAACACTAGCGTCCGATGTGAAACTTGCTGAAACATCTGGGCCTTTTTTTAAACCGGGTCCATCCTCTCCCCGTTAACCCCGCGGCGACCCCTCTCAGCACCCCTACGTGAGACAGGGGACATTGTCCCGTCCCGCACTGACCGCCCAGTGGCCAACACGTTAATGAAGTGAGTAAATTATGCATGGCGCCAGATAGCTTTGTGATTAAAACATCATACAGGCTCTCTATAGGGGAGGTGCTACAAAACAATAGAGGTTGTAAACACTTTTCCCAGGAGCAGCAGAATACTACTGGAGTGTAATAAATTTGCATAGTCTGGCACAGGACAAAGAGCCAATTAATTGCAAAGCAGTCCTCGAAAAAAAAAAAATTGAGGAGAGGGAGGCAGTAGTGGAGCAACAGGCTCCGGGACTTGACTCAACAAATGCCCTGACACACAAATCACTGAAGACAGAAACACGGTTTTTGCACTAGCTTTAACCCACCACAAACTTTACCTAGTAAGGCCAAGATTAAACTAATGGGTAAACAATACCTGATTGGTACCATTCAGTTTGTTAAAATCACAATGAAGTCTGACCAGGAATGAGCTGAACACCATGCGGCGCCATGATCAGAGGTGGAAAGTAACTAAATACCAATGCTCAACTGTACTGGACCGTTTCCTTTATATGGGAATCTATACTTAGACTCCACTTCTCTCTGACGCGAGTAACTTGATTTTGCTTCCTCAGTAACAGCACCACTCCTTTTTCCTAAAGGGTTAGTTGCAAAAAGGGTTAATTTAGAATTTTAGATTGCCAATATTAAGAGGAAACCAAACTATGAACAAATTTAGCTTAACCAATAGACGGATCCAATGCGTCTTCGTCCTTAAATCTGAGTTCCTGATGTTGAACAAGTACATCTAGTTGTGATCGACTTACTTTTAATATCAAACGCTTCAATACTTTTACTTGAGCAGAATGTCAAATGGAGGCTTTTACTTTTGCTAGAGTACGGTATGGCTATTTACACTTCTACTCAAGTTTGGGGAATGGGTTTGGCGGCGCTGACATTCATACCTTTCTGTCCATGTCGACTACTGAACTTGTCTCCTATCTCGGGCCTCCTCGTCTGCCTCAGGAGGATCTTGATGAGGAAGGCGTCTTCGGCATTTGACGAAATCATAACCTTCTCTATGTACGAGTCTGTCGAGCCCTTGTAACTGAAAAGGAGAGGGCAGGGTTTAAAGACGAAAAATAAAGGATTGGGCGTTTCTCCATTCACATCTCCCTAAAATATACAGAAGTATAACCAAGATGGGCCAAAGTGACTTTATGATGGTCGGGGTGATTTGTGGGCCGCGCCAACAGGGAGGCGGGTAAAGGTGAGACTGTACGGCAGGAACTTATTTCCACTCACCCGACAGGCACCTCTCTGTACTGGGGCTGCCCTGGCTGGGCGCTGCCCTCCAGTGGCGTCTGGGTGACAGTTGGCATCGACTTATTCACCAGCACCTGCTTGTTCTCCACTTTCTCACCTGTGGCAACAGTTGACATGTATATCAAAAAAAGCGTGTACTCTCAAAACAACTAAAAACAACTATTCTGGCACGGAACAACCCACGATAAGTACAAATGACCCTAAAACAGAGCCATCGCTTCTCACCTGGGGAGCAGATGCCGTCTGCGTCCAGGATGCTGTGTCTCCAGATGGGCTTGCGTGTGTTAGCGTCGAGCATGGGGCCCATCACCTTATCGAACGTCTGGTTGGTGTAGCGCCTCAGGGTGCACTTGGCATTTTTATAGACGAGACACCGACCAAACCCTGGAGTGAAAGAGGTATACTGTTAACAGTCAGTGATAAAATACTTGGACCCCAAAATACCCACAAACCCGTAAGTCTTGACAGTCTTCCCACCCCTGTCGAGGGAGGCTTTGTTGAGGATCAGAGCGTCCTCTATATCGTAGCCGCTGTAGCTCATCACGGCCACAGTGGCATTCTGGCCGGCCGGCAACTTCTCAAAGTCGATGAGCTCAATTGTCTTGGTCTTGACCATGGGTCTCTGCGGGTAGGCCAACAGGTACATCAGAGTGTCGATGCGGTTCCGCTGGTTGTAGCCGATGGTACCTAGAAGCAAAGCCAAAGGAAGGGTATAGTCATAGCAGCTCCTGAAGTATTTAGATGATAATAAAAAACGATGTGAAAGAACAATGTTACTACATATCAGTTAGGATGTTCCTATCAGTGTTTTAAAAATCCTAAATATTAACTGTGGCTATATGATATTTTTGTCATTTGTTCAACTATTTCAGTAATCAAAAAAACAAGTGTAAGAAAAGAGTTTGGTTTGGTTTAGGGCATGTTCAATGAAATAAAAATGGAGGGGCGGGGAACGTTCTCAACTAATGGTCGGCCTCCCTGGAAGCCTTGACATTTGTCAGATGCTATTACTTCACAATAAGGCTACAAGCACAGAGTTTGTGATAATGGGCTTCAGCCACACAGCGGCATTTGCACATGTATAGGGCTGTCCACACAAAACTTTTGAGACAGAGAATATTGGGCCAAATATAGTTCCAGTCTGCATTTTTCTAAATCCGGGGGAAAAGGAGAGGGGGTTGTGCATGATAGTGGAGTGGGGGGTGGGGGTGACGGAGGCTCTTGTGAATGTTCGCTGCCCCGTTTTGGGGAAGTTTTGGTTACCAGGGAGCCGAGGGTGCACACTCTGTGGTCTTTCGCAGCTGAGCACACTGACCCCCCCCCCGAGCACAGGCAGAGCAGACACAATGAATTGCTAATGACACTCTGGGTGACTGGCAGGAAAAGGGCCTCCGCACACACACGGCACAATAGAGAACCTACGCAAGCGCCCCATGTTTGATGTTCATGTGCATACACGCACTGACACCCACATACGCAAACACTCAATCACACATACACACCAATGCATTCGGAGAAGAAGTAGTGCATTTGTTGTGGCTGCGGCTGAGACAAACTGATTAAGGGGGGTTGTTTGTGTGCGGCTATATGTACATGAGGGGTAGAGCAGTGCATAATTGTCAATTGTCATATGTAATCAATTGTTTGTGTGTAATCATGTACATGGACAAATACCGCAACTGTGCGCAAGACGTTTGAGAAGGGATTGCGTCCTCCAAAGGCCCCTTTTACAGTAGCTGACATTTTGGCCACTATGACTGCTAAGACAATGATGCTACACCAAAGACCTACCCATGGCCTGCTTGCCCATAGCACACTGGTAGGTGTTCCTCGGGGACTGGTTATGGTGGGGGTAAGGGATGAGACCGGCGCAAACTCCGAGTAGTGTAAAAGGCTCAATTTCCAAGTGTGTTGTGTTCCTACAGAGATACAGAGAGAAAAAAAAAAAAAAAGACAATGAGGTCGACATCAAAACACTAGTCAACAACATCTTAAAAGAAATGAAACAAGAGACCATATAGACAATCCCACACAACGTACTTGGTAATCATGTGCTCGTAAAGGGCAATGTGACAATCATTCTCCTCGTTGACGTCCAGGTATTCCACCAAACTCTCGTGCAGGAAATCTTCAAACGTTCTGATGTCAAGAAAAAGTAAGTGTGAGAAATGCGATACAGCAGGCGAGGAGGCGTCCCCAGCAAATCTGTAATCTGCGATGTTATGAAGAGCAAAAATATGAGGCATATCACTCTTAATCTCAATAGTACCACCCAAACAAGAATCACCTGTAGCCCTGGGAAAGCTCTTCAATGTGCCGGTTTTTCACCATTGGCTGTCCTTTCTTCACAATGATGTACGGCCTGGCAGACGGTAACAACACAGGTCAAAGGAGAATCCCACCTACTATTGGTACCACTACTGTAAATCCACTCAAAACATGTTATACATCAAAAATATACAAATTAAACTAAATAATAATAATAAAATGTGGATTTACTTAAATTAAGAGCAAAATGTAAAAAAAACAACAATAATAATTATCAGTTTATTCAATTAGTGTATTATTTGGCGAGTCCGTGTTTATGCGTTTTATAGACAAGTACATTTGTGAAAGTGACATCAGGTCAACACAGGTCAAAGGAGAATCCCACCTACTATTGGTACCACTACTGTAAATCCACTCAAAACATGTTATACATCAAAAATATACAAATTAAACTAAATAATAATAATAAAATGTGGATTTACTTAAATTAAGAGTCCGTGTTTATGCGTTTTATAGACAAGTACATTTGTGAAAGTGACATCAGTGAAAGAACAATGTGGTTCAATGAATAAAACAGCAATTTCTCTATTGATCTGTCCTTTAGTGTTTTGTAATCAACCAGAAAAAAAAAAAAGGTGATGCGATAGGGACGGCACGTTTCTAAACCGTCCTACCTGCACAGGCGCCCTCCGTCAGAGGAGATGTAAACGCATCGGTCCGTCAGATTGGTGGAGATGGAGACAAACTCATTGATGAAGCCGGCCCTGCGCATCAGCCTGAAGGTGTTCACCAGCTTGTGGTGATCTCTAATGACACCCAGAATGTTACCTGGGTACATAAGGGAGACACGCACGATGCGGAGACGGAGAGAGGGAAAAATGGTGATAAATATTGATTCTGAAAACTAACATTTAAATGCCTTAAGTCTCAGGCCGGTATGTTTTTTTTAGAGCATGCTTCTATAACCTCGACAGGAAGATGAGATAGCAACAGAAAGACAATAAAACATACACTGAGAGCATAGTACACCCAAAAGAAGCCATATGGGATGTGAAGTTGATGAAGTTGGTACAGGATTTAACACCAAAATTTTTGGTGTGAACCCTTCGATCATCCAGCGCTTCTCTTTTAGTGATTCCAAAAGCAAACCATAAGAGAAGCGGTGAGGTGGCTTATATGGCTCGATTTTATGCATTCTATTCCTTAACTTTATATTGTGTTCCTCCTTTTAAAATGCCTTTCTTTTGCACTTTGAATTGCCTCGAAATGTGAATACTTGGAGCTTCGTGCGCACCGTATTTTAAACGGCCTTGGCCGATCTGAAACAGCGATATCGCTATTCAGGGAATAGGCAGAATAATTGTTAACAAAGAGTAAAACATGATTTCTTTGATTCGTTTCTTGCACTGCACTCTAACTTTTATGCATTCTATTTTTTTACTTTATGCATTCTATGTCCTTTTATGATGTGTTTATTTGCCTTAATGCTTTTGATGTTTTATGTAAAGCACTTTGAATTGCCTTGTGGTTGAAATGTGCTAGAATAAACTCATGACAACACCGGTGGTACCGGTAACACTTGACATTTTACGGGGTGGGCTGAGTGTCCCTGTTATGCACAAGCGCTAATTCCGGATGGAGGGAGACAGGTCCCAGGTCTACACGGTACCTGATCTAAGGTCTCCTATAGCCTACTCTCCTCTCCTCCTGTGATAAGAACACTGTGCTGCAACACTTTCACTTGATAACACGATTAGTATTTTCCAAATTAGGATTTTTTTTTATTTGATGAACATTGTCACTGATACAGGACAATTAACAAAATGGGTTTCATTCTGTAAAAAAATAAAATTAAAAAAAAAGAAGCTAAACGACAAAGGACACCTGGACACCATGTAACACCGGTAACACTGATTGCTATGGCAACCCTACCTACCAGACAATATCAGAGGCAGAAACTCTTAATACTTTTAAGAAAGTTCTTAAACACACTTATTTAAACTTGCCTTCAGTTAGCTTGCTCTGCCTTTTAATTTTCTTACCTTTACTGATAGTGTTTTCATTATCTATTGACATTATTTGTATTATCTTGTGTACTGTACTTGTGCATGTACTATTGTTTATATTTTATTTTTTCCTATTTCACTTTTTCTTCTATTGTACTAGTGATCTGTTTCTGCTTGGGTTTTTACAAAAATAAATTATGCACAGCACTTTGGGCTGCAATCTGTACGAAAATGTGCTTTATAAATACAGTTATTATAATAATAATAATAATAATAATAATAATAATAATAGTACACAGTCAAAGCTGCCTGTAGGGGTTGTACTCATGTAAAGCCAGACAGATAAATGCCTTAGGAAGGGTCGATGGGCGTGAACTGCCTCACTGTGAGGACAGATTTGTAGCGAGTACTATCTCAAAGGCTTTGACACCTGCTGCTAGCGGCTAATTAAATTCTATGTCAGCAAATATACAGTAATTTGACTGTTATCAGTGGCTGGAAAAAAAACATATATACAGTAATTAATGGGGTAAGTTGTTTTGCAACAATAATCGACTCATGCCATGAAATTAATGACTTATCAGCAACCTTGAGAAAAACAATGCCTTCTTTAAAATGGACAAAGTATTTTCCCTTCATGGTATTACTCATTATATTCAAAAACAGGGTGGATTAAAAGTTATTTTCAAGTCATCATTTAAACAAAGGGCAAAGAAATTTGCTTTGTGTGTATGCCTATGCGTGCATGTACATTTACCATTGAGGAATACGAGGAATACAGTCGGGTAGGAGAGCTCCTCTCCACATAGCAGGTTGACGTCTTCTACGCCAAGGTTGAAAGCCAATTTAATGATGGGGCCGTCCTCCATGTCTGTGGTGATGTGAGTCATCAAGGCCAGGTTCTTCACCAAACCACAGGCCTAGGAAGGCACCACAGAACCAGAAGGATCACCAAAGCAGACTCAAGACAGGCTGATAGTAAGACAACAGACCCTTTTTTAAAAAACATCTATGGTAAAATTCTATCATAGTTAAGTTTCTACTGTACTCTCCAACAGTCGTGTCTGTTATATACTGAATATATCGCCATCGAAAAGTATATCATTGCCAGTCTGCCCTGAACTCCTGTACTATACTGTTATATGAGAGGAAATACCAGACTAGGCCTATGGTGGCCATGTACAGTAATTATGTAACACTAAACAGAATTGGGAGGAAGACTATCGATTAGCATATACATTAAACATATTCCTATAACCGAGCGTGGTGTTAGCGTTGCCTCTTCCCAGAAGCAGCGGTGTAGTTCAGGTGGCTCCCGACTCACCTCTCCCTCGGGGGTGTCCGAGGGGCACAGCATGCCCCACTGGGACGGCTGCAGGGAGCGCGGCCCGCTGACCTTCCTGGTCTTCTCAAACTGGGAGGAGATCCTGGTCATCATGCCCAGCGCCGAAATAAAGGAGAGACGGGACAGGACCTGCGTCACGCCCTGGCGATCCATCTTGAATCGTTTGAGTGACCAGTTCCCCTGGGAAGAGCGATAGGTGAGTCGGCATCCATTAATATTCCCAGCAGGAACCAATAATGCTTTATCTTATCGGCCTCACCTACAGAAACGTCAGAGATTTTTTAAGATTCCTTTGCACAATATTTAAAATCCAAATTGCATCTTTCACCTTTTTTGTGCTTAAGGGCACTCCAGCGGTCCGGAGGCCGCTGACCACGTTTCCTATCCTGCTCCTGATTCACTCATTTCAATCTTAAATATTATGCATGTGCACCGACTCACCGTGGAAATGGCGTTGACCATTCCATTGGTGATCTGATCCTGTCGCATGTGCTTGACCACGTCAAACTGAGCCGCCCTCTGTTTGGGGATGATCTGGTCAGCGATCTTCTTCAGTTCAGAGTTGAACTTCTTGAACAGGTCCTCAAACAGTAGAGACAGGAGCTGGCGCGTGGGAAGGGAAAGAACACGATCATTATAGTCGGTAAGAACTTGGAACGCTGAAGTCCGGCGGGTTTCCGAGCTAGACGACATCGGGGAACAAAACAGCCATAGAGTCATCATCGCCGTATCGTCTGGAGGCGCACGGTCTAACTCTATGATCTGCGGCTCTTCCTGGATCTCTGCAGCTGTTCGCGTCCCTTATCAGCAGAGAAACGCATTGGCTGTCAGATTTAATAACCAGGTGTGCCGGCTCACTGATAAGGCTAACCTGGCCTCCCTCCCAGGTCCCTGTCCCCGCCGCCACCCACAGGAGGTAACCTCACACTCCACCCCCACCCACCCAACACATTAGCATACATCAAAACAAACACGCCGTGCCGCCCGAAATTAATAAAGAAATTAAGCTTCCTTTGCACTGCCGGGCCAATTAGTTGAATGTCAGAGAACTGTAATTGGAGAGTGAGGAGATTGCTGGTGTTGTGAGTGTGTAAGCCCACCATTGAAAGGGGTCTCTGTTTCCCCCCCCCCTCCCTCCCCACTCCTCATAGAGCAGGTTGGGGGGGAAATTAAAGGCCTTAAGACAGCAGTAATTACATTATCAGAGCGGGGCCTGCGGATTAGCTCAATCGCTCCAGTCAAGGCAGCAATTCCATTGTCACGGCGCTGAAAAATCCCCATGCTTCCAGAGCCCTGGGACTTTGGTGCCGCTGCATATCTCACTCCTGACAAAGCCAGGCGGGGACAAATACAGAGGAAGGGAAACAAAACAGGCAAACACAAAGCTGGTGGGAAATAATGAGCGTCTTATTAAAAACAAGCGGGCTAATACAAAGATGCAGGTGAGAGATCAGGCTCGGAACAGCCTCACTCCTTTGGCCCAAAGCTGTGATCCATTGTTACAGAAACGCACGTGTGTTATATGTGCACATGTGCGATTATAAAGCATCATGCCTACCTATGCTATTGGTATTGTGAAGGGACTTTTGAAAAAGAAAAAAAGCAGTCCTCTTTGACAAAGAGATCAAAGTGAACGGCTGCTTGTACTATGGCTTTCTAAATCAAATCCATTTATAGTCATGTGCAAAATATCTGAAAATTGCGACTCTGCCCTTTATTTAATCAGACAGTGTTGAAGCAGCAATGGAAGCCAGTTTACCTGTCCGGCCAACTCCAGACGTTTGTTTCCATAGTAATCTCTGTCATCCACCTTGTTCTCCCCCTGAGCCAGGATAACCCTGCGCACCATGACAGCCAGGTAAACACACTTGGCCCGGAAGTTAAATTCTTTGACCTACAGAGAAAAATTCAAACAAGATGACACCACTGGACCAAAGTTTTTTTTAAAGAATAAACAAAATACAATACAGAATCCCGCACAGTATATTGTCATGTAATACTAAATAGTATTAAAAAGAGAACAATGATAAAGACAAATATACTGTATATACTAAAACAAACACTATGTAGGATCAGCTATTTGACTCCTATCTATTTGAATGGGGAGTTGTCCATGTAAAGTTCTGACCCACTGTTATACCACTGTATAATCTTATAAATTGCATAATTAGATGCACAATGAACTGCTGTTGTGTGGCAACTGGCCAGCTTTGCTGACACAATTTATTACGCGGTTGGCGCTTCCAACTTTAGTGTTACTGATAGCGCTCTGTCCCTCAATACTAATACGGTTTCTGATACAGAGCTCCCAGCGCCTGGAAAGACTTCCTGACTTAATTGCGGGTTAAAATGTAATAACCAATTTGCTTTACAGAATCATATCCACACAAATGAGTTCATACAAACATCTACCATACATCCAAAGGTGGAACATTATTCTTAATTCACAATATCAAATACAAGTAAACAGGAAGTGGTGATGTAATGTAATCTGTGTAATTACTTACAGGTACATGCGTAAGGATGAGTGAGGCCAAAAGCTCCCTGGCTTCCTCCATTTTGGTCTTCTTGGGCCCTCCCCACATGCGCTGCCTCCTCACTTTATTCCCAAGGTATTTTAGAGCCTGAGGAGCATTTGGACACAATATTAAGTGGACAGGGGACAATAATTCCCCAGGTCAAGATGACAAACATCACTTGAACAATTGTAAATTCAAATTTAAAAAGATGAATAAAAGATGCTAATTTTCAGAATTCAGAGTATGCATTGGATAATTGATTTTACTCTTAAATTATTCTTCGGGCTTAAGAATAGTACATATTACATATTCAAATGCATACAATTTCTCAAGTACAACTGTGTTTTATGGAAAACATGAATCAGACAAGGAATATACATTGCAATTTTTTTTTTTAATTAACTCAACTTCATGGGGAATTACATTTTCTATGTAATTTTCTATGAACTATACAATGAATATGAAGTATTTCATGTATGTTTAAATTGTTGCCTAACGACTGTCAACAATATAATGACCTGAAGCGATTGTTACATTGCTGCTACAGTGATCGTTACAAGAGGGACTGGCAAAAGCATGAAGTGACTGGCTACTACTATAGCATGCAAATTAAGCCTGCTGCCATGTTCATTGACCCATAAAAACTATTAATAATTCATATGCTAGGCAAATGTTTTCAAATGTCAAAATTTGGTTGCTTGGATATATAAAGTGTATAAACCTAAATTATGGCACATATATTATATGTACCATTGATTTAGGTTGCAATATCAGCAAAACGATGGATCTCCAAGGTACCTGTGTCTGGGTAAAGATCTGGGCCTTCTGGCATTCTTCCAGGCTGGGGGCGAAGTTAGCCATGACATGTTCCTCTGTACCGATCATCTGCACGATCTCCTGGTCGCTTTCAACACCCATGCCCTGTCCACAATAGATACAGAGAGCACCTAGAATTTTAAATTCAATCAGAGAAGCCATTTAGCCAGAGCAGAGAGAAAGAAGTGAATGGACTAATAAAATAAAGAACCACTGATGTTTTTCATTTCTGACGTTCAGTGATCATGAAGAAGAATGCAGGTCTCCTACGGTTGTATATTGACAGGTGGACATGGAGGTGTAAGGATGAAACGAATGCTGGGTCAGTGTGAGAGGTGAGAGTGGAGTCATTAGTGACATTTGCTTATGGAAATGTGGAGCTGTGGGAACACATTTCTCTGTCCCACAATGCATCTGCCGCTGTTTTGACAGCCCGGCTAAGCACGGGGAGAGTCGGGAGGAGGAAGTTACCACGGATGCACAAGCACATTGCAAACAAATCAAGCAAAGCAAACATGCCCCATGGACATCCCACATGAGAACAGAGGTTAATGCTGACAGCTGGCTCACTGACATTTTTAAACAGCACGGGATTACAAAAATTCAAACTATCAAACGTTTGGCTTGCCAGAAAATATACATTACTTGTGAATTAATTTGTAATTGGCAGTCTGTCACAAGGATAACGCACAAGAAAACCGCATCTTTGAATTAAATGAAAAAAGAAGAAAAAAACCTGCCAAAAGTTCAAATTATGGAAATTATATCATCAGTGGGAAGCGTGTGAGAGAGACTCATTTTACAAAGCCAATAATAATACTGTTCATTTCAAGCAGTATCACTGTCGGCACTTTGTAGTTCCACAGCGCCTCCTACTGGAAGCATGAGGCAGTGTCTTACTGGTATGTACAACAATACCATTCAATGCCAATTCAAGGCATTTTACCTTGAATATAATGGCTATGGGAGCATCCTCTGACAATGTGTTGTGTCTCAGGTAGAAGCGCCCCTTCTTGACAACCATATTAGTCCTGCTCTTCTTCTCGTGGGTGGAGCTGAGAGGGAAAACCAGATGAAATATTGGCAGGGTAGGTACACCACAATAAACTAATGTAATCAAATTTGTCTCAATGAGACACAAACCTGAATAAATCTGTTTGGAACACCTAAGTGTGTAGGTCCCAACGACCAAAGTGGGTGCATGTTCTAATCCTGCCATGTTTAAGTGCGTAGGTTTTTGTTAAACCGCACTTCATTGTCTTTATCTGATTTTAGCTTTGACTTCTATGCTTTTATTATTATTATTTCCATTTATAAAATGTATTTAGTGCCTTATGGAAAGCACTGTGAATTGTCCTTGTGTATGGAATGTGCTATATAATTAAAATGTCCTAGTCTAAAAATATCTATTCTCAGCCGAGTTCCACATAGTACCTAGTCACAGAGGCTCCCACTCCACCCTTCCTGTCCTGCTCGACAATGATGCGATTCTTGGACAGCTGTTCTTGAATGAGAATGACCTTCTCCTGGCCCTTCACTATGAAATAGCCCCCTGTGACAGAGAGCAGAGTGCCATGATCATAACACTATTCAGGAAAACATGAAACATTCTTTTAAGATCATGTGTTAGTATTGTTCGCTGACTCTAAGAAATAAAAACGGTCAGTGATGTTCCTGTACCTGGATCCAAAGGACATTCGTTGAGTTTTGAAAATTCCATAGGCGTTTTTCCAGTGAGGACGCAGTTCGAGCTGCGCAGCATGATAGGCATCCTGATTTGGGGAAAAATGTATTAGATTTACAGACAACAACACAAATAAATCAGTACTCCTGTAAAATTTGTATTGAGGCTTCGGAGGAAAAACAAATGTTATGACATGGAGAGGAGGGTGTGAGGTGGACTAATAATTTAGAACTACATCACACTTGTTGATGTCAATCTGTCTTTGAGCATCTGATTACAGTGGTTTGCATAAGTGAAGTGTATGTTAATAAAACACAAACAATTAATACTATTATATAATTACAGAAGCCAGAATTGCAATTGTGATGCTGCCCCCCCCTCGCCTGCGCAAGCACCTTGTGTCGATTACACACATTTTAGTGTTTTTAGAGCTTATAGAGCTTATTGTGCGTAAGCAGCGGGTGTCATGACATTTCACTGCATGTATGTATGACCCTATGTATATGTATGTGACAAATAATCTCTTGAACTTGGACACAGAAAGTTCAACACCTGCATCTACAAAGGTTTGCAGGGCCACATAATATCACCACGCTATCTACAGAAGGTACATTCTCTGTTTTTATGCTGCTGTTTTTATGTGTACCATGGATCGGGTGTGGTTGCCGTATGATTGAAGATATATTTTAACAAGGTAAAAAAATATTTTAACATTTTGAAAAGGAAAACACTGTGTCAGTTCGAGGCTCATATTTAAACATTTTGCTGGAATAGGAGATAGTGTGGACAAACCAACTGGAGAGTGAGAAAGAGGGGGGAGCGATAGCATGAGTTTTAAGTATGGATTGTCTACTCACAAATTTGTTTTTTTTGACTGTACTGTTAAGGTCATGAGTGAGAGCTTGTGAAACCACTAGCAGGCATAAACAAGACAGAGTAATACCTCCCAATCGGCAGTGCATTGCGGATGATTCTCTGGCTGCCTCGAGTATACTCTATGTCCACCGTGATAGGGGCTGAGTAGGTCATGTCTCTGAGACGACACTGATTAATTAGAAAAAAACAAACATAAAACAATAAAAAACATGTTGCGCAATAGCAAAACAAATGACCAAATTTCAGTGGAAGAAAGTGTGCAGATAAAACAGTTTATATGGTTGTTAATATGACACAACAAAGCAAAACTAACCTCATGAGGCGAAACAGGTCTGGTGACATTGAAGCTTTCCTCAACATCAGGCATTCCCACATAGATATTGAGGTATCTGGAACCAGTGGTTATCGTTCAGGGTTCATGCTGCATTTAACAAGTTTACAATTGGGTGAAAGTGGTGACTCAACCTACTTGAGGTACCACATCGGATCAGCGTCACTTGTGATCTTTTCATTCGCCTTCATAATCTTCTTAATCTGTTAACGATAATACCCATAGCACTGAGACATTTTCAAATGCATGTGTGTAAATGTATGATAATGCAACTCTTGTTTACCTCCACATTGATGAAGTAGTTGAAAGAGTCAATATGCTGCTTCACCAGCCCTTTGACCTGGCAAATGAAGACATAAAAAATATGAAGAAGCGGAAGTTTAACAAAATGTATTGTGCATCATGTGATAATAACATTTAACAAATAGTTTGTTTGTGCAATGAATGGTGAACATTTTCTCTACCTTTAGGAATGCTGGCAGCAGTTTCCATTTTTCCTGTAAATGCCGTGATAAATAACGTCTGTTAAAGAGCTCTGGCATCCATTGAGACAGATCACAAGTGGTGAGCAAAATAATTGTGTCATGTGATGCTCAGCGATGATTGATTGTGGGGAAAAAAGTACAAAAAGCGACAGGGATTCTCAACCTTTTTCATATCGAGCACCCTCAATTTGATACGCACTAGGACCCCGTGTGATAGGATTTTGTCTCTGGGATTGATTCGATATGATTATGACAGTAAGACCTGTCCACACTATAGTTAGGGAGAGAAGAGTGAAAGGTTCAAAACAGTCATTATTGTATATACTCTAATGGTGCAATGTCTTGTAGATAAAATAAAGGGGACGTTTGACTACGGATCACTTTGCTGCGGATAGCAGCTGCACTGCTCTAGTATATGTTGCTTCAATAGCAGTACAACATTATAACAATCCAGCAGCTATGATTGGTTATCATTGTACCATTCAAAAAACAATTTGTCAAAGTTAACAACAGTAGCAGTCTGTGGAAGGAAGGTAGGATTTGACCCCCACGCCAGAGTGAACTGGGAGTAATGAGTAAAATATTGTGTGATATGGTATTCTAATATGATTTACCTCAACTGTGTCGACAGGCGCTGCCAGCTGTTGGGGCGTCATGTCCCTAAACTCTTCACAAAGTGCTTCCATGGTCGTTTATATGAGTTAAGTTTAACTAAGGAAACATTTCCAACATCTCATTGACGTGTAAACATGGACTTGAGTGTGAGCACGGCATGCAAGTCTGGTGGTGTTACACTATAATACTGCCGTGCGTGCTCAAAGAAACGGTTCCGCTTTGGTTCCGCTTTGACGTATTTTAATGATTAAAATGACCGATAAAATAAAAAAAATCTTATAAATGATGGAATAACCCGGTTTGAATATAATAATAACTCCATTCGTTTTATGGTTAACCTTCTAATTTAATTAGGAAAGATTCATATATTTTCACAACCATTCCCTGGCATAATTATTTCCGTTTTTAGTTGAATATGATCTATATATTACGTCAGTTAACTTGACAAAGAAATACAATTTATGACTTGTTTGGTGTCTTGAATATTTTTTAATTATCTTTTCTTAATCTTCAATGCAAAATTGCATGTTTGATGTTTACGGTTTGTATTATTTAGTCGCCGATGTCTGAATATTTGTAATGTTCTCTGTAATGTTTTCATAAAAAAAAATAATTAATGAATATAACTTGAGATCATAAAATATAAATATGTACAACATACTTAAATCTTTACTTTTTTTTTATATCAACATACAGATTCAAAGAGTCAACGTATGTACAAATGAACCTGGTCACAATAATGATAAAATGTTTATTCAAACACAAGCAGGTGATATAATGGATACATGAGACAAGGGAATACATGAGGTCTTAACATATTTTGCAAAGTATATGGTCAACTAGCCTATAAAATAAAAAAATCTGATTTAAAAAGTAACATAAAAATATTTATGAATTATCACAAATGGCAATGGCATTTTAAACCAGTTTGAATCACTGTTAATCTGTTAATTACACTGTTAAACACAATGGAAAAAAGATATACTCAGAGTTTAACTATCTAATTTGTGCATTAATTTAAGAAATAAATGGTTTTCTAATGGTATCAAATGTGAACCTCTGTCTTTACATCAACATGGTGTCAGCTAATAATCAGTTTAATAAATGTTCTGACAACCTTTTTTATAACAATGCGCAAGAATGTTACTGTCTGAACTTGCAATTATGCCAAACCTTTAGCTTCTTATAATTCAATATGGCAGTCAAAAAATCCTAATTAATCAAGATTCAGTCATAGATTCAAGTACTCATCTAAAATGTGTTCAAATCAGACCAATTGAGCGGCGCAGTTCAAATTAAACTTTGATCAACAGATCATAGATGAGCCGTACTCTGCTGAATTCAGTCCTTGTTGGAACAACCCATTCTTCCGTTTCACGGTACATAGACTGTATGTTCGTGCATCACTGATTCATTGTATTTTCCCTATTTTTGGTGCGTGTGATTATTGTTTAGTTCCAAAAATGAAGTCAGTAACTTTCTGTGCATGCATGCATGCTACTCCTAGCCTACCACTGACTAACATGTCTGCTGTTACTACTGAGCAGTTTTGGGTAGGCAGTCCCCAGGGAGCGGCCGCGTCTGACGACCACCAGCTCCATTTGACACTGGTCGATGTTCACCAGCACAGTGGTGCTTCTCTCCGTGTTCATGAGGAACACGATAGTGAAAAGGGCCATTTCGAACTCCGGGCTCGCGCCAATGAAGGCGCTGCCGACCGGCTTCACCAAACCATGCCAGCTGAACTGGAGATTGAGCACGTGGTCGTCTTGATCGGGCTGCGAACACAGAGACAGGAATTACTTTTTGACGCTGATTCAATTGAAGAGATAATACATTTTCCCATGCATCTTACTCACCACGTCATTCTCTCTGGCCTTGTAGCCCTTGTAGTCCAAGTGGTTGTTCTTTTCCTGCAAGTAGAACTGGACCCAGTTGTGGAAACCGATGATCTCGCTTCCAGACTTAGTCTCTCCAACAAAGACGTGCTCAAATCCACAAGAGTCTAAACTGTTTAACACATTCATGCAAAACCGTCACACAAAATAAAACCGTGATTATTTGACTTACCAATAATTAAACAATTATTTATTGTATTTCACAATTGTGAGTGTGGTGTGTGGATGGGATGGTTTGAGCAGCCACACCTGACCTGGAGCTAGGTGATTGAGTCAGGGCGGCTGAATACCAGTTGCTCATTGTTTGGGCTAACAAGCAGCAGGTTAGAACCCCTATCCACACACATACTCAGGAGAGGAGCCCTGTTAGGACATGTTTGATCTGCTCCTGGCTAATTCCACCTAGCCGCCACTCTACAATAAACTGGTGTCTACAGCCCATCGTCGTCTGTGTCTTTGTGCTAGAGAGCCTTAAAAAGCGCCACTTGGGTGGCTTGTGGTAGGAGAAATTACCACAGTGGCAGTTCGGCTTACCACACGCCATCCAAGTGGCATTTTCAGGGCCCTCCAGCACAGAGACACAGACGACGATGCGTTGTAGACATCAGTTTATTGTAGAGTGGCGGCTAGGTGGAATTAGCCAGGAGCAGATGGATCTTTTCACGGCAGGGCTCCTATCCTGAGTGTGTGAGGATGGGGGTTTAAACCTGCTGCTTGTCAGCCCAACCAATGAGCAACTGGTATGCAGCCACCCTGACCCAATCACCTTGATCCAGGTCAGGTGTGGCTGCTCAAACCATCCCATCCACATATGACACCACAGTGAGGTTTCGTGTAACATTGGGCATTTCGATGGCCTACCCTGTGTTTCGTTCTCTGTGGTAGAGATGGAACCAAATCAAGTAGAGCTGACTTCTAAATTGCCTCAAGTTGTTGCTGGACTTGCCCTTGCTGACCAGGTATCTATGAGCGCGCTGTAAGGGAATGCATAATTATGACAATTCATAGCCATATGAGGATAATGAAAACAAAATCATGGCCTAAGTAAAGAACATATAGTTCCCATCATGTAAACAAACTAAGAGAAAAAAGTTTGGCCGTAGGATGTTGTTGAAGCTTCAACTTTCACGTCACTTAATCAAACATACTGTATATATGTATTGTCTTGTATATTTTCATTTAAAACTCTTCAGCCACAACTCCTCAGTTTTGTGGAATGCTTCCTCCCCCGCAGAACACGAGTACTGTATGTACACATGTCCCGAGCGGCTCACAGTGCAGAAAGTGAATGATGTGAGGCCGAGCCAAAAGAACATTCCAAGTCTCCAACAGCTGCTTTAGATATAACTTTGCTTTGCCCTGAACAACATGGAGTAAAACGTTGTATAACAGAGGGAACGAACAGGAAGCGAACAGCCACCAGTGTTAGTCTGCGCAAATAGTGTGTAGCCAAAGAAATCAGCAACAGTAAAGTAATCACCATCCAAGGCACCCAGACAACTAAGAAAAAAAACACCAAAGTTGTTACAGTGGAAAACCTCATTAGTCTATACATTTTATCTATAAACTCTAAAACAATATACAAGTCACATTATACATTGTCTACTCGTGCGTGGTGAGACAGGTGGCGACTTGCTGTGTTTACCTTCATGACCTCTGTTTCCAACACCGCATCGAGGAACTGGTTGGTCTCGGTCTGCTCCTCTGTTGAAACGTACTCGGCCACACCCGTGGAGCTCTCGTAGTTGTCCAGGAGCTTGATGAAACCTGCAGTGGAAGTGTAGCCACAGATATTCAATTTCAGTCTATTCCTTATAGATTAAGTACTAGTCCTGAGTTTTTAAGGTCTGTATGTTAGTAAGGTAGAGGGTGGGTTTCTCTCTGTACAGTAGACTGCACTGCATGGTCCGATGACTACTACGCTGATAGGTGAATAAAATGTACATTGGCAGAGAACACACTCCTGCATATTACCTCTATTCTAGTTTCTAGATTCTTATCACGTGATAATACAATCATGGTGCATATTCTTTTCGGTAATAATAGTAAATCAGAAAAAAATAAAGACAAAATAAAACAAGAAGAAAAAAACAAAAAGGCCTAAATATATGTATGTTTATGAATAGGCGTGTGTGTATAGTGTTAAACGGGGAATTATATTCATAGATGGAAGGGGAAGTCATTCACAGCTTCTATAACAATGTGCATTGATGCAATTAAGGTGCCAAATGCAAAAAAGTGCAGAAAGTGCACTACCTAGTTATCTATTCCATTATGTTGTTAATATCAATAGTTCGTCCTCCACAGATTTATGTCACAAACCAAGCAAAGACATCCTGCAGTTTTCATATAAACAGTACAAAGATGCACTCACGGGAATAAGTTGTTATTAAGTTGAGTTTGGTGTCATTGACGTTGGAGAACAGAGGCCGGGAGGCGCGGTCCCGTGCGACATGACTCCCCTGGTTGACAAATCCAGCTTTACCCTGAACAGCGGGAACACAGCCGACTCTTCAGTAAACGACGATTGGTTTGGAAACTTTTGTTGAACAAGTCGAATCCTACCTGAACAGAGATGGTGTAGTCTGTGCCAGGAGTCATGCGGTTCACATCAAGCCTCCACAGCTCATTGAAAATACTGGACAGTTCCTGGTTTACAGCTGGTCTATGATGTAGTAGTAATAATAATGATAATGATAATAACAATAATAATAATAACAACAATTAATAGTAATGGTAATTATAACAATAATGGTAGTAATAATAATAATAATACACATTAAACAACCACGACTTTAACTGAAAAAAAAGTTTCACACCTGGATGCGTTCAGCCCGTCGACCAACACAGCGAGCAGAAGAAGGACTGCGCTCAACCTGTGTTTTCCACATTTGGCATTTTTAGTTATACATTTACTATCGGTAAACGTAGACATCAAACTTGCCACGGCATTCCTCCAATACTAGTATTTGATAATAATCAAATGCGCTGAAATGTACCAAGACAATACTACTACTACTACTACTCCTCCTACTACTACTACTACTACTACAAATGATGATACAAATAATAATAATAATAATAATAATAATAATAATAATAATAATAACCGAACAAGAAACCGACCTTGTCGCCATGGTTCTTCCGGTAGTGTGTGAACATCTGTTACAGATGTTCGCTGCATGTTCCACGCACAGGACTCCGGTTACAGCGGCGCGTGCGCACAAGTGGGAACGTTTTAATCGCTGAATCTGCGAATGTTTAAAAAAAAAAACAAAAAAAAAAAACCTATACTTGAAACATGCTGAACTCCGACAGAATTTATGAATTTAATTTAATTTGTGTCTTAATTTTTATTTTTTATTTTTCCAACAAGCGCAAGCACTTTTAAGATCATTAAATACAGTTTGTCAGTAAAATGACCTCGCGTTCGTGTGTCTAGGATCCGGGGCTTCGCGTCGTGGCCGATAAACAGCCTGGGTTACGCTGGCTGTTGTTCCAGAGTTTCGGGTGGATCTCCTCCCACAAACAGACACAACAATCTCCTCCACAGCGGCGGCGGCGGCGGAGGTCGTCCCGCCGCTGTGGACCCCGTCAACCGGTGTAGAATGACGCAGTGGGTTGTTTTGGGTTTTGTTTTGTTTTTTAATATAAAAATGACGGGTCATCACGCTCACCCCCGTTTCTTTTCACTGTCCGTGTGGTCATGTTTTTTTTTTTTTTAGTCTCACGGCGCCTTTGCTGAAATGTCAAACTTCTGTCACGGAGCAACGCTCATCTTTTACACCTTTTGTGACATGTGCGGGTGGAGGTCACCGAAAGAGACTGATCTCCGGGGGGCCAGCTGATTATAAGAGCGATCTCCCTCTATACGCATTCGATCTCCATCTCTCGCTCCCTTTCTTGCCCCTTAGCCCCTCTCTCGCTCTCTTCCGGAAAAAAAAAAGGACTCCTTTCTTTCCCCCCACCCCCTCTTTTCCGGGACAGACCCCCGGTGCGTGCTCTGAGAACGTTGCACCTGTACTTAATAAATACTTCTCGTCACCACCGTCTCCTCGGCCCAGTCGCCCAGTCCCACATTAAAATGAACCACCACCACGCAGCGCACAATGGATCACATGCGCGGCCGCGGTGACAACGCAAGAGATGGACGCGATAATGCCGTTTGATCCGCGAGCGAGTCACAAACGACTCGATCCGCCGAGAAAATGTCCACGAAACGAAGTTTTCGCCGAACGACACAGCGGTGACGTCACGTGTCTTGTTTATGTCGCGGGCCGTTTACGAACGATCCGACCATTTTGAACGGCTCCATTGTTGGAACTGAGGCGTTCTTTTTTTTTTTTGCCAAGTTTTGCGTCGCGTTGTTTGATTAGGTTGCCGTCTCCTGTCGCCGGACAACGTTTCCTTCTTCGTGTCAGAGAGAGCCTACGCCCCCCCCCTCGCCGGGAGGTGACATGGAAGAAAAGGAGCGGTTTTCTGTCAAATTTATTTTACTGTTATTTACTACTATTATTATTATTATTATTATTATTATTTCTCTGTGGAAAAATACTGTTTATACCTGTTCTTCACAAGAAGAAACTAACCATAGTACTTGTTTTATTTAGCCATAGCATTGTATTTTTTTACAAGATGGCTCTCCCACAACCCCCATTACTATGGAGCACAGTCTGAAACCTGCGCGTTTGTTTCTTTTGTTTTTGTTCAGGATCAGCATAAAAACACTTCAAACACTCCAATCCACCGCCCCAGTCCGACGAGGAGCACGGTGCGGTGCTACGCCGGAGGAGGAAATGTCCACGGACCCACGTGAACTTCCTCAAAACACTGAGGCCATTGAAAGAGTCGTGGCCAACCGCGCAGAAGACCAGGCCCTCGTGTTGCCCAGCAGACACCCAATATATCCCAAATGACGTCACGAGCGCCTCGTGTGGCGTCTCTACAAAGATGCTGTGGAAAGGCTTGGTCTGTGTAAAAGTTGTGTAATAAGATTGTGTAACGGATCAAAGAAACATGACATCTTTTTTTTTTCCCCTATCCCTCCTTCTCTCTTAGGTCCACCTCCCTACTGAGCCGCATCAACCGGGACCCATGTACCTTTTGACGCCACGCAAGTGTGGCCTCTTTGGTGCCTCCTGCGACGGGATGCCGAAGCAGGGGGAATTACCGGATCGACGAAGGGATGGCATCAAGTGAGGGCGGCAACGCAGTCACAAACTGCCCGCGTCATTTTTTCAGCAACTATGGAGTCGGAGAGACATACGTAGACCTTCATTGTGACACCTGCAGTGGGCACAACCTTCACCTGAAGCCGGGCCTCCACTTCCCGATTGCAGGCCACACCACATTCGCCCCCCCCGACTGGTGCTTTGGACGGGTCAAGCGGTGCCTCAGGAAGACCAGAGTGGACGCCTTGTCAGACATTGCTGAGGTTGTGAGGGCCAGCTCTCCTGCGAAGCTAGTAAACATCCCCCAAACTTATAGGGCGGGAAGGACGCCACCGTGCTTGGTGAAAGCTCCGACCTGCATCAACATCTGGGCAGCTGCTTCCGAAGGCTCCCACAGATTAAGATTAAGTTTCCAGCACTTCAGGTAATTATCATTGAATTGGCTTTTCTTTTGTGTGATGGAATTTTCAGCTGCCTCTCGAGGTCAACTGTCATCACCCAGTCTCGTGCTGTGGATAGCAGCCCAACAGAGCAGTTCCTGGGTCTGCTCCGTGGCTTCTCTACTGCCTTGACAAACTCGATCCTCCTGGCTGTAGCGTGGGTGTATCTGCTGTCGCTGATTGCCTCAGCGATGGACTTGAGGACCTGGTCGTGTGTCCAGCGTTAGCGTCCTTCGCTCAGTGCCTTTGAGCAACTGTGCAGGATGCGCTCGAGGGTACCTGTTTTGGAACAAAGGGGACATGCTGGTGTTTCTACTTTGCCCCATGTGAACAGGTTGGATGGGCTGGGGAGGACATCGTAAACCCCCTGGATCAAGAACTTAATCCTCTGGGGGGTCCACTTCCAGATGTCCCACACACACACAGACACACACACACACACACACACACCTAAAAAATAAAAAAAATAAGCTTTTTCAGCAAGGTTGCATTTATTTATGTATTTATTAAACCTGTAAACCTATGCTGTCAGCATGCTGGGCATACAACACAGAGTATTTGTATGCCATGGCATCTAGGACAGAGTTAGTCTGCAAGTGGAGTTCAACTGACCTGGATCAAGGTGATTGGGATCAGGGTGGCTGCATACCTGTTGCTCGTTGGTTGGTCTAACAAGCAACTGGTTAAAACCCCCATCCCTCCCTACACACTCAGGATAGGAGCCTGCGTCATGACATGTTCTATCTGCTCCTGGGCTTATTCCAGCTGGCCTACTCTCCACAATAAACTAGTGTTTACAACCCCTGTCTTCTGTGTGTCAGTGCTGTAGGGCCCTGAAAACGCCACTTGGGTGGCGGGTGGTAGGAGAAACTGCCACACACCACCAATCCCTCTCTATGGAGAACAATCTTACCATGTTTTGGTCTCTAAACTACTAATCACTACTCCAAGAGGGTGAGAATCACCACGGGTGAGACAATTAAACATAGAAACAAACATCGGACGACAACGTGTATCAAGTCCAGCAAACTGGAACAGCAATTGGGCATGTGGCCTCTTCCTGTCATAGTTATGGTAGTAAATGAGGGAGGAAAGGAGAGGGATGTATCCAGGACGGTGCTGGGGTGCAGACCATGGTCTGGCGGAGTGTTGTTCCGAGTAAGATTTGTGTACAAACGTATGTGTTCTAAGCAAATATAAGTGGTATTAAAATTTCAGGACGGAGGAGAAGCAAGTTGGCTCAGGAGTGTGACGGGCAAGATCAAAGCCACCCACCACATCCCTACCCACATAGCTTGTGCCCACCCGTCCCGCAAACCCTCAGCCTATTGTGTGGTGTAGGTACCGAGTATGAGTTCTGGGTGTGCGCGACTGCAACATCAGTGGTCAAACAACTTTATTGAACTTAGAAAAGGTACAAATATACAGCACATACTGCCTCCTCAGCTGTATAACATTACCAACCATATGATAACTACACTTCTCCAGTCTGAATGTGTGGAAACACTATGTGAAAAAGCAAAAACAAATCACATTTTGAATCAAATGATAGTTTTAAAGAATGGCAAGCTGCTACCTTCTGTTAATATTTTGGATTAAATATCATAAACAATAAATTGTTCATAGTGTTGTGTAGGGTTAGGTGTATTGGTGCGAATGACTGCCAAGACGTAGTATGTGAAGAATTGCAAGGCAAGGTAAAAAATACAGTATAAGACATTTTACATTTAATAAAACTGGCTTCTGCATTTTCAGTATAAAACATAGCAGCTGTTTTGAAGATTTTTTACAGTCAATTCAGTAAAAAAAAGAAGAAAAAAAAAAAAGCTAAATCTGCACAGCACATTACATCTGAATAAATTCTCTGTTTCAATATTAATATCATCAACAGCATACTTTTACTGGACATATATTAACTCTTTTGACATGCAATGCAAATTTTAGCTGCTGGCTGTTGTATCAATTAAACAAGGAATATACATATTCCCCATAAAAGGAGTAAAAAATAAAAAATTAAAAAATGCCTCCAGTAACCAGCTGGCAGGGAAGCGAGTGTTGTTGTCCTAATTTTTTTTTTTTTCTCCGTTGTTAGAGAACTGTTGAAATGGAGTGACATTTCAGGAGGAATAGTGGCTACTGGAGAGCAGGTTTATAAAAAAACAACAACAACAACAAAACAAAACAAATAAAACACTGAAGTAAAAATCGGAAAAAAAACCTTACAAACACTTCTGGCTCATATGATGATGTAAAACTAACGGAAACGGGTCTGCGTGCTGGAGAGCGGAGTTAGCGCAGTCATTCACAGGATGTTTATGCAGTGGACTCCTCATCTGTTACGCTGGGATTAGGAGAATTGGAAATCTCCTTGAAGAATTCGTCATCCTTCAGCATGCTCTGCAAAGAGTAACACGGACGAAAGTAAGCCTCGTGATGACAATCAGCAACGGATGCGGCGATGGCATTCACAATGATCATTGTGTCAAAGGTTCTCACAGTTAGGTTTTGAATCTCCTCGGAGAAAGCTCCGATCTGTCTCACTGTTCCCTCAGAGTCCTCCATCTGCACAAAGAGGAAAACCAAACGGTAAACATGATATGGTATAAAGAAATCTATAAATGGATTTAGCGTGGGAACATCAACTCGGACCCTCTGGACCCTGAAGATCTAGACTAGAGATAAAAATAGCATTTAAAAAAAAAAAAAAAAAAGGGAAAGGGCCATCGCTGCCATGAACTTCTATGTAAGCTCGACAAGCCGCCGGGAACTCTCCTTGCTCACCTGCTCGAGTCGGTCCAGGTCGTCCTCGTAGATCTGGAGCTCCACTCCGAAGCCTTTCTGGAAGCTGCGTCCCTTGGGCATCTCCACATCCATGGGACACACATACTCCTCGCTGTCGTCCTGCCTTTTCTTCCTCAAACCGCCGAAGCCGCCGAACGACAGCTTCTTCGGCTGGAGGACGTGATGGGGAGCAGGGCATCGGGAAAAACAAAAGCGTATTAGCAGTTTCTCGATGAACTAACGTTGGTACATTTCCCGGGCATTTATAGGAAGTTCGGGGGCGGGGGGCTTCCTAACAGAACCGTTGGCACCCTGTGGCATTATTTCCGCGTCCTACCTTGACCTTGGCGGTGGCCGTGAGCAGGTTGTAGTCCGGGTTCTCCACGCACTCCTGCTTGAGCTGCTGGGCCTCCGTGCCGATCAGCAGGTTGAAGTGCGTGGCCAGGTGGCGGCGCAGCAGCGTCTTGTTGGGAGGGATGTTGAGCAGCAGCGCCATCGTCTCCACGTTGAAGCGGGGCTCCAGGACCTGAGGGGAAGGTGAGGAAAGGGGGTAGGAAATGTAAGCGCGACCACTGCCGAATCTCCCCCTCCCACACTGACAGGAGACCAGATGACGGTTGGGTCACTGAAGTCTGACTGACACACACTGAAGGAGATTCATTTTAACGCACTGTTTTAGTTGTACAGGCTGCGGTAAACATCTCCATCTGGACATTCATTTTGGTTCCCCCCCCCCCCCCCCAAAGACCATTTAAGCATTTGCCCTCCTATTCAAAACACTGCGCGCTGTCAATCATCGCAACATGTTCTGTCCCGGTGCCAGACAGACTCTTGGCAGGGTGCGACCAAAAAAAAAAATAACACGGTCGAGTGTCACACACTACACAAGACAGGACTGAAAACACATGGTAACAATAAACAGGTTTAATGTTGTTGGAATGCTCGGTTGTATTAATAGCGCTGTGATTTCATTTGGACATTGAAAACGCGCCTCCGAAGTCATCTGACTTGAAGTTCGGAATTTAGGCCGACCGAAATTTCAGCTTCTCACCATCAGGCCGCCGTGCACGCCGCTGCCTCTGAGGTTGGGCGCGTACTCAGCCAGGTCTACCGAGCGCAGCCACTCCATCACCCTGTGGTTCGTCCACTGAGAGATCTCCGCGGGCGTAATGTTGTTCTGGGGCGCCGGGCGACAAGAGGGAGGAAGAATTAATTTGCACAAATGCACGCGCTATCATTTTAGAGGAAAGTTTGCCGGAGCGTGAGGGACGGGGCTCAAACCCCGAATTGAACCCCACCTCGTCAGAAGGTCGACGGCGTAAGCAGTTGGGCTCGTAGTTGTTGAGTCGCAGCACCTGAATGGCTCGCTTGATGCTGAGGTGATGCAAGACACTGCCCACTTTCAGGGACAGCAGGTCGTCCTGAGGAAACGCGGAGAAGCATTCAAGAAAACCAAATCTGAAACTGAATTACATTAATTTATTTAGCAGACACTTTTGTCCAAAGGAAACAATTAAAAGCTGACATCGACTGTCGGAGCAAGCTCGGATTTAGGCGCCCGAGAACGCGTTTCTAAATCCAACCAGATACAAGTGCAAGATAGCTGGAAGGTGCAATGTGTCAGCGCAACAACTTAGAACTAATCGAGTCAACATCAATAAGCACAACAATAGTAAGTCGTAGCTCAGATAGGATCGGGTATTCAGGTGTTTCCGAAAGAGCAGGGTCTTCAGGTTGTTTTGTTTTTTTCTTTAAGGTTTTGCGACTGTCTCTGCGGAGTGTAACGAGCTGGGTAGCCAAATAAAATAAAATATAAGCTAGACCTGACTGCATAAGCTACCATACATTCAGAACATAATTCCATGAATTAGAACCCCTGAAACTGTGGAGAATGGAGCCACGGTTAGAGAAGGATGTGATGCATCATCAGTATAATCACAGAAATGAAGGAGGGTGAGGCGAGGCCAACTCGGAATAAGACTCCGTGCACCTAATGTGAGATGGCATCCCAAATCATTAACGCCATTTATCAACGGGGCCCCGGGGAGACGAGCGCTCAGCACTCACCACTGTCATGTAGTGAAGCATGCGACCGTCCACCCTCCCCTCATCAAACTGGGTCTTGTACTGAGGCAGGCCGATGTCATCCAGCCACCCTGGAGAGGGAGAGGGAGAGGGAGAGGAAGAGGAAGAGGAAGGGGAGGGGCGAGAGTTGTAGATGGAGAACGGGTCCGTTAAATACACGTCATTCTTGGAAAGACTAATCTTCAAATTTTCTAAAACTCATAAAACACGTCGTCCAAATTGAGACCCCTAGTTTTAATTCCCTGGTACTCACTAGTCACCCAGTTGTAATCCAGTTTGCTTTTATTGTCCTCTTCTTCTGATCCCAGCGCCTGCAGTGCCAGCTGCAGCTTCTTTCGGTGGAGCGGGTGTTTTATGCCCAGTTCCTGAGCGCACACGGGGAGACAAGTGGAGGATGATTGTACGCTGCCGCGGCCCCTGGGGCTC
Source organism: Zeus faber (assembly GCF_960531495.2). Classification (NCBI taxonomy): domain Eukaryota; kingdom Metazoa; phylum Chordata; class Actinopteri; order Zeiformes; family Zeidae; genus Zeus; species Zeus faber. The sequence continues at coordinate 17,232,778 of NC_137201.1, read as the reverse complement.
CACTCAGACACAGTTAGCCTGACAACAAGGATTATTTCCATTCATTTCACACTGCCCTGAGCGCCACCCCTTCTCGCTTTGCAGCGCCGTACAAACGGTCAGACGGAACTGCCCGAGTCAAAGAGCTGGCTACAACAACGCGGGGAGGGGGCGGGACATTCTTCTAGAACAGCATGGGGTACAACGGTCCTTCAAGAGGTCCCACGCATGGTAGGTTCGGACTAAATCATATCCAACAATAAGGTTGAGAATCACAGTTGTCAAAGAATCTACACGGTAGCTTTTAAACTCGTGCTTTTAGGGGGGATTTGCCCCGCCCTCACCTTCTCCAGGTCCTGCTGCGAGGCCTGCAGCAGCGTCTGCCCGGAGGAGATCCATATCCTGGCCATGTTCAGATAAAGACCCAGACCCTGCTCCTGCAGCCAGTCACACACCTTGTCCCTCGACCAACGCGCAAATGGGGCGTCCAGGTCACTGGGATGAAAAAGAAATCCAAGCCGGAGAAAATTTAATAATTACACGCCCGGATCGTTAAATCAACAGCCCAAGTATTTTCAGCTCGCCTCCACCACAGAATAAAAATAGAGAAACCGCATCCTGTGTTCCACAACAGGGCGACGGCGCATGCTTACTTGTTGCCATGTTGGAGGTCACGGGACCAACCCAGTCTGGGACCCGCGGTGGCTCGCACGCCTCCCCTCTTGAACTCTCCTTCCGAGATGTTGTCATCCAGATTGAACGTGGTTGACTGACTTCTTTTCAGCCTTAATAGAAAAGAAAAGAAAAGAAAAGAAAAGAAAAGAGATCCCCACGCAACCACCCCTGGAGGGCATCGCACATCCATCTGCACTGCCGGCCGGGTCAGTGAGCATTAAGTTGAGATGTTAATCATCTGAAAAGGTATGTGGTGTATGTAAAAGGTATATCGGTGTTATCTTTGTAATATTTCCATAACCTGATAGCAGCCAAATGACTAATTTCTACGGAATGAACTGAGCGGTACTTACTTTCCAAATAGTTTCTTAATGCCCTTGGACTTTTTCTTGCCCTCTGGTGTAGTTGGTAGCGTGTGGGTGCTGTCGCTATTGGCCGACCTCTGAGGTAACCCCGCCAAATCCAGGTGGTCGGTGCCCTGCTGTTCCGTTTCAGCTGTACCATCAAGGAAGCACAACATCTTTGTCAGCATCGGACAGACACCGGCCGCACGGCCCGCGCCAGTTTTTCGGACGCAATCTCTCCACGTGCGGGCATGTGACAACCGCCTGGCAGACGTGGAGGTCATGGAGACGGGCATGGACGGCACCCTGGTCTAGTCTAGAGCGCATGCATCGCGGCGACATTTAGTGACGAGAAGCCATGAAACAGTTAAAAGCTTTTCGTCGCAAACAAGCGAAACACTCTGGTTTCGCGTGATGAAAGAGCGGCGGATTTCAAGTGACGGTCGGCTTCTCCACCAAACAGTAGAAAAAATAAATAAATAAAAATTAAAAAAAATTAAAAAAATCAGTTAGCTGCAGAGAGATATTGAAGAAGAGAAGTAGATTCTTTAGAAAGACAGAAAAAAAACAAAAACAAAAAAAAACACGCATGCACACAGACACGCTTGCTGTATGCGGGCCATACAATGGTGCTTTTTCAAAGCCATTTAGAACAAACACTTCCAAAGTAGCATTGCTGCGCTACTGAAGACACAGGGTGTCAGCTGAGGCTTGAGAGAAAGAGACGCAGGCTGTGCTCAGTAGCTTTGTTTCGCAAAGTGGCCCCGACCTGCCATCTATACTGTACCTAGCATAGGCGCACTTGCACTCCAGCTGCGGTCTTCCCGTGTTACAAAGCACACACCAAACGGCCCAACACAAAAGAAGGAATGAGACAGAGGTTAGAGATTATCTGAGGGACAACACACTCGGAAAAGGGGACTGGGGCGCGCACACACACACACACACACACACACACACACACACACACACACACACACACACACACACACACACACACACACACACACACACACTTCCATAATTAAATGTGCAGCGAAGTTTCTGTGGGCTGGAAATTATGGTCTTGGCGTGTATATTCTTTGGGAGTGGCTTGGGTACCATAAAAAAAAACAGAAAAACGAAAAACCTGTCCAAGCCGACAGAAAACAAACTCTAGGAAACGACTTCTGTATAAATAGAATATGTAGTGGAATCTCGAACAAAGGATACTTCGATAGATTGCCGAGTTTCCCAGCAGAGTAAACTCACTAGTGTAATATTGCCCAAAAGTCCCAAAAAAGACATCCATGCCAAAGCTGAAACATAAAGTCCTTTATTTTACCAAGGTTTGGAGTACTGGCTGTCCTCTTCCCCCCTCGTATTTTGAAGAAACCCTTCCCAAAGGAGGAACGGGCTTTTCTTGTGCCAAAGCTGTCATCTGCTGTGCTGGCTGCCGGCAAGGTGGCGGACGAACATTTGGATAAATGATCTCCAATCTTACTGATCTCTTCGTCGGCCTTATTCTGATGAAGGAAAACAAATAAAATAAAGATAAGACTCATCTGATAAAATCTCCATATTTCCCATGAAAGTCAGAAACTGCTTAAATATTTTCATAGGGCAAGCCGAAGATGTTTGTGAAAAGGACAGGGAAAGATAAATAATTAGAACATATCTGTCGTTATATCCAAGAAAATGAAACCCCATCTCAATAAGAGCAAACTATACTTAAAAATAAATAAGTAAATAAATGGAACAAAGAAAAAAAAAAAAAATTCTTCAAGCGTATGTGTTGATGAGAAAGATTTGTTTTTAATGAGAAAAATAAATAAAATACAAAAAAAAAAAACGAGGGAAATGACACACCTTTTCACCCTTGCTGCACTCCAGGTCATCCTGGACACCCGACTTGGCGGTATCTTCATTGCTGAAAAGATGAGGTCATAACAGCGCAGGTGAGATCTTTTTTTTTTCTTTTTTTTTTTTCGTCGGCGCAAGCCAAATATTGCGTCATAAGTCTGAAATCATAAAATTTGGGGAGATTCCATCCTGGAGTTACATGACGCTACACGCTGCTTCGCGTGGACTCACTCTGGTGTGGAACACAGCGACGGCTCCTGCGAAGCTTCCTCACTCTGGGTTTTACTGCAGAGCAGACAAGGCAGGCGTTGGCATGCAAACACAGACAAGACAGGAGCTGCACACTAGTCAGAGGCGGAAACTGCAACTTGCAAATGCTGTGGCATTTTTGAGCAGCTGGGAAGCAGAACGTGGTGAAAATAACAACGTCACCCACACACACACACACACACACACACACACACACACACACACTATGCATCTGATTAGCATGAACAGGATATGGCCCTTCCGCCAGCCAGTTGAGCCTTCACGACACGCTACATCTATAGAATGCCATCTCCCAATCAGTCCCAGCGAAAGGAGGTGAGGCCCAGTGCCGAGCCAACCTTTCCAGATGCGTCAGGGCCGACTCCAGGGCTCTCTCTGGGTCGCAGGTCGCCCCGTCAGAGGTGCCATTCATCAGCGTAGGAAGTTCATTTCCTCCGCTGAGACTCTCCACCTGGGTTCAGTCCACAATCAGAAAAAATAGATAAATATAAAAAACAGATGCGCAGAGAACCTAAATACAGAATGCTCTCAATACCCTTCTATGAAAGTTTATTTCTAGTATGGAGCAGTCCAGCTCTCTTCACAGAAAGCGTGCGAAGATGATGTCATTTAGTCATAGGGAAACCTTTGAGAATGCTCATGGAAAAATCCGCAAAATCTCATTCACCATTTAAGTGTTTCCAGCTTTAGGAAATAGGAACTCCTAAAGCATGTATTTTAAATCAAGGCTATTCATATGTGAGCCATGTCAACAAGAAGGACATTCTGGATCAGGTAAATGTTAACTGCACACCTAGTATAAATTTTATCTATACTGGCAGGACAGTACATGGCTTGGTTTCTCTACCCTGATCGACTGCTGATTTCAACATTTTGGGACACAGTACTAATATCCACTTCAGATGTTAGAACTCAACAGATTGTATTGACAGTGGTGGGAACCCCAGAAAGATGACTTAATTGGGTCGGCCATGCAAGTGTCATACATGTTCGTAGATTGATTTGGAAAAGTCCAAAGTCATTATAATAACATGTAAATTAATGTTTTTTTTTTTTTTAGACATTGATGAAATCTTGATCCAAGTGATGTTGAAATTGAGTCACGCTTTGCCACACACACACACACACACACACACACACACACCTCATCTGGGCTACTTTCTCTTCCATCTTCAGTGCCGGTAGCATCATGGCTTTCAGACTCACTGGCACAGGGAATGGAAGACATACAAATGGGGATCGAACCTTCGCCGAGAGCCTCAGCATTCTCACCGTCTTTGCTTTTTTCTGGGAAAAAAAAAAAAAAAAAAAAAGAGTTACGTTTCAGCCCAGATGTGAGAGCTAACATGAAAGTAACTTATTCTAATTCCATCACAAAATCGAATCTGATTACAAATACAGGAAACGCACAGCTTCACCTTCAATAAACCAATAAGTCACGACCAAACTCTCATCTCACCTTTCTTCCCTTGAACAGACATCACCATGTCCTGGACTTTCTTATACCGCAGCAGCGACTGTTTCAGTTCTTCAATCTTTCGATCCTGTAGGGAGACAGTGGAAAAGTAGAAGGACTCATTTCCGGTCAGAAAAGTTGCTCCACAGGGGGGGGGGGGGGCTCCAAAGCACAAGGTGGCAAAGTTACCTTCTCCTCGTTGGCTGCCATCAGGGACTCAACGGCCTTTTTCATTCGTTGAACCTCCACGTCTATTAAAGAGAGAAAAGGAATTTAGACAAAAGACAACACAGTCCACAGCGTGAACTGTAGACGGCAGACGTGGAGGCTGAGGTACGTCTGGACACACACGCCCTGACTACGTGTTGGAGATACTGGATATACCCAAACATCAGTCACTGCTGTCATTTAGAGCAACTTGTTAGAGGACATTTATCTATTCCATCTCTAACATTAATAATACATTGCCTCCTTATATGAAATGGAATGTAGACTGGATAAACATTTCTTAGTGGCAAGACATTTTCAACTACGCTGCACTCTTCAATAGAAAGTGGTCAACAGTCCATCGCCAACTTGAGCTTTCCTTCCAGGCAAAATTTGAAAAATCCTTTAAACGTATACATATCTGCAGCTATATTTGATCTAGGACAAGGAAATAAAAAGGAACTACCTCTGTGTTTGATATTTATATTATTAACTATCATAAAGTAGCTTTGATTATAAACGCCCTTGACAATTTTTACTGTACAAACTCTTACTGAACGCAAGCAAAAAAAAATTAAATATTCTACCAGGGCCAAAACAAGACTCCATGAAGAGCACTGGAAGGTTGAGCCCCTTTATATTAACACATAATGACAAAACACAGAACTTTAGATCAACACAGGCTGTTAGCAGAGCAAACAGCGGGTATTGACGGAAGGAGGAAGGAGGAGGTGCAGAATGGGGGGGGTGTTTAGGGGGTTTGTTGGAGGATGCGAGGGTGGCCGGTGCAGAGCCTGAAGGGTTGAGGAAAGGGGGGTGGAGGACGCTCAATGACATTCATTCCTCATTTCTGTCGACAAAACAAAAGCAAAACAGCAAACATTCCTTTCTGCTGCTCGAGGCCGGCGGTATGAAACAAACAGACAAAACAAAACATTTATTGGTTAAATTAAAAATCCTAGAAGTTGCCTGACAGTTACACAGGGTAAGAGGCAGGTGGCGCTCAGTCAGGTATTAGCGCTCTGGTTATAATGGACAAGCAGGATTCTGGTGGCTCATGCCTGTACATGCAACAGGGGTTGAGATCGTCAAGCGCAATAATGAACGCAGGCCCCCCTTACGTTTCTCTTTCAGCCTCTTTCTAAGAGTTTCGTCTGGATGAGAGACAAACGAGACAAAAACTGGTTTCTGGAGAACAGCCGGACATATCGGGAGTACTTCCTTTGGTCAGAACAAATATCAAACACTCGAATCCATTTTTATAATGGGGAAAAAACAAAACACACAGTTTTGTACAACTAGTGCATCAAAGGCTCTTCAGGAAGGGAAACGAGAGGTGCTCAGTCTCACCTCTGTCTGCGGAGTCTACGGCACCGGAGGCGATGGGTTTGAAGGCCACCTCCTCCTCCAGCCTCCTCATCTCTCCGCCCCTGCCCTCCAGCTGCCTCCTCAGCACGGCCAGCTCCTCCTGTTAAAAAACACACCACAACGGTATGGAACTTCTACCCATCCTCCTCCCCAACACAACCACCCACCCACCCACAACAAACAGACCACAAAACAGATTCAAAGACGCCGACGTGGCACACACAGACACACACACACGGATGGGTGTGTGCATGTGGAGGGTAGGGGTAAGTGTGGAGTTGCTGCATCAGCACGGCCAGAGGCACTCAACAACACAACACGGTACGTGTTTAAAGGACGGAACAAGGGTGGGCTCAAGCGTCGAGGAACCCAAAACAATATTGGAGGAGGAGTTACTGAATATAGAAGAAAACAAAAAAGGAAATGTTTCATTCACGGGACATGTAAAAAGAGGAAGGAAACATGGATACAGACAACCAGCCTGAACTCTTACCAAAGGAGGGTGTATGAGCCCTAAATTAGAGCATTCCTGTGGTTTGAAGAAGTGTGCGATACTGTGTGTTTAACTGTATCTGTGGGGATTCAGCCCAAAAAAATAGAAGATAGAATGCCACCCTCTTCATTTGATTGTGGCTTTTTAATGCACCCAAGAGGATGGTAACTGAAGAGACTTTAAACGACAAAAAAAAAAAAAAAAAAAAAAGTTTAAAACACACTGCACACAGGTTCTTAAAAAAAAAAAAAAAAAAAAAAACATTTACAGTAAACGATAGGGAGGCCAGAAACCAAAATCATATGGCAAGCAGGACAGGAAACCTTAAAAAAGCCAACCTTCGTAGCTTGGAGTTTGTGCTCCTTCCTCTGTTTCTCATACTGCAACTGGCCCATTTTGATTTTCTGACTAGAAAGCTTGGCCATGAGCAACTAGCGGTAGGTTTGCCAAGAAGAAAAAAGAAAACAGACATCACAGGTGAAAGATAAGAAGAGAAAGACGGTGGGAAGAAGGAAGTCAAATTAAAAAGCTGGCGGACTCTCGCCACTTGGTCGCAACAATTTGGAGCGCGCTCCTTTCAAAACAGCGATCGACAAGCAGCAAAGCAGTGAAACGTATGTGAACGCTGCGACAACTCACCTTTGTGGACTTGAGTTTCTTTTCATATTGTAGTCTTTCACCCTCCATGTCCGTCAGTCTGTACCGCAATTCGTTAATTTCAAGGATCAAGTCCTAAAAGAAGACGAAACCTGCGTCAGCGCAACAGAACTCAAAAAGAACGAGAAAATAAATAAATAAATAAAAATGCTCTGAAATGAAAAGGCAACTCCGCTCTATAATCAAGTCTGAGATTTATCTTAGAATTGTCACGAATGATGATGTAAACAATCGAGATTGCACGTTTGGAAAAACATTACCGGGGGGGGGGGGGCGGCTACGCTGTATTATGATAACCCCCGCTTTCCTTTCCCTGAAGAGTTAGAATTCCCCAAAGCCTTCACAGATTTGACCTGAGAGGAAGCTGCTAGTGGGAAAAAGTGGATGAAGCGGAACGTGGACAGCAGCCTGTTGTTCCGGAGAACTGAAACCGACTGTTATGCAGCTGCCATAACCTAATGTGTTTGAAAGCTTTCCATGGACACTTTTATCTTGATCCAAAAATGCCCCCGCCCAGAATTCTCCAGTAAACAAAAGATTCACATCCCACTGATTGAGACAGAACTTTGACGGTAAAATCTAAAACCCAAATCGCACAACAAAAAAAAGAAAAAAACTAAAAGATAGAGATAAATAAAAAGGCTAATGGGGCAGAGGGTCATAACTAGACAAGACCATCACAAGACATCCCTCTGACATTACTGTGTGTGTGCGTGCCCACATGTTGGCTGAAGGAAAAAAAAGAAAAAAGACCGAGACAGAGAATTCCTGCGGATCATCTCGACATACCTCGCTGTCTCGAAACCCGTCGTCAAGGTCCAGTCTGTTCTTCTCCATGGCGTTCAGCTTCAGCTTCATCGACGACACCTCGGTCATGAGGTCCAGCTTCTGTGTTTCCAGAGCCGTTCGGCACAGCAACTCCTGCAATCGCACATGTTATTACAACTCTTACGCCGGCCTCTGTCTCTTTTGGTTTTGCCTTCCTCCACAGAGGGGCCAGAACGATGGGTCCGCTGGGGCTTCACCGGCACAGATGTAAACACTGGAACCACTATTTCACCGTCCTGAATCAACTCTCCTTGATGTGTCTATTTAACGCAAATCTGAAAATGACACCTTCGCCGCCGGCAATTTCTGTAGATCAATCGGTCAACCAAATATAGCCCTCAAGTATGTTGTCGAAGTACGATTATCTACTTGCTGTTCATTTTGTGAAGATTTGTTGATGTTCCGCTGGCCAAAACATTTCTGTTCAACACAAATGGACATGCCACTGGAGAGTCAACAAAGCTCCTTGTGGGAAGAGGTAATGGAAAACAGCCGGGAACACATCGTTCCGTTTCTCTCCATAGAGACGGACACGCTGAATGGCTCTCAATCTTTGATAAAAAAAATTACTTTGTGCTCATTGCGTACAGTTAGATTGTTGACATACCTGCTGCAGCATCTCCTCAGTGGTGTTGAGCTTTTCTCTGTGGTCATCCAGACACAAGTCCAGATCCCTGATCTTCTCTCCCTGAGCATCCACCTGGTCTGTCAGCACACTCACCTGGAAAAAGGAGGCAACAGGGTTTTGAAAAAAAAAAAAAAAATAAAGTGGTTATTATAGTTTGATGTCCTGTATTAGGAAGCTGACGCATGAGGAATATTGCATGCGCTGAAGTTTCAGGCTACCTGAAGCACGAGAGACTCCTTGTCACTTTCCAGGCGAGAGAGTCTCTCCTGGTAGTGGTCGCCCCCTCCCAGTGAGATATGTCCATTGGACTGCACAGATGGGCATGGAGTGGAAAAGAAGGCATAAAGATGAACGGATATTTAAGCCTCGTCAATAAACTATGTTCATTATCAAATGCGTCACCTGACTTGGACTCCTACTGGCACTTGAGGACCCACGGTCCTGAATGCTTTAATGCCTGATAACAATCTCACGTTAAAAGCTTCATGTGACAGCGTGCCTCGCTGAACAATATCATCCTCCACCCACAAGGCCTTACAAGGCTGAGGAGGAGGCCCGTTTTCGACGTGTTTGGCTCGAGTGAGTCACGGCATTACACATAAACGCAGGCATTCGTCTGGCATGCGGCCAACTGGTTTTTAGAGGCACCACACTGGCTCCCAAGTTATCAGCGAGGTTCCCAGAGTGCACCGACTGGGATATTGGCAACACCTACAGTTCATCTCTCATTCCCAAAACACTCCGCAAAGGAGGGCCGTCATGTTTTGCTTAGCAAACAAAACAGTTGTCCGCCTGGCTGGCTGGCAAAAGCTCTTCTGTAGTCACAAAGTTTTGATGCTACTCAGAGAGTTAGTCACAATGACAAGCAAACCCAATGACCCAATGCGGCCCAACACTTTTACAAAACTATTCTTCACAAGGTTTCACGTATGTGCAGAGTCAGAAAACAACATTTTGGGGCAGTTTATTTTTGTCTTTATACACACAATATATAGAAAATCAGAGAATCACAGACTTGGAACTGAAAATAAATTGTACAATATGTAAAAGTTAAGCTTTTACAAAAAAAAAAAAAACAACAAACAAAAAACAATTCATCAATCTGATACGTGTTTTTTGACCGATGTGGCTGGTATTCAAAGTAACTTGTGTGACGAGAGAAGGAGGGAAGCGGTCTCTGTCAACTTAACCTAACATTATGACAGAGGGATTTGCATCACAAGACAGCTGCCCTGTGTTTACACCTTATAAATTTAGACAAACCCAACCGTCCTGCGCCACACTAAGGTAGAACTGTCATGTGGCTGAAATATGATCAGACTGTTTTAACAACTCCACGCAGGCTCTTTCAGCCATTACCGCTCCGAGCTCAACACTCGAGCGGTCGGTTCTTTTTAATGTCATTTGCGCGCGTGTGTTATCTTGCTTGATTATTATTTTTTATTTTTTCTCGTGTGCTCCGTTTAACTCATATGTGTGTTTTTAAATGGCGGGGTTTATCTCACCAGATGCCCCTGGAGCCATTCGACCAGGCTATCGGCCGTGGAGTCGGGGATCTGGCAGCGCAGGCCCTCCCTCTCCTCCGTGTCCATCAGCTCCAGAACGCTCCGCAGGTCCTCCAGGAGGTGCAGCGCCCGCAGGCTCCCCATGAAAGGGGAGGTTGGCGACTGGCAGTCAAACATGCCATTGGAATAATCCAGAGCCTTGGAGCCTGAGAGAGAAGGCAGGGAGAAGAGTTTGAGTGAGACTGGAGTAAAGATGTGTGACATCACAAGATTCCATGTAGTCATCATTTTGACTGGAATTATTTTATTGACCAAAACTGCATGTGCTATTCATAGCATCACAGCTACTAAATGGAAGTCTTGCCAACTATTATCCTATTGAGACTAGGGATAACCCAAACACCAATCTAAATCTGCCGATCTTCATATTTCTTAGTGAAAGTTGCTTTCTATAACCAGCCAATCTATGACTTTAACACATCCGTCGTATTTCAAAAACACTTCATCTTATTGAAAAAAAAAACCAAAAGAACATCCTTAACACCTGAAAGTATGAGCTGTTAATATTCTTCTTGGAACAATTTGCACGATGATGATGTCAAACTGGGCAGCCAGCTTGAAATTAATGGTTGAATTTATAAATTAGAAAAATAGAATCAAGGACATTATTTAAGGCAACTTGCGGAAATGCCAAGCCTATCATAAACCATCACGGGAAAATGAAATTACTCCAAACCCCTTTGATGCCTGCTCAAAATTAATAAGGGTCAGCAGGCCTGCGGCAGACTTGATGCTTTGTGACTTGGTACAATTCTATCAACCTATGAGATCGCTGAACTTCTTTTTCTTAGTCACAAGGGACGAAAATGTAATTTAAACAAAGTGTGGAATAATTTGGCCTAACATAATTTGGTGAGTGAGGTGTTTAAGGAGACCTTTACCTGCTATTATGCCGTCCATCTGCTCCAGGGCCGCCGCCAACATGTCACTGGCATCAGACATCATTTTCAATCCCTGTCGCAGCTGGAGAAACAAAAGATGCAATAGCTCAATGATAATGCAAAACTAAGAAATCAAATGCTAAAAAAATCTGTGAAAATGTCACATTTAGAGATGGCAAGAGAAACCAAAAGGCAGAAAAAAACCCGTATTTGAATAATCAAAAATGCATTAAAGGTTGGGTAAAATCATTTCATGTTATGAACATTTTTCACATTATCAGGACAGGAAGCAAAAAGCAAATAAGAAAACAAAAAAAATCAAGGCAAATTTGCCCAATTCAAAATAAAATACATGTGGTACATACAATAATTATGAAAGCTCTGCCCCATTGACTCAAAAAAAATTGCCATTCCCATTGTTTTTCTCCTAATTCAAAATGTTTCCTTTCTGAAAGTGAAAATGTGACAAAGAGCAACAAAAATATGAAAAAAAAAAAAAAAGAAGTTTAAGGCCACAACTGTATTTTACTAATGTACAACAAAATACTTGATCGGGTAAGATGACAAGCAAGGAAGAAATACAATTCTACCAATTACATTGTATTCAATTCAATATGTTAATAAAAAATAGCTGAGCCATATTCAGTCCTGCAACATGACAAAACTTCAGCAGATGTTCTCCTGTCCCTCATGAGTATTCTTATTTTTAGCACACTACACACAGAGGATCCCTCATCCTCAAAATCCACTCATATATCCTGCGTAGTATTAAAACCGTTGGTGTGGTGTCTTTATTTTGGAGTTATATCAGCGATGTGACGAGAAGACTAACTAGTTCCACGTCTAGAAACCCTGTGTGGAGTTGACTGAAGAGCAGTTTTATACGGCTGAGCCTGGACATCAGCCCAAACAGCACAACGCTTCTTCTCTCTGAGGACCTTTAATGAAAAGGCGGTGTTGTATTTAAGCATGCACAGACTCGAACGCGCACACACATGAATTGGACACGCGCACACCGTTTTAATCAGCTGCCTCATATCCTGTCAGTCCCCCGTGATGGGACATGGAGGCATAGTTTTAGATTTTTATTATTATTATTATTATTATTTCTTTTTTTATTATTTCTACTGCCCACTCTTAACACACAATAATTCAGCCATTTCCATGGCAACAGTTTCCATTATTTTGATAAATAAACAAGGAAGTTCGGGATTTTCACAACTGGCTGAGAGGAACAACATGCAATAGAAACAAGCAAATTCTGGACGAAAACTAGCTTTTTCGAGGTTATCAATTCAGCACTTAGACTAATTTTAAAACACTGCGGGTGCTAATTTAAACCAAAGTGGTATTTTCAAACTGTGGGCAAATTACAGAGTCAGGATCTCAGGGAAGGCCTTGAAGTTTAGGTTGACTCAGGTTATACATAAACCCGTTCCTTGGCGTAAAACCCCCCAAATCTTAACTCCTGAGTTTCCAGTGACACTTTAATGTTTATAAACTACGTATGTGTGAGGGGAAACTCTGTGAAGGCACAAAATATCACACCTTCGGGAAACCTGAAAGGAGGGGTCGGAGGTAATGTCACCAGTAAAACCAGGAGCAGAGACCAACGCATGCAACAAGAAAACTGCAATGTGTGGTTCTTGTATATTGACTGACTGTCGCCTTATGCAAAAAGGACGCTGATCTGTAGTGAGACTAGGGAGCAGGTTGAGTAGAGGTGGAGGTATGCACTGGAGAGAAGAGGAATGAGAGTCAGCAGGAGCAAAACAGAATACATGTGTGTGAGTGAGAAGGAGGACGGCGGAATGGTGAGGATGCAAGGAGGAGAGGTGGTAAAAGGTGGATGAGTTCAAATACTCTGGGTCAACTGTCCAAAGTAACAGAGTGCGGAAGAGAGGTGAAGGAGAGTGCAGGCAGGGTGGAGTGGGTGGAGAAAAGTGTCAGGAGCGATTCGTCACAGGAGGGTAAAAGTGGAAGCCAGACTAGCTATGTTGTATGGTCAGGAGGCGGTGGCACTGACGAAAAGACAGGAGGCGGAGCTGGAGGCGTCAGAGTTGAAGATGCCAAGATTTTGTCGTTGGGAGTTCATGAGGATGAACGGGATTAATCGCTATTATTACTCCTAATATTAGAGCGACAACTCAGGTTCGGAGACAAAGCGAGAGAGGCGGGGGAGCGATGCCGGGTGTATCGGGAGAAGGATGTTGAAGATGGAGCTGCCAGGCAAGATGAAAAGAAGAAGGCCAAAGAGGAGGTTTATGGATGTGCTGAGGGAGGACATGCAGGTGGTTGGCGTGACAGAAGAAGATGCAGAGAGAGCGATGGAGACAGATGAGACGGTGGGGCGACCCCAAACGGGAGTGGTTCAAAGAAGAAGTCTCCATATACAAGAACACGATATCGTAATACGTAGATAAGATTTCATTAACCTGTTAAAATAGAATAGTCTTGTACCAGTTTTATTTATTTATTTCTTTTATTCTGGGACACTCATCGTGTACAGCAATATTTTCCGTTAGTTTCCATTCTACTGAAGATCATCCTGCAGTTCAATTGTGAAATCGCGCAGATGTTTTGGTTTCTCTTAAATCGAACCTAAAAAATAAAAAGACTTCTAACCAATGCAAGAGTTCATATAAAGCTCCTTTCCCACTTGCACTGAAAGTTGTAAATTTACTGGAAATGTTCCAAATTGGCCTCATGTGGAAAAGAAGCCGGTGTGGTTGTTCCGTAAATTTCCCCACTCGCGACCTAGTATAAATTATGGGAAAATGCCGGTACAGCTGTGAATGGAAGTATGTGTGAATGGAAGCAGCAACATTGCTGGGAACAGCACGTAAAGTATGGGTGGAGCCGAATCCCAATACAGGCAAAGCACAAATAGTGTGTTATTACGAATATTTAAAAAATGATGTTTTCAGGAGAAAAAATAAATAAATAAATAAATCATAATTCGGAAAAAAGGTGAGTCCGATCCGAACCTTGGATCTCAGATGTTAAGAGGAGAAACTGAAACACATCCAGTCTCTACAGAGACAGGTCTTTTTATTCTTAAATGCTTTGCCTTTTACTTCTTAAAAATGCCACCCAGACCCAGAACATATCTATTACAGTTAGGGATGATGGAGATGGGCACTACATGGTGTATGTCAGTTCGGGAAGTATAAAGTGGTTTGAGTGCGGTGACATCGGCACAAGCACTTTGCTTGCCCGCTGGCTGCACCAGAACATGGAGCCTGAAAGGGAACCAGCGGACAGGGAGAGGTAGAACGGGTGGAGAAAGTTCCTCCTCCGGAGGCAGAGAGTGTGGGACAGGTTGAAAACGATCACACTGATTTAATAACATTGGGTTACGGTTATTGCAACCGTGGACGGGGGCTCAGTCCTCACTCAGTGGAGGGAACCGAGGGGCAGGGAGGTGGAAACCGAAGCCCTGGCCGCGGAGCCAGGAAAAAAATCCAAACCTATTCAGATTGTACGTCCGTTACCGGCAGATTTTCCAGACGATGGCACCTACACTGGATAATGTACTAACCCTAACCCATTACGTACTGTATCTGTAATAGTTACGGAACTTCTCTGTAAAAGGAGGCCAACGTGTGATTGACTACCTACTGCTTTTGCAGGATATTTTTATCCAGCAATGTTATGGATTCCATGTGAGAAAGGGGTTTAAATGACAGAGACCTGGCCGTTATGGAAGAGAATTAAAGAGGTTTCTATCCTTTTAATCTACTTTTTGACGGGGGAGCATTTACGCTTTCCTATTCCAGTTCTTAGGGCTGTCGTAAAATGATCCTATAAATATGGGCCTGGGCCGACCTTTGACACCATAACGTTTTTTTTTGTTTGTTTTCTTCGTAAATGGCTTGATCAACTTGACAACAGAAAAATGCTCCAACTGGCAACACTAAAATCCATCAATCGAACTGGAATTTAGGGCCGTCAACACTTTAATTTGAGCAAATGCACCTCAAAACACACATGGCCCCCGACCAGATGTGCTGCTTGTTATTCACTTGTCACTAGCTGCCGAGTCAAAGCACAAGACAAAAGCATGTCCACATACTTTTCCACTGGCTG
Source organism: Zeus faber (assembly GCF_960531495.2). Lineage (NCBI taxonomy): Eukaryota > Metazoa > Chordata > Actinopteri > Zeiformes > Zeidae > Zeus > Zeus faber. The sequence goes on along the minus strand of NC_137201.1, from coordinate 17,217,496 downwards.
TTGCATCATCCCAGATCCAGACTGAAATGGTCTTGGTGCCTTTGCGGTATAACCAAGATACTGAGACAGACTGCAGTACAAAGCACGTCTAGTTACGGAAAGACACAAAATCTACTCTAAATACTTGGAAGACCTTCATGGAATGTTAGCGGTAAATAAAGAGAGAGATAATCCCCGCAAAGAAAGAGAGGCTCCGTATTCTAAACGTCGCTTATAAGCATTTCAGTTGTGCCTTTACAAAATAAAGGCGGTAGACCAATTTCCACTTTTTCGTCTTGTTTTTCAAAGAGAATATCAAAAGTGGGGGAGATTTGTAGCTGCAACTGGCCTCTATCCGTTTGTGTATTCGCGCTCATAGACAAAGTCCCTCACTGTCTCCTCCTATAAGTGGCATTGACAACCATAAGACATACAGAGGGCTATTGTTCCTACTGGCCGGGTAGACAGCGAGCGAGCGAGAGAGAGCGACGGAGTGAAAGAAACAGAATGAGGGCCGGAGGGAGAATAAAGATGGCTCAAGATAGCCATGCTTGACTGCAGCTCAGGGCGTTTCAAACACCTGCCTGCATTCTCTTCTCAGAGCCACACAGCCGCCAGGAAAAAAATGCAGACATGCAGACAGTAATGAAAAAAACTAAGTGTAGACTTCACTAATGGAGTTAAAAAAAAAAAAAAAAAAAAAGTCAGCTCCGGGGCTTTTAAGGCAGGACTGAAAAAAACCCCGCCTGGCTGACCAGTAGAAAACTTTTGTTGCATAAAAAGAGAAAAGGTTGCCTTGGGGCCACTTTCTCAAACAGAGAAGAAGCGTTTATGGCAGACAGAGAGAGAGAGAGAGAGAGAGGACTCTGCGTTGAGACGGATTAGACTGGCAGTAAAAAGCTCTGGGTGTGAGGACTTTACAATCCAGACAATTTATAGTTTAGACTACAGTCTTTCCCCAGACACAATGCCCCCTTATCAAGGTTACACCAAAATAAATATAAACCCAAAATGCTTGGAATAAGTGATTCAATAGGTTGACTCAAATCATTCAACATAATGAATAACGCTCTCCCTGATGTGCGTCATACAAACAGTGACTAAATAACGCTTACTTTCATACCGTGATGCCAAAAAATACCAGTCAGTTTGAGCTGCCCAATTGTGGCTTTCCTACCTCACCCACTTTTACAGCTATCAGACAGAAAATCTTAGCCTGGAGCAGAAAAAGAAACCTTGGAAATGCTTGAGAAACCACACAATCTAACAATGCTATTCAAGGGACATTCTGTTATTCTATAAAGCACCACTGAAAAACGACAGTCACTGTGATCACTATTAGAACTGATGTGTAGGTTCATAGTAAGCTTTTCAGACGAAATACTTAATGTGGGCCACTGACAGGCATCCCTACAAATAACTTGCTTCCAGCTGTATTGTGAAGGCCGGTTTTACAAGATTTTCAACAAGATTTAAGCAGGAATCCCTAAAATGCGTTTCCCCTGGCGGCAGCCTGGCGGGTATAGAGTATTTGCACTGCTCTGAAATAACCTGCAGCTATTTCCAACTGATCATAACACAATACCACTCAACAACAAGACCTACTTGGGGGCTGGCAATGCGGGACTTTTCTTTTGCTTGTGCAACGACCGGCCGACGATAAAATGCTAACTTTTCGAGCCGTCCACCTGGAAAATTAGCAAGAAATTCAAAAAAAAATTAAAGAGATTCATAAATGGCAGTCGGATGCATCTTTTGCAGGCACAGTGGCCAGCCTAATGAGGGATAGGTTTCCTCGGAAATGTCACTGAAAACACCGCCAATGCTTGCTTTGCCCACAACGAATAATCAAGTAGTTAGTTCACATGTCACAGTTCACAAAGTTCACATGCCACTTTAAATGCACATATCTGTATATACATAGGCATATTCCTTCTATCCATTCCATTTTATTTCAATTTATTTTTATTGTATTTTATTCTATATATTTTTATCTTATTCTATAAGTATTCCACTTACTGTATTACGTTTTAGGAGTGAGTTAGTCGGTCTATTAGAAAGGAATTTTCTACTTTTTATTTTATTTTTTATTTTTTCCTAGGACATATTGTGTGCTATCACCGGGTGCGTTGCATTACATTTCACTGCATATATGTATGAAAGTATGTACATGTATGTGACAAATAAAAAAATCTTGAATCTTGAATCTGTTGAATCTTGTTAGGGCGATAAAATCGATATCGCAACATAGTTCCATTTTGCCTTGAAAAAAATGAATCACAGCAAAGTTGTGTCATTTTCTTGTGTGTGAGTATCTTATTAAAGTATTCAGAGGGTATAGCGTGTACAGTACCGTGTAATAAACACTATCGGCGATTTCTAATCACAGGCGGAGAATGACTGCATTTGATTTGGGAATCTGGATTGACAGCGTCGTTAAGCGATCCAGAGGAAAAGACGTAGCCCCAGGCAGGAGACGCGCAGCCAGAACACGTGTCTAGCAAATAAATAAAAACACACAATACAATGTACTCGAACGGCTTTCTTTGTAATTATTTTTTTGGGGGGGGGACAAATGGGACAAATCTAACAAGAACCGCAGACAGATTTCTGTCACTATGCACTTCGACGGTAGATTTAGGTTTCAAAACTCCCGATAAAACGTCGGACTCAAGACGCACGATGGAGGCTGTTTAATCACTCGGGGCCAAACGGTTGTTAGGGCTGAGTTTTCAAGGACCTGTGGACAACCCCGGTGCAGTTGCAAGAAGCCCGTCATTTACAAAGACCGAACGGTTTCTAACCGCAGCTACACTGGTTTATTCTTTGTTTACACTTTTAAAAGTGTGTTGGCATTTTGTTTGTTTGTTTGTTTTTGTGCGTAGGGTGACTTTCTTCCCCCCCACCTCGGTACGTTACGCCTGTTTTGTTCCGATGTGAGCTGCTCACCAGATCGGGTCCAAACTATAAACAGAAACAACCTCCAGACCTCCAGACCTCCACGCCTCCAGGCTAACACCACCACCCCCGCCACGGAACGTGACGCGACGCGCCTACACGACTCCACAGACTT
>NC_137201.1:17011944-17211944 GCF_960531495.2 Zeus faber | reverse complement strand
ATCGTACACTTGCAAAGACAGCTACCGTCGGTGTGTGATTCAATTCACCCCGAGGCAAAAGCACTGGAAGAGCTGTAGCCCAGAGATCACAAAAGGAACACGTTTTCAACACAAGCATCTGTGGCTTTATCGTGCGGCTCCCCGAACATGGGAAGCCGCTCTTCAGCTGAGTGCCGCGTGCAGCCCCGGAGCAGCGTACCCCTTCGGAGGCCTCTCCATCTTCACAGTGCTGGGGTCACATTCCAGCATTTCTCTGATCCACTCGTCGTCTCTCGCTCCCTCAATGAACTCATCCAGGCTGATGATGGCTGTGGAGACAGGAGGGTCAGGGGGTGATCTGGAACAGCGTGTGCATTGCATTCAAGGGAATCTGAAGATTTTTTTATTTGCACTGTACATTTGCACAATGCACAGTTTCTCTGTTATTATAACTAGAGGCTTTATGTAAATAAACTGTAAAAGGAAAAACAGACATCAGGGGCAAGATCAGAATTAAGGCAAAAGCTTCAGGTATAAAAATCTTAAATAGAAAAGCCTTAAATAAGATTAAACATTTAACAATGTTTTACATTAAACAATTTCTTTTAAGTTTATTATTATTGCTATTATTCATTTGTGGAAGGAAATCAGTCCATCACTTCGTAGGGTAAGTTTCAACAACAGACACCGGCTGTATCTATCCTGTATCATGTTTCCCTTTTACAACGTGGAGGCTACAACCTCCCTTCATCTGGCTCCACCTTGATCGAATAAGAAAACGTGCGTTACAGTCGCACTAGGCTGATTGGAGGGACGCCACTAAGACATGGCCCAGAACAGAAATGGGAAAGAGTTTAACTAAAGATAGTAGTGCGATAATTGCAACCAGGAGACGCCGTATTTCACATAGGAGGCTTGTTATGAAGACACCGGCAAGCTTAAGAATGAATTTGACTCAAGGTTGAAAGAGATCATCCTGCTCCTCTGCTCTCTCACCGTTATTGTCTTTGTCCAATCTCAAAAATATCCTGTTGGTGCACTCTTCAGCGGTTAGAGGGTTAAGCTTGGTCATGGCGGTCGCTATACTCATCTTATAAACTGCCTGCAAAAAGAAAGGAAGCGGAAAAATGTAAACGTCTGTAGATTTAAAAAAAATTATAATAAAAAAAAAAAGGTCATTATGGTTACATCCAGTAATCATACTGCAAACAGCATATACGCGTTGATTTGAAAATGCTTTTATAAATCCAACTGTGGTGGAGGAATGCTATCCAGGCCTTCCGGGGTGTGTGGAGCAAAGCACAGCGCGCTCACCTGCATGATCTCCAACATCTCTTCCCGAGTGATGACTCCGTCTCGGTCTTTGTCGTAGAGCTTGAACGACCAGCGCAGTTTTTCCTCCGAGGAGCCTTCGGTGAGCATGCTGATGGCGATGACATACTCCCTGAAATCCACCACCCCGTCCTGGAGGAAACCACCCACCTTAGCATCTTTTCCTCAAGCACATTTACAAGCACAGCAATTTATTTGTAACAAATTCGTGTGTTATGGAACTAAGTGCTGTGGTGGTATCAGGGCATATTGTTTGATATATTGAAAACACCTACAACACTCATCACCCACCTTATTATTGTCGAGTGTCCGAAATATTTGTTCTGCATACTCGGCGGAGTCATTGCCCACTGTTCCGTTGCAAAAATGTCTTTGGAACTCATGCAGAGTGATCAGTCCACTTGGGCATTTATTTATGAATATTCTATAATTTAAAAAAAATAAAATAAAAATGACAGCTGTAGATATGATGCAGGCCTGGACACCTGTTTATACCTTTGCACAAGACTGCATAGATGGTTTCCTAAAATAATCAATTGACAACTTATATGACAGCACATTTAATTAGTGGCAGTGTTCCTTGATGGATCTAAGACAGAACCGAATAACATTTGTCAAATTGGCTGATCAATACTGTTGAGCAGATGAGTGAGCTGCAGAGAATAATTATTGCTTTGTGTAAAGGATGTTGGTTAATTATTAAAGAAACATGTATTCATTGTCAGTATTTACGCTCCTTAAAACCTTCCTAAGTTAACCGTGCTGAATTTCAGCAGGCCTGCCGTGCGCCCTGCAGCTAATGGAGTCAAACCCATAAGGAAAATGCATCTATTATAATTGACTCTGAAGACAAGACAAAACACAACCTTACCTGAACCATTCATAATGTTCTCTAACACAGGACTCTCCTCTTCGACCAGGCATAGTAGCAGCTTGTCCCATTCTCTACACACCTCTCATCTCAACACTGTCAATATATTCACAGCAAATCCCGGCTTATGCCCGACTACTTTCCATTGCACTTACCATGAACTTATCACATTTGGCAAATTAGTTGGATGTAATCTCCTTGTGTTAGGGGAAAAGGTAAGGGTACAAATGAGGGCAGGTGAATGCCAATGTAATTACTGAGACAGCAGGCGCAGACATGGCAACCGCATCTTGATCTGGTTAGCTCAAGACCAGGCACGTGGATTAAAGAAGGTCAAGGATGGTGAAAGGTAAACTTCCGCCGGAGATTACAGAGAGGGATGAGCTTGCAAAGCCGATTCGGAATATTGCAGTTTTTCAAGCCTAAATTTAAAATTCATATGACGGCACTCACTTTCCAAAAGATGCACCGTGGGAGTTCAGTAAACTAATGTTTATTCAGAACTTACATGACAGTCTAGACAGATGTGTCTTCTTTGCCAAAACTCAGACATAATAGTAGCAGCATCAATGCCATGGACATATACAGTAAGTGCTTCATCTCATGAACAAAAAAAAATAATAAAAGATTTTTGTTAAAACAAACAAATAAACCTACCTAACTAGCGGGCACAGAAGACACAGCCATCAATAGCGATCTCCCTGTAACTAAGTTACAGTTGCAGGCTTTTTAAAGGATATACATACTGTATCGCGCGCACACACACACACACACACACACACACACACACACATACTCACCAGACGCCTCACAAGGCAAACACTTTAAATCCATCAAACCCAAAAGCAGAAAAACAAAGATGAAAAAAAAAAAAAGAAGAAAAAAAAAAAAAAAAGAAAAGCTGCATGCAATGTAATAACAAACCGGCAAAGCATTATGAAATATGAAACAAAAATATTCCCTACAGATCACAAAATCTACAATGCTTAGGCTGTATAATCATGACAAAAACAAAGAACTCAAATTCAGTGACTGGAGGCCAGCATATGATGACCAGCGTGGGCTGATGGCGTTCACTCAGCCAGCCTCAGTCTTTAACAGTCTTATTATTCTGGGGAACTCACAAATACGGTACAATGATTTAGCAAGAAAACATTACAACAAACAAATACTTTACCTTTTAAAGGATCTGTCTGTGTCTATGACACATCGTTTCAGTGCTGTTTGTCCGCTTAAGTGGCAAGCACTGATGATGATGATGATACCTTTAGCCCAGTTTTAAAAATCTAAACAGGACTCTCGACGTGTCGGCGAAACATCACGTGGTATAGTAAAACCGCCTGACTGATCCGACCACACACTAATCAAACGCAGATCTATCCCTCAACACAGTTATGGCCCACTGTCTTTCACGGAACGGCTCGATGTCTGTGCAGACATGTCGAAAGGCACATCCGAAACGGGCAGCAACAGTCCTCTGCGCCTCCGTCCAGTGGGTCGCAGTTTTTCCGAGCACAAATTCAGAAAGTGGAGTTTATGATTCACAACGCACTGGATAATGCTGAAAAGACCTCGTTGGAACACTGGAGTTGAAGCGGTGCGGATAGAGGATGCTCAAAGAGCTCCGCACGACACTGCTCACATGCATAGACCCGGGCAGATGTTTGAACAGAAGTACAAGGACAACGTGCAGGTCACATCTGAAATTAGACGCTATACACAAATTAGCGATTGAAGACGCCGTAGTTATCCAACTTGGAGGCAGATTTCAAGTCATGAAATAACACAATTTCCTGATGTTTCATAAGACAGTACTCACGTACAAAACATTGCATTTCACTTCACCGGACAAAAATGTACAATAGATTTTGGTGAACAAAATGTGACTGGATGAGTAGCGCAGAGGAATCGAACCGAAATGATTGCGTGCCTACCACCACACTTTAATATGAGTAAGCTGTAGCAGTTGTATGGTTCATGTGGATAATTTTCATATACAATTTTATCAAAGGCTGCAGACTATGATGTCAGATTGTTGAGAACTTTTGCAATTCGGACACAATTTAAAAAAGCCCTACCATGTAAAGGACACGCACTGTTATTTTTTTTTTTTTTTTTTTTTTTTTTTAACTGCTCAGCCAACATGGATAGCACCCACAAGTCAAAGCAATGTGTACTTGAACATTGTTACTATATTTGGCATCAGCAATAATTTAAGCAAGATGAAAAGTAACCATTAAAGAAAACTGCTGCTTACTTACAACTTTGGTAATTCAGTTTGTTCACCACACATCTTCCCACAAAGGCCATCTGGTTGGGAGCCACCTTAACACTGGGCTACAGGGTCTTCAGTCATCCTTACAACCCTGGAATGCAAGCCATAAGTAAAAAATAATGGCTTTTTCGAGTTTAAAACGTATTCCTGCAATTGTGGGAATGGGTTAAACATTACTGTATGAGTTAACGTCTATGCTCAACGACATTTCTTGCCAAGTGAGTTTACAGTATTTCCACTACTGCAGAGATCTACTATGTGCCGTGGTTATACGGGTTCTCTTCCCATCTGATCACTGCGCCAGTACATTTCACAGACTTGCTGGCTCCCATGCCCAAGGAGTGCCATCCGGTGAAATAAGTCACTGTACAGTGCATAACGCTGCTTACTGCCGCCACAATGGTTGGCGTTTATTGAACCACTACACACCCTTTGGAGTATTTTGAGCCAGGCATGGCACATTAGTCACAAAAAACACTGAGACAAAGAGAAACCGCTGAAAGTCTAGAATATCTGGAATGTCATCCCTGCATAGCTTAATCTCTTAAACAACTCGTGTGTGACGACGGGGCATGCTTCTGACGAGCATATGAACCATGTGAAAAGCCTTGAGACTATCAGTGCATAATAGTACATGGAGGAGAAAAAAAACCAAAAACTTTTTCATGACAACATCGAATCTGCAAATGAAATATAAATCTGGAAAAAAACAAGCGTGGAAAAACATGTAAAAAATGAAAAAAATGATACCAGTTCCACCATTTTTAAAGTCCATCATGTATGCAATGATTTAAAAGCCTAACATGGAGGGACAAAACACTGCTACTATAGAAATCAATGGGTGAGAACACGAGTTAGTTGTGTTAATTTTGCCCCCCCGAGTAATCAGCTCTGCCGTTCTCTGATCCAGAAAACACAACATGTGGAATGGGCAAGTTTTCTGCTTACCAAATCTTAATCTCAGACACATAAAAATGGGACTCGCCTACAAAAATGGGCCGATCTATGGGAGCTGGTGATAACGTTAATTATTTTTTCTTTTTTAAAGATGGGTAAAGAAAGTCTGTTTTTCCAATGGGTTGGAGGAAAGAAATCCAAGGATCCCAATACCGGAGAGTGACTGCTCATGAATTATAAATGGGAAACGAAAATCTGAGATGTCCAAGTGAAGTGAATGATCCTTGTCAGTTTCACAAGACCTGAAGATGTCCAGGTGCTGTTTACCAGAGAAGTTGTGAGACAATTATTAATTAATATTATTGAAAGCACAAAGATATTGACTCAGTCAACAGAAAAGCTGAGTGGCTCACTGCTTGCCAGCTCAGTCAGAGGTGATGGAAGTGTGGTCAGTTGCGTTTCTGGCTTGATCTCGTCAGATCTGCATGCTGCTTGCCTTGGTGTCTTCTTTTCACTTACGTGATCGAATGACTTTTCTTCTCCCACCAAATTACTTCTTTTCAGTGCATTTATTGTCTGCCTCACTCCCATCCTTTCTTCAAGTGCAGACTGACCGAGAGGAGCAGAACAACGAATCACAAGTAATTGTACAGTCATTAGTGGTCGTAGGTTCTAATTTTTGGCCCCAAGGGAGAGACGGAGGAGATGGTAGTTCTGGGATCGCAGCGATAGGCCTCCAGGACACGCAGACGGCTGTAAGGCCTCAGAGGCACATCCTCCTACAGGAAGTGGGGAAGCAGGTGTCACTTATTGACATGGCTCCTGCTACCTTTGACAGCAGTCACCTGAATATTACACAGCTTATATCAAGGAGATAACTTATAAATAAAAAACGTCTTTAAAAAGGTTGAACCCGGCAGCTTGAAAACGCTAAGAGTTTCAGAGTATTCGTCAGAGCGACACTGCGAGACAGGTTTGTGCTTCTATAGAGACCAGTGCATCTCCTCAAAGTCAACGCCCTCGCCCAGGTTTGCGTCCGTCTCCAGGAGGCTCATGATCACCGCCATGGCCGCCTCGTCATTACTAAGGCTGCCCAGGCCAGGCCCCACCACACTGTCCAAGTCAAGCTGCGGATTTTCGCCTAGAGATAGAAATAAAGGAAAGAGGGAACATTAAAATAAAATAAGTTGGACACCAAAATCCTCAAATCGTTTTTTGGAGGATCAGATCTTTTGTACCACGAGTTGTCAGTCCTACAAATACTATTTTCATTTGCTGTTTGACAGAGTGAGTGGCGTTGAAGAGATTGTACCCATAAGTGATTCTCCCCCTGAGAGCGATGCTCCCTGAGGCTCGTCTTCAGAACTGGATTTCCCAGTCACCTCCATGTCCACCACCTCTCCATTTGGCACCTGGTGCGGCCAATACGAACAAATCAACGACAAAACGGCAGATAGGTCCACTGGCATGGACAGGCGCACGAGATGACTTACGTTGCTGCTGGCGTGATTGTGAGCTTGTGGAGATTTCTCCTGCAGCAGGCTGAACGGGCTGACGTTGCCACTGGAAGGTGACGAGTTCATCCTGGAGCAGCAACAAATTTCACGCTAATAATCAGTCCGATCTAGAGAATATTATTCAAACACTACACCGCGGCACATTAAAGAGTAAAACTGACGCGCAAAAGCCCACCTGTTAAAGTCCATCAGCTCGTTTGCAATCTGGGTCCCTATGCTTCCGGCATAAATCATAGAAGTCGGGTTGCTGGAGATTCCGGGCATTATTGGAAGGGCCTTCTTCGCGTCATCTAAAAAAGAGAGCAAGGCATGAGTCACAGGGAGAAATGGCCTCCATTATGTAGCACGATACAATACCTAAAACACATCACTCAACAGCAACTGACCTTCAGAAGCCTTGGAACTACAAGACTGTTCCGACTTGTTTCCTCGCTGGCTTGTGCGACTAAGGTCATGCCTGGGCACCAGAAAAGCAGCGTGAGACATAGAATGCATGTGAGGCAGCAACAGAATTGACATCGGTGTGAATGCGGTACTCACGATAAGACTGTATTGGTTGACACTATGTATTCTACTTCTTTGGTCCATGGATTTACAAAACTAAACCACTGACTTTGTAGAGTGACAAAAGACCCATATTTTGTTTTGAACTTATAGCAATTTGTCTCTATTTTCTCTTTACTCCGCAGTACTGTGGGGGAAAGAGAGGAGAGTCCAAGTTACACTGCACATTCGCGTAAGAGGTTTCAGAAACCACAACATCACAACCCTTCAACGGGTGTCTTTAACATCCTTATCTTAGGGTATACACATACAGAGGAACTTGTGGGGAGATTTCCTACACGATAAAAATCCTCTGGGATTTAATCTCAGAGATAGAGAGGAATATATGAAGGCTTGCAGTCTCCTCAATTTGTGACAGAGGTAGTCAAAGATCTGGTCTCAAAACCAAAATCCACCCGTCTTTCAATATCATGGTTTCTGCAAGGATTGTCTTACATTTTTATTTACTTTTGTATTTTTCTACAAAAAAAACCAAAATATATTTTCAATAACTACAATTCATAATCTAAAAAAACATTATGGCAGGTTCCATTTTTTTAGAGTGCAAGTTTTAACGTTAAAGCCAAGTTAAAAGACCTGTAAGGATGAATAAAGTAAATATTGTTTGAGGATTTAAGTCGGACACACTTCAGATAGATTTCCTCAGATAGATGAAAGACTGGGGGAACGGAAACATTATAAGGACACAAGAGCATTGGAACTTACCTTTTCGATGTCCATCAGCTAAATGCGCCAAATCATCTTGATGGAAATACTCATAACAGGATGTCCCAAGCAATTCTTGGGGTAGATATCCCAGAATTGTTGTCGCTCTGTGAAACCAAAGATGAGTATTGAAAAGCATTCAGATACATTTTTCAGATGCACTGTTGTGTGTACCGTGGATTGCATAGCGCTACAAAAAAAAAAAGAAAAAAAAAAAAAAAAAAAAAAAAGGAATTAAGGATGGCCAAGATTTAACTTTAGGATTGAATCTCCATGTCATGCCCCTTAAAAAATAAACCGAACATATGGTAAAGAAAACATCTCTTGACACATGATCTCTTTTGGTCTACAACATATTTAGTGAAATTTCCCTCTGAACCTTTTTAAAAGTACCATATTTCAAAATGACTTTCAAGATTTTTCTTGAGGCAAGTTAAAACAAGAGACTCGCAAGTATAATACAAATTCTACATTTATATGTATATATGCATAATGTACTGTATATATTACGAATTGGGCTGTGTGCTGCCTGTGGGTCTTTACTGCACCCAGCAACAGGTTTGTCCGCTACCTGAGAATCATAGGGGACATACAAGGCACAGTGACAGGTTAGCCACTTTTATACAGAGATCCTGCAACACCGCCGGAAAGAAGATCCGTCCCTGACTCGGCTTTACTCTTTTACACTGAACCAAACAAAGGCGGCATAATGGCGTTTTTTGGGACTGTTTCTCCATGTGGGAACTTCTCCCTAAAGAGGGAAATTTGTGAATCTGCTGCAGAGCTGCAGCGGAATTGTGTGCGTAACGACCCACCGTTCTAAAATTGAGTGTTAAAAATTTGAATACAGTGGTACCTTGATTTACGAGTGCACTTACATACGAGTATTCCGAGTTACGAGACGTTGTTCCGTAGATTTTTTTGTATTGATTTGCAAGCAAAAATGTGAGTTACGAGGAGCGAGCTTCAGGTACGCCGCCGCTGGTGGGCGTGGCGAGCGAAATCGGCCAGCATCCTGCATCTCACTTGTTCACTTCACGTGGTAACCTGACCGCTCTTTTGTGTTTCGTGCTCGCGTTTTGTGCTTTTTGTGCAGTTATTTTGCCAATTAATTTTTTCTAACCATGGGTCCTTAGAAGGTAAGTGCTGAGAAGAAGCGGATGATGTCGATTGAATTAAAGCATGAAATCATAGAAAAACATGAGCGATTCTCTTCGACATTCTCTTTTATTATGTTTTATTATTTTTTTATACAATATTTGTTATTTATAAATACATTTTTCTTATTTAAAAACACGCAACAAAAAAAAATTGGGGTGTTTTTTTTAGGGGCTGGAACAGATTCATGGTATTTCAATGAATTTCAATGGGGAAAATTGATTTGCTATATGAGCAGATTGAATTACAAGCTCTGTCACGGAACGGATTAAGTCAAAGTAGCACTGTATATTCAAATATTAAAAATAATAAAGCATACTAATTTGAATGGGCTTATACAGGAATATCTGCAGCCCTAATAGGTTTTAAGGTTCATTTTGACAAGGCCGAGCTCCTGAATCGAGTTCTCTTTTCCTGCGACCAACCGACCAAACGCCAGCTGTGCCTTTTACACAGACAGTGTTTCCACCCTGTTTCGCCTCTGTGACTATCTCTGCTGCCGGCTCAGAGGCGGATCGACAATTCTCCCCCCATTCCATCTTCGTACCTTTTACACAGACCGGCAAGGCAGAATAAAGGCAACATTCCCGCCTGTGTTAAAGGGGCTATCGTCTTCTCAAGCTCTAAATACACACCCATAACACTAACATACTCTTTTTAACCTTAACACATTACAATCTCACAGGAAAAAAAAAAACAACAAAAAAACATTTGTATAGATAAACAAGATGATGGCTACCTTTGATCAACAAAGGTGAACTTCCCGTCCATGGCGTAGCGTGTGATGAACTCTGTAGGTTTGACGGGGACCTCCCCGTTAACTTGGGGCGTCGTGTTGGAGTGGACACGCCCCATCGCCACCAGGCAGCTGAAGTGTGAGCTGTCCTTGTCTGCATCAGCCTCCCCCTCCGCTCCCAGCTGGCTGGTGGGCCAGCTTCTCATGTAGCCCGTGCAGTGGACTGTGCAGTACTTCTGGGTCTCTGCAGACACGTGAGAAGACTAAACTTGTGGCACCATTTATATCAGCTCCTTCCATAATAAACTGGAGTCAAACACCATCCTCCGTGTTCCCCCACGCAGACCTAGGGGCGGTTTGGATCTTTTTGACTTTGGATGAACACGACAAAACTGGATTGAGGATTTTGCACAGTATGCTGTACAGCCACAATATATACTCCCACCTTTCTTTTTGGACGTAGTAGCCTGGAACTCCTCCTCCACTTTCACAGATATCTTATTGTACTTCATGCGACAGAAAAAGGAGCGCCGTGCACCGGAACACAGCCTGGCTGTGCCAACGGGAAGGTCAGCCTGGACCTGTAGACCAGCTGGTGACAAAGCAGGAGTGTTATATCTCTCTCACACACACACACACACACACACACACACACACACACACACACACACACACACACACACACACACACACACACACACACACACACACACACACACACACACACACACACAACTTACTTTTAGCGTCTATAAGTCGCTCACGGGGATATGACTCAGAAGCTGAAAGTTGCTCCTTTACTTTCCCAATGTCTTTGGGATGGATGTAGTCAAACAAACTCTGTCCAATGAGCTCGGCCTGTTGGGAAAAACCGCTCATCAGTCCCACCCAAAATCAACATATCAATAAAATATGTCTTTCTGATGAAAACATTCCGACCTAATTCAACACCAGTTTATGAAAAAAAGATAACATGGTGCACCAATTATTACACACAGGATGTCAGCTCTATCACACCCTGCGTGCTCGAGGCAAATGACTCAAAGAGAAATCTGAATAATAAACAATTCAAGTCAGGACACTAGGATTAACTATTCTATTATATTCCAGTTAGTATCGTGCACGTGTGAGTACTAACTGTGGTTATTGAGTAGTTACATTTCTGGGGGTACTCGACTCAGATCATTAAAAATGATCCCAAGCCATTGAATTTACTAATATACAACAACTAAGAGAAGAGATGTTACCCGACTATAGTTCAGCATCTTTATAACCGACTCTGAGACAAAGACTATCTTTCCACGATCACAGCCCACAACGAAGAGGAAACCCTCCACAGCCTGCAGAGGAAAGACATTTGGGGAAAAACAAACGGATTGTTATGGCCCGGCTACACCAAACACGTTACAACACGTCTACGTATTGAGTGCCACGAGAGATCACTTACATTTTAATCTACAACCAAGCTACACAGAAGCCACATGCATCTACTTTATGTACTTTATAGATAGGAAAGTGGAAAAAATTGAGAAAGCTATAGATCAGGATGGTCAGGGATTATGTAAAATATGTGTGCTGGTTATTATACCAGGCTAAAAGCGGTACGGTCCTCTAAGAACACATGGCCTTGACAGTTACTACAAAGAGGTCTCATGTCATGGCTTTGGCAATTCTAGCTGCTCATTTTATTAGATTAATCTGATGATGGCATTTTTGCAAAGCAATAAAAACATCCATCAGGTCGTCTGCGTTTTGTTGCCATGCGTTTCTACCATGACCAGTTTACCTTGAGGACAAGCTGTTTGAGTTCTTCATCAGGAAGGAACGAAGGTTTGTAGCTTGCTTCAGAAAAAGAAGTAGATGAACCTGGGGAACGGCGACAAAGGATTCAGTTCGTTTACAAAGGTTAGTAAAAAAAAAGGTTCGTTTTTTTGCTTAACAAAACAACTAACTAATAAAACTTAAGTGCGCTGTCAGACAAAAGTTCCTGATCTGATTGAGTGTTTCATCTTTTCGATACGAATAATAGCGCCGTCTCTGAAAATTACACAATGATCGTAGAAACGATGCCAATTTTTTCCCAATACATTTTTCACTGGAGAAAGTGAAAACATAGACATGCATCATTACTCATGTCTGACGGGCAAGTGTGGTACCTTTTAGAGATTTGAGATGCTGCACAGCCATTCGAAGCACTGTAAGTTTGTCCAGCTTGCGAGACATGGGGTTACAGGTTGGGATCATGGCCGACAACTCATCGATCAGATTGTTCATCTTGTCTCTTCGCCGCTTTTCAATCTGACTATGGGGCTCCCTGCAGATATACAAAGGAAAATATACAAAAAACACCCAACATTATTTTAAAGTAGCTACTTCATAGAAGCTATGCCATTATATAAGAGTAGCATACACATCTTTTTGAAAGAAAAAATGACTGAAAAAGCAGAAGCTGTGGTGACGTAATTAAAGTCCAACTTTACCTGAAGCATTTTATCTTGACATGGTGATCCTCTCCCTCTGACCTAAAAACAAAGACACACAAACAAGTATAACAACGGCTGAACTGTGTCATAAGGCAGATGACGATACAATACATATGGTTCAAGTCATTGACTGGTACTGTACCTGTCTTGGTCATCTTCCATATCCATGTCAAGAATGGAGACTGACTTTGTGTCCCTGGGATAAAAAACACATGGTCATCAGGTTGGTTAAAAAAAAAAAAAAAAAAAAAAGTGCAATTTACAATGATTTACAACCAACATCATGACTAATGATTTACAAAATCATATCTTTACCAACTGAAGAACTGTATTCTCTTGAACACTAGGCTTATCATGGTGGACCGGTGTCGATATTGGTGTTACCATCTTTTACCACGAGAGAGGGTGTTGTGGAAAAGATGGATGAACCAGCTTACACTTTTCTAGTCAATGCTAATATTTTGGTGGGACCAAAGCAACTGACATACCCATATCTTAAATGATTTGCTTAAGTCTGCCCTGTCTTTATGGCTGAGATACTATGGTTTAATATTTGTTGGTTTAATACATGTGCACACACCGTCGCCTACTTACATGTTGTCCATGCTGCCCTTGCGCTTCCTAGGAATCTCCATGCTTGAGGACATGTCAGCGACTATGGTTGGACTCATTAAGATAGGCAGAGACACAGAATGGCTTTGGTTCTCCTCCTCTAGGACATCTTCTGAAATAAAACACAAAGGATGGGCTTTAACTAGGGATGAAAGTGTTCTGAGCTGATGTAGTATCGCATTCATGTTCTCCACTCCGCACTGCTGCTATAGTGTTTACAGGCAGGATAGTGGACTTCGTCTGTCCCAGCACAATCCAAAAACACAGACACAGTTGGCACTCATTTTTGTAACTCCACCAATCTTGATCCGTCAATACAAAAAACAATTGATTTGACAGCAATACACGACAAATAAATGATTAATCAATTTAATAATTCATGAATAATAATTTTACAGATTGTAATTTCCAATCATATTATTTGTCTGTCATTTTAAGCATTAGAATTAGGTTGGGACTAAGCCCATTTTAGTCGTAGATTGTAACTTACTGTAGACAAATCATATATTCTTGTCATGTTTACTGTAACTTACATCACTGTTACTTGAGAAATATGTGACATAAACTTGTCCCGCTTAATAGGGAGAGCTTCTTTTGGGTTGTAGGTACTACTTAAATAGCTGCTAGTACTCCTGTCACGCTGCCTAATCATGACGTCCTATCTTGGATAAATTTCTAATGGCTCTGTGCATAAACAATGACATAACAGATACAGCAAATTAGTATTTGCACAAATTACTTTTCAGCACAATGCAAGGAGCTTACGTTTTGGTGCATCACCAGTGTTTCTACATACACATTTGGCCTACCTGCAAATTGAAATACGGATAGAAGTTTACAAATCACTTACTATATATATAGGGTGGTAACTACTTCTGCCGCCCTGATTCCTCACATTTCAAACAAGAAGTTTGTTTATGTGTGTAGCAGGAGACAGCCACACGAGCCATCTAAATGCATCTCCATGGCACCCTTTTTTTTTTGGTCTCTGTGACCCAAATAGCCATTAAAAGATCAACAACGTGATTTTTAATCCTGCTTTCTCCAGTGAAGATCCATGGGATTACAGGGTTTTTGCAAAAGGGAACTACATGAGCAGGCCAGGCACACTCACCAGTCTGCCAAACGTGTGCCACAATCCCTTACTCATTCATCCCCGCACGCTCTCGAGCCCTGAATGAGAATTAGTTCCATTCAGGTGACAGGCCTGGCCCAGTCTCATAAGAGATTGATGTAAGGACAGGGTCATTATGGTAAATAATACAAACGTTTGTTGTTTTAGATGTGCTTCGAATTAGAGATGGGACGGATCCAACCCAATATCAATATTGGGTGCTGATACTGACGTCATTCACTCATCGGATATCAGACTGATGTCGCAATCCACGTGCCGATTCCAAGTTCCATTCCGTAGCTTGCGCTGGACCATGAACGGCCACTAATGTCCGCTAATTTAATGGTCTGCCTCCTTGAGAACTCAACTCGGAAAATAATTAACCTGTAAAGCGCAATTTGAGAATACGAACTGGCAGTTGGAGTTAGGCAAACAGTCACTGATTGAAGTCCCCCCGACCCTTCTCCACGACCGTTCCAATACACCGGTGACGTTGATGTATGTATGTCATGTAACCTTACACATAATACTAACAACAAGAACAAGAAAAAAGAGCTCTGTTATCGGAATCAGTACCGTATCGGCACATACAGCCACAACATTAAAACCACCACTAATAACCACTAATATTGTGCCACCAAAACAGCTCTGACCTGTCAAGGCATGGAATGCAGTTTTGTGCATTTGTTTTTCTAATGTGTCACGTGTTAGGTCACGAAAACGCCGGAAAAGGGGCGTGTCATGGTGCCAGTGGGGGGGGTGTAGAGTAGACAGGTAAAAGAGTAGACCGCAACTTAAACGAACAATTACATAAAACTGCAAAAGTGGCCAAAAAAACGGCTCATCACCCAGTGAGACTGTTCCTACAAAAGAGTCGTTCAAAACAGGATCGTTCATATATCTATACTGGATCTCTGAAGGACCGGTGCTTCAGAGGCGGGGATTCTGGAATGGCTCAGAGACCAGAGGGGAGTGTGGGGGTTCTCTGCTGTGCTCCCCACACTCAAAACATTTCATGGCTCCCCCATGCCAGTAAAAAAAATTGATGTGGGGGGGAAGTGAGGCTTCCATGGATCAGGCTTGTTGTTCCAGCACATCCCACAGATGCTTGATCTAATCTGACCCGAACACCGGCCATCCACATGATGTAGAAGGAAACATGATTCATCAGACCAGGCCACCTTCTTCCATTGCTCCATGGTCAATAAGCCCATGGGCACCCATGACCCTGTTGCTGGTCGACCGGTTGTCCTTCCTTGGACCACTTTTAGGTACTAGGTACTACACTGCATTCTGGAAACACCCTACAAGACCTGCTGCTTTGGAGATGCTCTGACCAAGTTGTCTAGCATCACAATTTGGCCTTTATCAAAGTTGCTCAGATCCTTACGCTTGCCTACTTTTCCCGCTTCCAACATATCAACTTCAAGAACTGACTGTTCACTTGCTGCCTCATATATCCCACCCCTTGACAGGTGTCATTGGAACGAGATGAGGAATGTTATTCATGTCACCTGTCAGTGGTTTCAATGTTGTGGCTGATCAGTGTATGTATCGGAATCACATTGGATCTGAAAAACAGTGGATCGGTGCATCTCTACTCCAAATGTTTCCCCTTTCATAGGCATTAAGATACGGTCACACCGCCAGCGACGGGGCTGCAGCATGAAGACAAGTCGCTCTCGTGTCATCGTCAGGTCTCTGCGCCCCTGGCTTCTATGGACTCAAAATCCACTGGCTGTTGGGGGCGCACCAAACATTGGTGGCGCTGTTTACGTAGCAAAATAAATTACCTCTCGAAGAAATTACGTAAATAATCTTGCCATCAGTCCCTTAAAATAAAGAATTGTCCTTGTTGGAGAAACATAAAATGATGAGTTCCTTTTTTTTTTTTTTTTTTTTCTTCTTTTCTCTTTAAATCGATAGATTAAGGAGCGTTTTCCATAAAAAAAAATATTGGCCGTCGCCGGGCATCGCTATTTGCAGTAAGTTAAAATTTGCTCAACTTTCCTTGTCGCCATGAGGCCGTGAGGCTGTGAGCTCGTTGCCAAACCTAGCTCCGCCATCTGCAGCCGGATGAAGCCGAACTCCATTTGAAATGCATTGCAGCCTGTCGCTTTGCAGCACATGTGCGCCGGCGGTGTGACCGTACCTTTAGTTAGTGAACCACCTAATTGGGCCATTCAGATATAGGGGTCAGGCCAAAACGGTTCCCCTGCACTGTTAAGCAATAGCACTGAACAAAATGACCACGTGAAGTAATTTCTCCATGTGAAAACATTTGGCATTTTTGCAGCCGTCTTGACCAAGACACCCTGGGAAGAAGAGCTATCCCTGCCCTGGCTAAATAAAGAATGCATAAACAAAAATGTACACCATTCTCTACCCCAACTCTGCAGGTTAATGCTAATAGGTTACCTTCATGAGAATGTACAGTACAGACACCGACTGTACTGACAGACACTAACACTGCTCCCCAACTGTTAAATACACCAAAAAACCTGGCCCAAATAATCGGAAGCTCACAAGTGCCATGAAACTGTTAAAACATTTCAACGTGTTCTGAAGACTTGGTAAAGTCTACTGTGAATTTAATGTAAATGCCAAATTTAGCTCAGAAAAGCACAAACCCTCTCAAATCATTGAATCGTTCTAAAACAAAAGAAAAAAGAATCCCAACAAATAACAGTAAAATGAAGAAATATAGCATAAGTGTCAACAGCAATACATGGTGCATTTTAATCACCACTAATGAGATTATGTTGTGGCTGGCTTTGTTTTTGTGTCAATTAGTGTCTACAAATCATCGAAAAAAGGAGAATAATACTTTTGGAAGTGCTCCATACCATTTATTCGGCTGCACATTTTAGTTTTTGCAGTTGCTTATTGTACAGTGTTAATCATGGAAATTAGGCTTGAATGATATTAGGGGGGAAAAAAGATAATTTTTCAGGTCTTAATAACCTCTTTAGTAGAAGTATTTGCTTTGTTTGCACACAAGACAGAAGTTTCTCTGCTTTCAATTCCAGGTAGGAACTTTTCGACCTCTGCCGTGCTTCATTTCACCCTTTGTTTGCTAAGGTGACGCGCTCTTGCTCATGGAGTTATTAACATTCTAACTCACATAGATCAAATGCATATCCAGTCATGCGTTGTCCTGAAAGAAATCAGTGCACTGCATAGACCAAAACGGGGAAGGGAAGGGAAGAGCGATGGGAAACGGTCCTCAATCTAGTTAATCTATTAGTTCAGACGGATACAAAAAACAAACATAGAAAACAAATCAAATTGGTCTCTATGCCCATGTATGAGAAACACTGGTTGCGTTTCCCAATCGGCTTCATTTGTAAACATGGCGTCCTTCGTAATGCACATTATATTTGTTAAACCCTAAAACGGCAGTCAATGTTAGTGACCATTATTAACTTGTTAAAAGCTGTATCCTTGACCTGTCCTTTTAAATAAGAAAACAGTGAACATGGGTTAGACTAGTGATTAGTTGTAGTTTTTTGTTTTTTTAAATGTGTTATGGTTGCATTTATTTTTTTAATGGAGAAACTATATATATTAAAAATTTTAAAAAAGAGTCGTGAACAACTGTATTTTCCGTTTGACCTACATTTTATATAACAGTCCTACTACACTATTAGGAAACATTTAATGTGATGATATCACACAATGTTATTAAATAAAGAAATATATATATCAATGTATTGTTGTTTGTTTGTTTTCTGGCCATGACCGCGCTTATAAATATTGCAGGTTTTAAAGTGTAAATAACAACAAAAAACATGCTATTGTGACCTGCCATTTTTGGATTGAAACATCGGGGTTGTATCAGGAGTAATTATTGACGAAAACAAAAGGTGTACTAAAGAACAATAATGGCATTCTTCGCAGCATGCTACTGCAGCGACTGTCAACGTCAGTTACATAAATGACAGATGCTTATTTGACCCACTATCCAATCCAACCCAGTTAGCATGTTTGCATCGCGGTTCGGTCAAATCAACACTGACGGTAAACAGATAATAGTGTAAAATCATTGACAGTTTACAGCCTGGGTGTGAATGTCCACGTCTGTCGACCCGACGACCAAAATGTGTCACTTTATAAGCAAGCGGGCCTGTACACATACCACTGACAGCCTACGCTAAGCTAACCGTCAGCCCGGGATAGCGCCATGCTAAGCTAACCGGCGGTACTCTGGAAAATATTCGCATTGGCGCGAACTTCCTTGCCGACGCGTCGCTCCGAGACGACATTTATGTTCAGACACGCTCTGCCGGACCCGCCACGGACGCCAATTACCGCCATAAACATGACGTTCTCGGGGCAAAACGCGGCGGAGGGGCTTGCTCCACTGATCTACTGACCTAGTTTCGGTAAACAGCAAAGTTGCGGACCCCGAGCCGGCGCACATCCACACGGGCTCACGTCAATAAAAAAAACAACAACAACCAAACAACAACAGTAAAAACAACCAGCAACAAAAATGCGCGGTGAGACGACACCGACCTGCTGGTGTGTGTATGTATGTATGTATGTATGTGTGTGTGTGTGTATGTGTGTGTGTGTATGTATGTATGTGTGTGTGTGTGTGTGTGTGTGTGTGTGTGTAGCTGGAAGTTTACCCGCCGGTCCGCCTGTAGTTCCGTCACCGCCGCCAGCCGCAGCGTCGTTCGCCGACATGGCCGCAGCCGGAGCGGGGCCCGGGGCTCCGCTGCATGAATGGAGCGGCGGACCGGAGGGGAGGGGGTGGCTGTGGGTGTGTGTGGAGGGTTAGCGCGGTGGATCTGGCTCGGCCCGCCGGGGGCAGATGGCCGCGTAATTGCCTTATTTTGTCGAGGCGACTGTAAAGCAGCGAAGGAGCCAGAGACTCACGGGGGGGGGGGGGGGGGGGCGGCGCTCACCGCGGAGGGTGAGCGCCGCAAGACGCGAAACTCGCGAACGACTCGCTCGTAGCGAACGGATTGTTTTAAATGACTCGGGGTGGGGGTCAGGAGTCACTCCGGAGTAAAGCGCGGGGCTGCATTGTTCGAATCACACACTGAAAATATCAACGGGGCACCGGCTGAAATATCTTCCGGGGGTCCGCGTTTTGCCGCCTTCCGCCCCAATAAACACTTTTTTTTTTTAATTATTCCGTTTGAATGAATGGGTTAAGCGATTAAAAAAAATGGACTCTTGCGAGGATTCCATTCGCAGCGGACACTCCCGACCCCTCCCCCGTCGCTCGCCGTGCGTGACGTTACAAGTCGGAGAGTCGAACGACTCGTTTTTGAAGCGAGCGGCTCGGCGAGGTGCGACCCCGAACGAAGAGCCGAAGCTTTCATTGCTCGCTGGAATCCGGGGAAACGCGGAAGACGGAGCGGGACCGGGACCGGGATCGGGATCGGGATCGGGATCGGGATCGGGACCGGGACCGAGACCGGACTCCTCCCCCTGCCGGGCGGGTACCGCCGCGGCTGTGCGTTGTCGACGCTTTCACACGTTTAAATGGAAGAGGGGACAGCAGACGATGAACAATAACAGAAAAAAACCCCAACAATAAACCAGGGTTCCCAAAGACCTCTGTGATTTTATTATATATTTCATAGCTTTTTTTCAATTATTGCTTTTATTCTTATTCTTTACACTCCCATACTCGCGTATGAAATGTGCTATACCGTACAAGTGACCTTGCCAATTGCTTGTCCTTTGTTTTGTTTATTTATTTGACACATTCTAAGTCTTGAGGCCCTCGAGTTCTTCAAATCCAAGTTAGTGTTCGAGGGACAGCGCTACAATGAGGATCATTTCCTGAAACGTATGGACAACGCCTCATCCCGTTAATCTGTTGTTTGAATTTCACTGCCTGCTTCTTAACACTAGATGGCAGACTGATCCAATGACCGCAAGGCGTCGACACCGTCTCAGCGGTGGGTAGATCGCTCCAAAAAACGGAGTTACTTAACACTTTATTATGACTTCACCGCAGGTATAAAAAAAAAAAAGGTACATTTCCAAGTGAACTTGAAAACCATTGGGTACCATTTACTTTAAGTAGATCTACCCCCGCTGCTGACCTCATCGACTGTCAAATGACGTCATCAGAGTCCTGCGTCAGGGCTACAGTGGCTCAAGCTTATTTGTTCCTCGTAGTATGAACTTTCAAATGAATGTGCTACAGTACTTCGACACGTTCCAACTGAATGTGTTGGTGGTACACGATTGGGACAGAGGAAGATGATGACCAAACTAATATCACACGCGTTTGTAAAATGCAGTAAATAAGTAAAAAGGGGGGTCACACATCCCCTTTCTCGCACGTCACGACAACAAGGCGGCAGTGAACGACGTTCCCTTTGCAATGATTTGTATTTATTTTAACGCCTGAACATGGTTTTGAACTACTTTTAAAGCCCAAAGTCGCGTATTATAAGCAGACTTGGCAACTCTGTCGTGTACCTGTGTGCCACCAGATTTTATCCTGCATATTCAATAGCACAGGGAAAGGGGATGTGTGACTTTTTGAGGTATGATCTATAACGTAATAAGTTTGACTCGTAATATAAAATTATCATTGTGGTGTAATCTAAGTTATATGTGACAGCCCATGTCAGCACACAGAAGAGTTCAGGGGTCGCGCAGGGCCCAGGGGAGAGAGTTGCACCAGCCAGGTTAGTGCTGGATGTGGTGGAGAATGTTCAATTACAAATAAAAAGAAACACACTCGTCGTAGTCGTCAAAGTTATTGAAGAAACACGACGTGGTGTCCGAAGCAGAGCTACTGTGAGCGAATGGAGCCGTGGTTACGAGACGTTTATTAACGGGAGGGGCAGAACGGAGGAGCCACCGCTGCCTGATGCTCAACGTGGGGCAGAGCAGGTGCCACAGCCTGCCCACGCAGCGGCACCCAGCGGGACGTTCTCAATAAGACCCCCAGAATCCTTTGACTTCGTGAGAGAAGAAGTGGATTGGACAATTGAAACGTTTTTTGTGCGGCAAGCCACCTCGACAACTCACCCGAGGTTAACCAGGTGAACTCACTAATTTACCGCATGGGGGATGAAGCAGACAACGTGTTACGTAGGCTCACCTTGACCTCGCCGAGCAGAGGCAGCACTACAGCAGTGTCAGAGACAGTTTCACTGGATTTTTTGTGCTGAAGAATAATGTGATCTATGAACGGGCCCAGTTCAACCTGCGGGTGCAAGGGCCAACTGAATCTGCGAGTCGTTTATCACTGCCTTATATGCGCTGGCTGAAAACTGTGAGTATGGACTGCTACATGAGTAACTTTTAAGATAAAGAATAGTGGTAGGCATAAAAGATGCTGCAAGATGCTGCGGGTAGAAAGAAATTTGGATCCGGCAAAAAGCATTAGTATGGGCAGACAAGCTGAGCACACAGAAAGGAAGCAAATGGACTTGAGGGGTGATAGAGCAAATTCCAGCAGAGTGCAATTTAAGAAAACAAAACAGTGCAAAGCTAGGCAACAGAGACAGAGTGGAGCAAAGCACAACTCATGCCCAAATTGTGGAAAAACACCTCCCTACACTAAATTTCAGTGTACAGCAAAGAATATACACTGTCACAACTGCGGATAAAGAGGTCACTAAGGCAAGGTGTGCAAGTTATAGAGGACAGGGAGCACAGTCACAGAGGACAGCACAATGTTTCTGGGCACAGTAGATGCAGGCGAGGACACATGGACCGTGGACATTGGGGTGAGGCACACAAAAGTGGCTTTCAAGATCGACACAGGGCACAGACGTTGCGGAGTGATACCGGAGCAGGTGTACAGAGAAATAACACAAGGTGGCACTTGCAACCCCACTCCAGGGAAGAAACCCCAACCTCTCAGTGGACCAGACGCTTGGCATGCTGTCGGGTGGAGTGATCTTCTCCAAACTCAATGCCAACATGGGATACTGACAGATCCAAATTGTCCAAAGAATGTACACTACACCAACTTCATCACTCAGTTTGGGCGCTATTACTTTAACCGTCTCCCATTCGGCATTGCCTCAGTCCCAGAGGACTTTCACCAGATGGTATGGTAAGGTGACCGGAGGCCTTGACGGATTTGTCTGCCACATGGACATCCTCATTTCGGGTTCAACGCAGGCATAGCATGATGTCAGGGTGTACGCAGTGCTGGAAAAAAGCATAGAAGGTGGGTATCACACTGAAAAAGGCCAAATGTGAGTTCAGTAAGGCCGAGGAGAAGATCTGTGGCAGATGCGCCTGCCACACACTATCTGAGTGGTGTTTTCCAGGCCCTCCGACACAGAGACACAGACGATGGGGTTGAAAAGTCACTAGTTTATTGGAGCAATTGGGCTAGGTGGAACAAGCCCCAGAGCAGATGGACAGCATGTCATGACAAGGGCTCCTCTCCTGTGTTTGTGGGGATGGGGGTTTTACCTGTTGCCCGTTACACCAATCATCGAGCAACAGACACACATTATGTGAACGCCTATGTGCAACTTAGTTGAAATGGCATAAAGTGATCCGTTCTCCGTTGTTAGAAAAAATATTTTGCTGAATGCCCTGTTTTCTAATAAACAACGAGAAGGAAAAAGTTTTTGGTCTCAAATGGAATTTATTATCTTGTAAAAGGGCCAGTTGTACAAGGGTCGGATCAGTGATGTGCTTAAAGCAGCTCTCTAGGATCAACAGTTTATTTTCATGGAGTCAGAGAATATATGGTCAGTTTGGCGTCACAGATTCATACGTGTTCAAGATAAGATAAACTCTGTGTCACACAAAGGAAAATGAGATGTTCCTGCTTTTGCAGCTGCATCGGGAGGAGGATAGCATACGGACTGTACTTCCATTTGGACGGTTTGGAAAACCATGGGAAAATAAAGATATGTGACTGAGGGTATATGAGGTTGTGTTCTTCATTATCTGTGTGCATAAATCTTTCTGTGATTACTTAGATTTAGATGTATTGTTACACACACAAGTTTATATGGTCATGGTCACACAACATAGCAAAGTAATTCATAAAATTCACATCATTCGTGATCTGGCATAAAGGTTCACTGTTTCTCCCAAAGAAAACAATTACAGAGTGTTTTCTTTGTAGATTAATTTATTGGAATTAAGTGAAACCAAAAAAGTGCTGCGCGCAACCGTGCTAATGTGAACACTTCTCCGTCTCTCTCCCCCTGTCAATAACAATGATAATATTATGTATCACAATATTTGGGTGGGACTGCATCGCTATATAAAATTGGATATCGTCCAAGCCTAATAGGAACTACCACCCTGGTCTGCCTGTCCA
Source organism: Zeus faber (assembly GCF_960531495.2). Taxonomy (NCBI): domain Eukaryota; kingdom Metazoa; phylum Chordata; class Actinopteri; order Zeiformes; family Zeidae; genus Zeus; species Zeus faber. The sequence continues at coordinate 17,188,424 of NC_137201.1, read as the reverse complement.
AAGGCACTGTTCCTGATGTCCACGCAACATTGTAGAGTTGTGTCAACATAGACACTCCCACAACATCCAGGGCCTTTAGGATTTCTGGATGGAACCCATCCCCTCCTGGTGCCTTGCCACTGAGGAGCTTTCCGACAACCTCAGTGACCTCTGCCAAGGAAATAAACTCAGAATAAACCCAGACTCTTCCAGCCCCGCCTCTTCAGAGGAAAACTATGTCTAGTCTAAGATGAACATGTTAGGGACACGTGGTGAGTACAGGAGAGTTCTCACCTACTTTGTAACACAGGCCACCTTCTTCCATTGCTCCATGGTTCAGTTCTAACACTCACATGCCCATTGTAGGCGCTTTTGGCAGTGGACAGGGGTCAGCAAGGGTACCCCGACCGGTCTGCGGCTATGCAGCCCCATACGCAGCAAGCTGTGATGCACTGTGTGTTGTGACACCTTTCTATCATAGCCAGCATGAACTTTTTCAACAATTTGTGCTACAGTAGCTCTTCTATGAGATTGGACCAGATGGGCTGGACTTCACTCCCAACGCGCATCAATGAGCCATGACCCTGTCACCGACTCACCGGTTGTTCTTCCTTGGACCACTTTTGGTTTACCGTATACCGGGAACACTTCACAAGACCTGTCGTTTTGGAGATGCTCTGACCCAGTCGTCTAGCCATCGCAGTTTGGCCCTTGTCAAAGTCTCTCAGATCCTTACTCTTGCCCATTTTTCCTGCTTCCAACACATCAACTTCAAGAACTGACTCTTCACTTGCTGTCTAATATATCCCACCTCTTGACAGGTGCCATTGTAACGAGATGGTCAATATTCACCCGTCAGTGGTGGTGTGACGGTATGAAGTTGATACGTGATCCATATGGATTGCCCCCCATGGTTCAGCACACATGTGAACTGTGGATCAATTGCAAAATTGAACCATCATAGTGAAATAAAGTTTTATTGCCGCTGTCAATAGTAATAATTACCAAAACCCAATGCAGAGTTGCAGTGAAAAAAAGATAGACAAGCCAAACGCGTGCTATGTTTTACTCTGAAGGGCAATGATGGGTTCACGGTATGTTGCGCTATGTTGATGCTACTAACCGATATGTCTTGAATGAGCTGTGGTTACAGCCAATGTCTCCGCTATGTGTCTGCGGTTCCGCCATATTGGAGCAGTCAAGATCCGCTCGTAAAAAAATATGTGTATTGAGAGATGGAGACTTCTCTACAAAATCGACTGTAACTTGCTTGATTCTGAACCAATTTTGATTAAATTCAGTTTGTTATAACGTGAGAAGTTTGAACATGATACTGGTTTCTTATTGAAATCAAATTCAGTTAGTGGGGGCGGATCTCATAATATTTTTTCATTCGCTATCATGTTTAAAGTAAGAATGTATCATGCGTGCCTCATATTGCACTTCAATTAAACAATTGAGTATTGAATACTTTATATTTTTTAGGATTTTATTTAAACATCGGGTATCTTGAATGTTGTGACCATGGGTAATAGTTCCTTGCTTCAAGAGTTTTACAGAATAAATGGAAAGCAAAGTTATTTGTCTCCCTTATTGTTTTTCTGATCCGAAAAATGATCCGATCAGATGTTTTGACCTCAAAACCGCGATACGATCTGAACCGTGAGTCTTGTGATCCGTTGCATCCTTCCCTGTCAGTGGTTTTAATGTGGTGGCTGATTGGTATATAAATATATATACAGTATATACTTTATAGTTACATTGAAGTTTGAGTATAGGCTGGATTATTTGATTTAGTTGTTTAGTTGTCACTGTGGCGCGCTCTGCCAACAGGTAGAGTTCAAGGAGGGATATGACACGGTGGGGCAAGAAGGTCCTGGGTTTGGTTGACACCGCGCCCTGTTATCTCCCAAATTTCTGTGCGGAGTTTGCATGTTCTCCCTGTGCTGACAAGGCGTTTCCTCCACCTCATGTCAGTAAGGACCCCCACCAAAAACATGCACTCATCGTCTGACCAGTGATGGACACTTGTCACTAGGCCCCTGGGTGTGTCCACGAATGCTGCCCACTGCACCTGGAGGAAGGACAAGCCAAGGATGGGTTAAATGCAGAGGCCTCATTTTACCATCCAAAACAACAAACAAAAAGGCTTGCTGACCAAACAGAAACAACCACTCATTGGCCTGTGGTTTGTTGGGTCTTGCTCTGGTTGCAGGTTGTGTTCTCTGCACCATGCACCCTATCCACATTGCCCCTGCTGATCTGGTGCGGGTGCACTGCTGCCTGAAGCAACCAGTGCTGGGTCCCAGAGAACGATGCTTCACCCCACCCTGTTGTCCGATGTTTGAACAAGACCACCTTTGTCATGAATACATGATGTTTTATCTCCCACTATTTATATTTGTTTTCATGTTTTATTTCATCTGCTCATTTCATGCCATGTCACTAACCTCTGTCATTTCAGATCCGCCCACTCCCTTTTGCTTTGCTGTCACTCCCTTCCCATGACCTGGTTTCCCCCATCTGCAGCTCATTCCCTCCATAGTCCATTAGTATAAATACCAGTCCACGTGCATTTTGTTCTCTACTTCCTGGTTTCTAGTCTGAACTTCCTGCCTGATCCTCTGGACACTGATTCTCTGCCAGTTCCGTGCCTGATGAGTTTGCCTTCTCTTTTCTTTCAGGGTTAGTCAATCAGCTTTAAAAGTTGTTGTCTTTGTCACATTTCAGTTTAAATATGACCACCTTCTATTTTTGTAAATATTGGCTATGGCGAAAAGTGTCACTGGATTAGGTTTCAATTTCATTTGAGAACTAAGCTCATCCAATGAAAATAGATGTTGTGGAGTTGATTATGTATCAAGAGAATACTAATAGCTGCTTTATTTATCCCCATGAGGGAGTTATTCATCTGCACATTTAACCCATCCATCCAACACCCCATACACAAACATAAACTGGAGAGACCTGTGGACACAATGGTAGGAGCTGGCATCCGACAACCCTCTGGCTGTAATGCTGTGTGGCCAGGGATTTGAACTGGCAACCCTTGGGTTGCTAGTGGGCTTCCCTGACCTCTGGGCTACCTACAGTAGGAGAGGGGCCACAATTTTGGACGCACATACATACATTTGATATACATCAAAACCCAAAATTTGCAGCTACCATGCTAAGTTTTTTCGATTTTAGTAGTTTTATAGTTGAGCATTTGTTCGCATGTAGTTTGTTTTTATTCCTTCTTTTTTTTCCAGCTCTTGCAGCTTCTTCTGCACATTTTCGCAGAAAAACTATTTTGTCTTTACTTCACTGTAACGGTCTCAATTCTTACCCAAACTGTTCATGAAAATCTTCCAACGCAGACGATGTAAGAATCTTAGCTGTGCCGTTTTTACTTTTTGGAATATGGATCAATGCAGCGAGGCATGTTCGCCAATGAAAACCAATGGAGCTCGATGGTCTCTGTTCAAACTGATTGGCACCGTCGCCATGGCAACACACAGGGGGGAGAGCTCAGAAGAACACAAAGGTGAGGGCAGAGGGGGATGTGAGAAAATGACTGTGATTTCCTAAATTCTTACTTGATTTGGACAAATGATATATCAAACTGCTCATATACTTCTCTTCTCCATAAGTATATTAATAATTACATTAGAAAAAATATTTACAATAATGATTTTTATTCTAACAACATTATTATTTTTTTTACATACAACACAGTATTTGTATGCCATTGCATCTAGGACAGAGTTAGTCTGCAAGTGGAGTTCAAGTTCTCAACCTGCAATGCAACGCTTTATTAATTATTAAATCATCAAGAACTGCTGCAATAACTCTGTCCTGTGGACAACCTGTAGGATGACAAGAGCACAGTTTTTTGTTATAGAGAGCCACCACCAACCCCCCTCTTTGGAGAACTTTTTATCATGTTTGGATCTATAAACAACTGATCACTACTCCAAGAGGGGGAGAATCACCACAGGTGAGACAAATAAACATAGAAATAAACAACATTTACACAAAAACAAACACTGGACGACAACAGGTACTGAAAAACAGTGAATCAGGTCCAGGAAAACTGGAACTACAACTGGTCACGTGGCATCTTCCTGTAATAGTTATGGCAGTAAATGAGGGAGGAAAGGAGAAGAATGCAATCACGGAGGGTGCTGGGGTGCACTCGAAGCAGGTGTGGTGGTGTGTGCGTGTGATGGGACCGCCTGTATGTGTTGTTGTGTGTGTATGTGTGTGTGTAAGATGTCCACCGGTGAGTGTACATGACTTATCCCCAATGGTTCTGGTGTAGAATGTCGGTATTATGACGCGGCGCCTTCAAGCAGTGGAAAGGGCCCCGAAGCCCCCTGAACTCTCCACAACCCCCAGGACCCGGGGCACCCGTCGCAGAGAAGCCGCGCAGCAGAAGCAAAAGGCCGACAGCCGCCTCCCACACCCCAACCCACACCACACCACACCCACAATGCGACGCGGCCAGACAGGGCAGGGCAGGGCAGGGCAGGGCAGGGCAGGGCAGGGACGACGTGAACAAGGAAAAGGGATCCAGGTTCCAGACGGGAGGACAGGCAGCCAGGCTTGGTGAGGCAGGCCGGGAATGGTGAGTAAGATTATCTGACAATTTGGATGGAAGCCGGGGAATACACCGCAGGCTTTGATGAGTGATGGACATCAGGTGTGTGGGACGGTGCAGGAGGAAGGAGTGGCAGAGGGGACCAGGAAAGGGTTTGCACCGAGCAACCTGTTCATGATAAAAGAGACAAGCAGCCCCTAGTGGGGCTAGGAGGCTGTGGGCATGACAAAGTCCACTTTATTTGTTCACTTGAGAAGGCAGAACAGAGTACCAGCAGCTTGTGAGACCTGCTGGTATGGACCGTTATGCAAGAAAAAAGTCCCTGTATGCCAAAGACTAAACTGTAGAAGTGATACAAGATAAGGTGGCACAGTGCATTGCACTGCTGCCTCACAGCAAGAAGGTCCTGCGTTCGATTCCCGCCTGGGGCGCTGTCGGCACCATGCTCCGGCGGGCTATCCCCCAATTAGGGGCCTTTCTGTGTGGAGTTTGAATGTTCTCCCCATGCTCACGTGGGGTTTCCTTCATCTAACAACAGCAAGGACCCCCACCAAAAACATGCACACATCATCGTCTGACCAGCGACGGACATATGGAATCAGGTCCCTGGGCGTGTCGTCGAATGCTGCCCCCCCCAGAGGAAGGGATGCCAGGAGGGGTTAAATGCAGAGGAGCTATTTCACCATCCAAAGTGTGTGTTATAAATAATAAATAAATATTCTTCTTCTGATAAAAATGGCAGTCATAAAGTTGTAATCGGTCTTGGTAGTCCACAGCCACAGTTATCCTGGCTGATAGCTGGTTCTTCTGCTGTCAAGACACAAAGAACTGGCTCGAGATTATGGAACCCCAGGGTCAATATTTACTAAATAGTGGAAATCTTTTAAAGTGATCATGTCTCTCCGTGACAAAAAGTGCCCTGAAGTGGCAAAGTGAAAATAGCCTATTGAAAAACAACCTTTTTAAAATAAAAAAAAACATTTATTTATTGCACTTTATTTACTCTGTTCCCTGCCGGATATGTTTGCCTTCTCTGACTGACCTCCTGGTTTTGACCCCTGCCTGTTTTTTGCGAATAAATCTTGTGGACTTTGACTTCTTACCTGAGTTTTTGTGTTGTTCTTGTGGGTTCACATCCGTTCTGAGTCAGTTAGAGTAACAATGTACAATAGTGGCTATTTCAATCAGTTTCACTGTTCTCTCCATGATTATGGTGTAGACAGGTGTGGTGGTTTGGACTAAATCATATCTTATAACGAATATCCAATAGAAATCTTCTCATACAGTGGTCCCAGGGACAGCATCTTATCTAATGGGGTCCGCGGCGTCCAATGTGTATCAAATTGAGGGTGCTTGATTTGACAACGTTTGACAATTTTACCTGGCCATAATAAACTTTTACGTCGATAGTGCAGAGTGCAAGATCAGGCTGCACAATTCTAAGATGTATCTTAAACCTTTCTGAAAAAAAGCACAAATCTCAAACAGAAATAAATTCAACTTAATCAGCGAGGGTGAGTTAGGATATTTTGTGAAAAATTAATACTAAAAAAAATTTATAATAAGACGGCTAGCTATACTTGACTTTACAACAGGTACACCAACACAGAAGTGTTGTTCGACTTGTCCCTCCGGCTCTCATCCCTCCCACACCAGAATCGGTGAGGTCAGAGTTACGCCGGCGTTCCATCTTTGGGATACTGCACCATTAATAGCATCACACAATCTGATGCCTGTCCATCCTCAATTAAATCAATTCACACTTAGAACGTCTTTCTCGGAGTCACCCCTAAGACAGCTATCTGTGCATCAACCAGGCGGCCTTCTTCCCCAAACAAAAAATGACAGAAGAGTCAACCACGCCTATATGTGTCTTCACTCGAAGGGGATAATATTAGATGAGAAATGTTGATCTACAGGAGAATAAATATTTGATCTTGATACAGAATGCCTGGGAGCCTTACTTATTCCATTATATTTTGACTTGTCACCTGGTGCCTGAATTTTGTGTTTTCCTTTCCATAATTAAAGACATTTCCACCATAAATTGATGCAGAAAAGGTACAAGTTGGTGCATAAAAAAAATCCCCAGAAGGCAGGAAATTAAGTGTTTGACGAAAATTGGCAAAGAATGCAAGGGCGTGCCTGGAGCCCGAGGACGACACGTTAGGGTTCACCCGTGACAAGTTTTATAAGTTTTTAATCAGCTCACCACTCCCATCCGTCCTCAGTCCATAGCTAAACAGGCTCATCTATATTTAATCCCTCATCCTCTCTCAGCACTGGTATCAGATGAACCTAACTAGCCAAAGGGGTGGTGCTAGGGAGATGATGACGACGACGACGACGACGACGATGATGGGTGACGCCAGGGGCTGGTCTGTGGGTGCCAGGTACTGCCCCCCTCCCCCACCCCTAACCAGGGGTGGATGAGCTATGAGATGAAGAGGAAGACACATCCCTCTGCTCAGTTCAACTCCACCTGTCACAGAGCTCGCCATGATGCCAAAACACTGAGTTACATTTTCTACACTTTCATCTTCTCCGCCGCTTATTTCTCTCCTCTCCTCTGGATGCTTTGGAGGGTCTACCCACCTGCCTGGTTCTTTGGACTTTCGGGGGATACAGACACGCCATCCACACCCAACTCGGCCAATCCCCTCCTCCACCTTCCAACCTAAGGTTTTTCGGGAGAGAGGATTGGAGGTGGAGAGCCCCATCTCACGTCTGAGGGACCTCTGGCCAACTGAAAGGCGGAGACAGTCAGCGGTGCCTAAAACTCAGAGAGGATGAAGAACAGTGTCTAGAGGAGGATTTTCTTCTTCTTCCAAGAACAAAGAGCACCGGTGAGGTAGAGGGAGACGGACAGTTTTTGTTTTGTTTTTTAAATAGAGAGGGGGGAAAAAACAGAGAAGTAAGAGGAAAATGCCTTTCGGTGGTTTATCTGGGCTGAAGCCGGGGAAGGAGGAGGTGAAGAACACGGTGGGGGAGTCTCTGGGGAACCTGCAAAGGTGAGACAGTTAATTCTGTACTTTCAATGAGATGAAATCGCTGAACATATTATGGCAATGCTTGGAAAGAGATGCTAAACGTTTTTTTCTCCCAATTCATTTATGGAACATTTTCTTTCATTATACACCTTTTATATTGTATAGAAGTAAACCTATTATTGTACTAGAGAAGGCTCCCCGTCCTCTGTCAGGGGGACTCGGGGAGCCTCTCAGCCTGCACATTAAGCTCAACGTGTGCTGTTCTCAGAGATCCTGAAGATAAATAAATATTTGATTCTTGCGCTTGCCAGGCATTGCCAGTGATGTAATCACAGATTTTATTTTAAGACATTGATACATATTTTATATCTGATACATATTTCACAAGGAGGGGGGCTTTCAAGAATGGAACCTACAAATGTAAGGTAGACGGTTGTCATTAAGAGAGATAACTAAATCGGCAATTTCCTGCTGGGGAGGCTGTTCACAAAGCATGTTACAGATACCAGTCCTCCGAGGGTCAGGGTTAGTCAAAATATTAAGAAGAACTTTTTCAAAGGGAGCGCTGTGAATTAATAATATTAACGTTGTCTCACATTTATTTCAGTCATTTCATCAGCTCTTAAAAAAAACGGGAAACACTGCCTTAATTGTTAAACCTGGCAGAGCTCTCACACACATTTGGTGAAATCATTGTAATGCAAAACACAATATTGAAGAGAGATTCATTCTCTTTTTTTTTTATTGCCTCACCACACACACGTTACATTATTTATCAGGGAATTAATTATTGATCCTGATATTATGGCAGCTTTGTTGTCAGACTATTATCTGGTATTGCTCCATGACAAAGGCAGCAATATGAAGAAATTCATTGAGAGAAAATGACAAAAATAAAATCCTGTTTTTCATTCCTTTTTAATGAAAAGAAACTGATACATTTTATCAGTACTGTACATGTTGGTCAATTCTGTGGTCTATGATGGTACTTTGTGAAAAATATTAAATGACACATGATACCAAGTGTTAAAATGCCGTTATCATTCCAACAACAAGACATTTTAAAAATCTATATTTTGCTCTTCTCTATGTCCAGTCCTCAATGCTGCAAATTATATTAAATTTTTTCACACAGGCCTGCTAGTATTATGAAGTCAACCCTTGTTTTATTTTAAAGCATTGAAATACATCTTAAAAGCCAACTTAACTCACACAATTTCCATTATTTGGCAGCCAGGTGAGTCATTTGCATTTTGTCTTTTTGCTTTAAACCTAGTGTATGTGTAACATATCTGAATATGTTTTTGTATTTTTGGTAACAGCAACTTCCATTGGTGAGGCTCAACTGTGTTTAGATTCAGAAAGCTTGCGTTTGACCGTCACAAAAGAATAGTGAATACCAGTAATAATTTAATTAAATTAATTAAATTAATTAAATGAAAATTTAATTCATTGAAATGAGAGCGGTTGTATTTGCTTTGCAGAAGACCGTATTAAATAATTGATATTATATTAAGTTAATATACTGTATAACCTTTTGGAAAATGTTACTGAAAATGTTACCACTCCAATGCCACTGACACTATCGAAAACATTACACACTGAAACTTCAATAATCAATTTGTTGAGGATTATTATGTATCTTGAGCGTACCTTAGAATGAATGAAAACAAATGGAATTCAAGTGAACATCCTTTTTTAAGAGCAGAATGACGGAGCCGGAGGGAGCAGAAAGAGGTGTGGAGGACGACGAGGTCGGAGAGAAGTAACTGAGCTCTGTGAGCCGAGCGTCGCGGCTTCACCTAGAGGCCTTTGTCGGAGAACGAGGAGGCTCCTCGTCCTGCCGTGCTTCTTCCAGCAACATGTGGTTCCTACACGTGTTTTAGCATCATATGAGTACACAGCAATATTCCGTGATGTTCTTCTATCGCTATGTCAATAAGCTGTGGAAACAAAAACATGTTCAATCTTTCTCTTCTTTCTTCAATATTTATTCAGTATTTCACCAAATATGACGTGCCTAAATTTTTTGAAAAAAATATAGTTTCCGGTGTCAAGTTTGTTATTGTGCGTTGAACATTACAACTAGTGAAATGCTTGGTCTTCATATCATCTCTCACAACACTGTCAAAAGAAGGTGTAATAGGTATAGAAAACAGAAAGTAATAGCTAGTGAAATTTGTAGTAATAGAAAAAATGTAAAAAGGACAAAATACCAGGAACTACACACTGTACTAAACATCCAGATTAAATATACTGTTAAATGTAAAATTAAATAAGATTATTTAAAAAGTAAAAAAATAATAATAACATATTGTATCCAAATAATGAAGTGCTTAAAACAGGGGTGTCCAAACTTTTTGTAAAGAGGGCCAGATTTGGTGAGGTGAAAATGTATGGGGGCCGACCATTCAGCCTGACATTCTTTGAACCATTACCATTGTAAATGAACATGAAAATATGTAACTATATCACTTTGTACAGTTTGTTGTACATGTGTTTATTTGTATTTGCTTTTATTTTGCTTTGTTTTACTCTGCTGTCTGCAGCTAGGTTGACATTGCAAATGAGAATCTGTTCTCAATTGCCTTATCAGGATAGATAAAGCTTAAAATAATAATAAATTAAATGCAAATGAGCTATTTTATGAAATCTGACTCTGAATTCTTTTTAGAAACATGTATTTATTGATTTTGTTTTAACGAATCACGTCAAAGTGCATTTTGACAAAGGATAGTATAGTCAAATTAAATGACTGAAATTTGACAAAACTGTGGTTTTGATCATCACAAAAAAATAATTCACTGTGACTTTAGTATTTATTCTCCTCAGAAGAATAAAAAAAAAAAAATTGACCTACATTAATGTGAAGGGTGATACTGAGATCTCGACTGTAGTAAACAGGGCAGGTCTGGCTCAAAAACAGTGGTTTTGATGCGCAAGATGTCACGCAGGTGAGAGTCACTTCATCTTGTCCTCACGCGGTTCTTGTCAATGTTCATAACCGAGAACGTCTTCTCGCACAAGTATGTCGAGCCAAACGAGCTCAGCATTTTCTTAGCAAATGTTCGAATCTCTTGGAAGCTGCCTTTGTCCAGCCGGCGGTAAAGGTTTACAAGAGGGAGTTGCTGGTGCTGACTGTGACACTCCGCGTCACACTGCAGCTCAGTGAGCTCCAGCTGCAGGTGGGCTGGAGCGTCGTGAGGATCCACGGAAAAAGGAGAGGAAAAAAGTGTGACCTCCTTTTCAACAGCTGCAAAATCCCTGAAACGCTGTTGAAACTCCTCAGCCAGAGATGAGATGTTTGCTGCATACCTCCTCATTTGTGCAGTGATATTGTTTGCTGGTCATCAATTCCTGCAGCGATGGGAAATGTGTGGTATTGGGCTGCGTTTGTGACAGGTGCCTTTGGAAAAGTAGCAGCTTTGTCCCAAAAGCTTTGTTGTGTGAATACAACTGGCTTACCAGTGCATTTTTCCCTTGAAGGCTCGTGTTCAGCGCGTGATGTCGTGGTTTGTCAACTAGAAATCCAAAATCAGCCAGCCAAACAGGATCGGAGAGTTCTGGGATCGGTTGTCTTTTTTTGTGCCAAGAATTGTCCGATTTCCTTTCTGAGAGAGTAGAATCGCTGCCGCGCAGACCCCCGACTGAGCCATCTTATGTCATTATGATACACAACAGCTCCATATTCTCCATATACCACAGTGGTAAAAGATCACACAGGGGTCACGCGGCCACAAGTCTACTGCCATCCTCTGGTGAGATATAAAATAGCTTTTTTTGTATGCGCTGGCGGGCCACATATTAGTGATTTCATGACGGACGCTTCGGGCCGGTGGAAATTTAGACACGGGCCGGATTTGGCCCGGGGGCCGGACTTTGGGCACGCCTGGCTTAAAGGTTTATGGGACACAAAGGCTATTTATATTGCATGGTAACAAACCATTGAAGTAAGACAACAAATAATAATACAAAGAAAGTTCAAAACAGTGGAATAAAGTGTCACTCATTTTTTAACATATTTTTATCCAAAGTAAAATGCAACGTTCAATAAATGGATCAGATGAAGATGGAAGAAGAGCAACATCAAATATGTGTGATATCCTAGTTAAATAATAAATGATGCCCCTTCATAAAATGGTGTTCAAATACTACTTCCATGGCCAGTCAGTGCCATCATAAAAAAACGTCACCACTTGATGTTTCCTCGTCTGCAGGAAAATCGACGGCACCAACGTGGCGGAGGAGGACGACATTGAGTTGACGGAGGACGGTTGTCCAGTGGCGGCGCCGCGGCGCAGCGCCCCCCTGCTGGACTGCAGCTGCGGGGGGCTTCCCAAGCGCTACATCATCGCCGTGCTCAGCGGCCTGGGCTTCTGCATCTCCTTCGGCATCCGGTGCAACCTGGGCGTGGCCATCGTGGAGATGGTGAACAACAACACCGTCTATGTCAATGGGACCGCAGTGCTTCAGGTAGACACGGCTGGATTCATTCATTCATAGTTTCCAGTCACTGTCTATAATGTCGTCACGTACGTTCCCATTAAACAATATTGAACTTTATTAGTTCTTCTAATTAATGTTGTCAATCATGCATCCCCCCCCCCCCCAAAAAAAAAATGTAGGCCCATATCACTTAGAGCTGGTGCACACTGAGATGATAAATGAACTTTTTAAGTACGGATTAATTACATCCTCCTCATCTCTTCTGTATATTAATTAGAAATGAATCATTAGAAAGATTAAGACTCTTTAGAATCTATACCTATATTTTATTCATCTACACAATCACCACTTTCTAAGCCAGGCTTTCTTTGTCCCCCCTCGCAAGAAAGCTCAGTTTAACTGGGACCCAGAGACGGTGGGTCTGATCCATGGATCCTTCTTCTGGGGCTACATCGTCACTCAAATTCCTGGAGGTTTCATCTCCAACAAGCTGGCTGCCAACAGGTGACATACAGCAAAACCTTTATTGATACCATTTTCTCCCTCGATTAATGTGGTGAGGATGATCCATAGATGTGGGCGGATGAGCTAAATACACAATGACTACTGGGAGTACTCACGGTTTTAACAGTAAATTTCTAAATCGAGGGGTGACCGAAATAACCCAGGACCGACGGGGTTGGGGGCGGTGCTTTCTCGGCCCCTATGGTTAAAGGGTTAAAACCGTGCGTCGTGGTGAGCGGTGCTGATGCCGCTGATAGCAGTCGTGTAATAAAAGCTTCACGGGAAAAGAGGACACGCCACTGACTGAGTTAATAATGAAAGATCCTGCCTCTGATTCCTCCCTGAAACATCAGCCGCGGGAATATTACAAGTGTCACTTACACACTGTTTTGGAAAAAGGGAAGGACGGGGTGGGGGTGGTGGTAGGACACACAGTAGTGGTGATGAGGCTGAAATCTGTGGATCTAATTCCCTGAAAGGGGGTTGTGTGGATCTGCCCCCGTATGGAAGACGGGGTCACGCTGGAAATCGAACTGGGGCTTCAATGGAGGTGCTTCAATCATTTGATCACAGTCGCCGCCGCATTCAACATGTGAAAAATAGTGAAGATGAATAAAGCTGCATTTAAGACAAGTCTGTTTTTATATCACTTGCCTAAAAAAGGTATCCGAGCAGCGGATAAGGCCATATTTTAAGGAACATAGCTTTACAATTACCTTATTATTGACACCTTGACCTCTTTTTATTGCTGTGTTTTTGAATCCGGAACTCAATAAGTGTACAATGAGATCATATGCCAATATTCTGACAGGGTTTTTGGGGCAGCCATTTTCCTGACGTCTGTGCTGAATATGTTCATCCCGTCCGCGGCGAGGGTGCACTACGGCTGTGTCATGTTTGTCCGGATCCTACAGGGATTAGTGGAGGTAACTTTACAAAGTTGCCAGTTCTTTAACGCATATCCGTTCTTTGATTCAACATCGTTGTTTCATACGTGTGCATTTCTCCTGTACAATGAATATTTTAATGACGCCTATACTAAATGTTTGATGTTGTAAGTCCCTGCTGATGTGTCCCCGATAGGGTGTCACCTACCCAGCGTGCCACGGGATGTGGTCCAAATGGGCACCGCCGCTGGAAAGGAGTCGACTGGCAACCACCTCGTTTTGCGGTGAGTGCGGCGCTATTGTCAGAACATCTACAGCATGGGTGGGTAACCTCCGACCCGTGGACCAACACGGTCCTCCAGTCCACATCACGTGGCCTGCCGTGTGTTTACTAGATTGGATACAGCCTATATACTTATTTCCATTTTGGCAAAGTAGTTGGCCGTGCCTCATTTTTTTGCCTTTTGATTGTTAAAGCACTGGTCCATTGTTTTGGGATGAGTATTAAACAGACCTAAGCTATAAAGGCACTTTATCAGCGTTTAGTTTCATGGGCGCAAATAACTCAGTGCTATTAATCAAGTCACGTCCTGAAGTACAATTTTAAGGTATTCAGTTCTCTCTCTCTTTATTCCACTATATTTATCTGCGACAATGACACTTTTATCCTATAAGAAGAACAGTAAACAGAAAGAAGAAACAGTTAGGGAAGCCAAAACTGGACATCCAACCAATCAATAATCAATAGGCTTTAGTGCATCAAAGGCACAGCATGTCGTTACCGTGTTTTAGATATTTGATTAGATTATATTGAGTACTTTAATACTTAGCTTCGACTCTTGTCTTGGATGGAATATTGTTACTTTCCCATAGTACTGTTTTCTCAGGGTATTCATGCAGGATACGTGTAAATTTTTCCCACAAGGAAAATATGAGCTGAAATCAGGTTCTCTTCCTGCTTAACGTGAGGGCGGCAGGAATACATATTTATGTATTGCAGGTGTGTCTGCTGCCATCGGCCCCCTAAATCAAAATAGCCATCTTGCACATTAAACCAGCTCCATGGCAACCGACGCATTAAAACCCTCTTGACATTGCGTCTGAATGAACGGCGCTCACCTGCTCTATTTACCTCAATGAAGCATTACGTGGCTTACTGTCCAAAAGCACTCTCACACTGCCGTGCCCTTTGCAATACAAAAGTGTCTGTAAACCCATCATATAATAGAAAATACATTAAATCACCCCTTCTGTCTGACTGTAGCTGTGCAGCTTCACAAATATGGTGTAATGTAGTTCAGTCGGGACCGCTATGTAGAGTTACATATGAAATCCTATTTAGATTATTTGCAGTTGTTCATAATAGAAACGTAGTGTTAGGATGGTACATGGATTTCGGAGCTTGAACAGAGTATATAATGACATTGTAACATCTTTAATTGTTTTAATATGAGCAGTATGATGCCTTTCTATGAAAATTGTGGAAATGATGTCATTCATTCATATCCTCAGGATCGTATGCGGGAGCGGTGATTGCGATGCCGTTAGCAGGAGTGCTGGTGCAGTACGTCGGATGGCCTTCGGTCTTCTATATCTACGGCAAGATGTTTGAATGAAACAAATGATGAATTTTCAAAATTTTCTGTGAATCGGGGAATGGATGTGCATAATAATGTTCAGTAGAGTCATTCATTACACTAGTAGGAGTTGCCACCGGATTGTCATTCAACAAATTTGTCCGCTCTATTGGCTGTGAAGTAAGTGACAAGCAAATTGCTTTTGACTTTGTTCTAAAACATTAGTATGCACATAGTAATCCTGATGTGTTTCAATATTAGACTCCTGAGATCTAATCTAATGATTAATCGATGTAAATGAACATTTTCCTGTCTCGCCTTGACTGGAATTACCTTTTTCATCTTGTTTTAATAATGAAAGTCGTGCTCACCAGAAAGGGTCCAGGGCAATTTGGCGTCTTGCCTTGGATCTTTGCAGCTCAACGTGCGTCGCCAAGGAATGCCTTTGGAGGTTTCACCTGAACACAAGTTATTTTCTAAAAATTGAGATGAACCATTAGACTTGTTTCTGTTTTGTATTTTAACCAAAAGGTGTTTTTGGGATCGTCTGGTACGCCTTCTGGCTTTTTCTGGCGTACGGCAGCCCGGCAGCCCACCCCACCATCAGCGATGAGGAGAGGACGTACATCGAGAACGCCATCGGAGGGAGTAGCAACTTAATCAGCGCCACCGAGGTGCGTGGAGAAAAAGGCCACTTTGACAAAGAAAACATGGACAAGACTCAAGGGGTGAACTGTCTGAGACTAGAAACTCAGAGGGTAGCGGCTCAGTACATAGCCAAACTGGACAAACTAGCAAGACACAGCGAGGGCAAGGTACTGTATATAAGATGAGGGATGAGTGATGAGACGGGAGGGAGACGAAGACACAGACCAGGGAGACCGGGACAGTGCCGTGACAAATAAGCTGCCAGCTTCTACTCAACAACTTTGCATACTGAATGCACACACACGTACACACACACACACACACACACACACACACACACACACACACACACAGACATGCACACTCCGCTCCTCCCTCTGCCCCCGCAGAAATTCAAGACCCCGTGGCGTCGCTTCTTCACCTCCATGCCCGTCTACGCCATCATCGTGGCTAACTTCTGCCGCAGCTGGACCTTCTACCTGCTCCTCATCAGCCAGCCGGCGTACTTTGAGGAGGTCTTTGGCTTCCCCATCAGCAAGGTCGGCGAAGTAGCGGCAGTGCAGCCCACAGGGTGCCTGGAACCCGGAGCCCATTTCCTGATCTTTCATGTCTCCTCAGGTCGGGATTCTGTCGGCCGTGCCCCACATGGTGATGACAATCGTGGTGCCCATCGGAGGGCAGCTTGCAGACTTCTTACGCAGTAACAAGATCATGTCCACGACAAATGTGCGGAAAATCATGAACTGCGGAGGTACATCGCGGAAAAACCTTTGTTTCCTATTAATTTGGACGGCCTGAACTTAGTTGTATGATCCACCGTCTGCTTTTGTGATTGTCCTTGCTAAAATGCATCTAGTTGGGTTAACTAGCAAACTGTACGGCCAACCAAGCCATAACCTCAACAAGAAGTTCAGGATGATACATTATTAAAGACAGTCAAACAGCCACGAGTCTCCACTCTATTTGTTTTATGAATTGAGGAAACTTGTATGGCGTCAGAAAAGCCTTAGAATGCCTTTAATCAAATTTTACATTATTGTAAAACGATTTTGGGTTGGTTGGTTATTCCAGTTATGCAACACTATAGGTGCAGAGTGGATAGTGTTGCGCTTGTCACTGTCAAAATCTCCAAGATCGTTGATGTCTGACAGGACTGTGAACCATATTATCCGTCACGGTTCACCGACGTTATATTAATGAAAATGATCTGAAGTCATATGTCCTCGTTTTTATGAGCTGAAATTCCCTTCACGCCACAGGCTTTGGGATGGAAGCCACTCTGCTGCTGGTGGTCGGCTTCTCTCACACGCGAGGCATGGCGATATCCTTCCTAGTTCTGGCCGTCGGCTTCAGCGGATTCGCCATTTCAGGTATCACCTCGGAAGCTCTTTGGGAGCTTTGCTGTCAAAGGTGTAGGATTTGAAGCATTTAAGCATGAAGCATAATGAAAATTTGGGCGATGGATGCCGTGTGTGTATATACACACACGAGCACTTTGTGATTATTTCATAGTTTGTTGGCGGGGTAATGATGCGGCTCAGTGCTGCTGTTGAAAAGGTCTCTGACGTTACAAAATATATGTAAACAACAGCTGCCAAGAAACATTATTCAAGATGTTTATTTGTCACATACATATACATACGAGCATACAAATTTGGAGTGAAATGACGTTGCAACGCACCCGGAGATTGGGCACAATAAGTACTAACTGGTCAGTAGCTGATTAATTAACTAACTAAACTAACTGATTCCAAAAACGCAATTCAATTTCTTACTTACTTACTTCGGTGGTAAATGCTTGTTTATTTCCCCAGGTTTTAACGTCAATCATTTGGATATTGCCCCTCGCTACGCCAGTATCCTAATGGGCATCTCCAACGGGGTTGGAACACTGTCTGGGATGGTGTGTCCCCTGATTGTAGGAGCACTAACTAAACACAAGGTACATACATTAATTTACTATTAATATTAATAAATTATTGGGAATAAACCTCACAATTATTTAAATTTAATTCAATGTTTTTGGAATATAAATGCATATCAATTATAAATCAATAGGACTTTTGTGTTGTTGTTGTTTTTTTTTTGTTTATTATATATTTGAAGCTGTGTTGTATTTGAATGATCTAAAATTCAATGTTATTGTCTTTGATGTAAAATTCACACACTCCCATTTTCTCATTTTTTATTTTATTTCCGGCTCCAGACCCGTCTGGAGTGGCAGAACGTGTTTGTGATTGCCTCCATGGTGCACTACTCCGGGGTCATCTTCTACGCCTTATTTGCATCGGGGGAGAAGCAGGACTGGGCCGACCCCGAGGGCACCAGCGAGGACAAACGCGGAATCATCGACGAGGACGAGCTCGCCGAGGAGTCGGAGCTCAACAGCGAGAGCGCCGCGGCGCCGAAGAAGAGCTACGGGGCCGCGGACCATTGCTCCGGACGGAAGCAGGGCTGGAAGAAAAAGAGAGGGGTGACCATGCAGGAGGAGGCGGAGGAGGAGGAGGACAGGAGCCAACTGTGCGGCAATGGAAATTACCAGGACCACTACCAGTAACGCGCCTCTGGGTCGGGAACCTCCCCCTCACATGAGTTAGCCCTAAAAGGTCACGGTGTCGAATTCACACCTTGGACTGTCAGACAATATGCTCATCAGCCATTATTTATTAAATTGCCCGCTGTCCTTTTTTGCGAAATCCCCTATTAGTCGATCTAAATCCCAATACAGACTGCGTCCGAGGACACGGAAAATAGATAAATAATATCATAACATGGAAATAGACAGATAAATACCTATAAACATGTGCTTATTAGACTCATATGAGTTAAATACGGTAAATAAACACAAATGTACGTTACTGGAAAAGACAAATGATGTGGAAAACTATATTACTTGTTAACTATGTCAACAGCTCGTTGTTGACATGAACAAATTAATATTTTGCTAATTGCAAATACAAACAGAGGTGCTTCAGAATAAATGAAATGTTAAATGGACACAAGGTGTTTTTTAAAACATGTATTAAATGTTCAAAACCCCACTAAAATATTCATGTTATTCTGACCATACTTACTGTTTGTACTGAACGTGGAAATGGAGCTGAAATGAGGTTGGATTGTGTAGTGCACATGACTTCTTTGAAGGACATGTTTTGAGGTGCTATGCAAGGGGAACAGAGATGTGTTTGTTGGGTTTGAGAAGAACCGCAGCGTGAGAGGGTTGAAGGTCATCAATTTGCTGCTGTCCGTTAAGTCCAGTCCACTCTCACTTAATTTGCTTCACCTCTCGCATCCATTACTTCCAGCATAAGCTTGTAACGGAGGGAAACGTCGAAGAAGGGAAAGCGAGGATGTCGGAGCGTGTAAACATTTATTGTTTTGTCATTGTTTTTGTTTGCCGTTTTTGGATTTTTTTTGGAAAGTGTGATAAATGCCCACAAGGAAAACCATCGAGATGGAGCCTCGACATGGTGTGACAGTGAATATTCCACGGTATCATTTGACTGAGGAAGAAAAAATCATATGGTGAATCAACACCAATGACTATAACCACCTCTAGAAGCCGGCTTCACATCGAATGCGTAATCGCACCCAGCGGTCGGATCCTAGTGGTCGGCGGATGAACTGCGCCGGAGGTTTCCCATCAAAAAATACGTCGGGGACAATGGGAGAGCTATTGTTTTCCAGTACAACAGTGAGTTGTGCTTGCAAAGTGTGAAAAAAAATACAATTGACTTAGATAAAAGGAGATTGATTGATCGTGAATATGGTCACGTCCAATGTTAAAGCATCCCGGAGCCTCGATTGGACGTGGAAAATTCCAAACCGCAGCTCAGTATAGTTTTTCACGTGCGGAATCTGCGAGAATATTTGAATTCTGATCTTTGATCCATTATGTTTACATGAAGTGACCGGTATATGCACACGCGCGCGCCCGTGTGTGTGTGTGTGTGTGTGTGTGTGTGTGTGTGTGTGTGTGCGTGTGTTTACAGTACAGGCCCACTCACCTTATACAACACGTGTGTCCTCACTGCGACATAGGATGGAAGGAGGCACAAACACACTTCCAGATTCTGGGCTTTTGGCTTTTGCCGTCACATTTTCTGCCCTCCTCCGTCAGTCGGAATATTTGGAGTCAGGGCTGTCGTGCCCTGTTTTAACAACTCACAAATCTTTGACAACTTTTCAGCGAGTTGGTCTTTCCTCGCTATCGTCGACGCCTCACTGCATTTCGTGGCGTGGCACGGCGACTCTGACGCAAACGACGCGGTTTCAGTGGCAAAGAGCCGACCCGACCGCTTGGGCTCCATTGTTGAAGATCAGATTTTCTAGTGGATTTCAAAGCTTGTATCAGAACTCCAAGAATCAGACACTGTATGTGTTTTTTGTTGTTGTTGGTTCTGTTTATAATGTGAGCAGTTGTCCAATCGGAACCAGGTCCCGCCAGACCTGTCATGAAAATGTAGCCTCAGAGTAAAATCAAATCGATTTACAATTGATTTTGCCATTTACTTTGACCGTTGCCAGTGCATCGTGTACCTCTTCTGTGCTGGGGAACTGGGAGCTCCCTGAACACCTCGGCGGTTTCCAAAGTACTTGATTCATTCAAGGTTATAAATTATTTGAGGTTGTTTCCAACCTCATTTCTCCACCCGACTCATGTTTATGCTGAATTTTTCACTTGCCGCATTAATTATTCAAGTGCAGTTTGTCTGTTGCTTTAATGAAGCATGCGTTGAGATAAAGAGAATGAGACATTGACCTGTCAGCTAAAAGAAATCGCTTTTCCAGGCCTTTTCATGTACAATTATATACAGTAGTAAGTTATGATTTTAGTATTTATTTTGCGTTCACAGCTGTTTCCACATTTCAATCTACTATACAAGTAATACGAGGAAAATGATTCCCCCTCTGTGTTTTGGGCAAAAAGAAAATCTGTCTATATGGTCTAAAAATAAACATGGATTCCCAGTCAAACTCATGAATAACCGACAACCTCTCTCTGCTCTTTATTTTACCCAGGCACTTGTTATCCCCACAAAACCATTTTTACCAAAAAGGTCTGTTTCCGCCATGGATTGCTTACATTGTCGGGCTTAAATTAGTCATCGAGAGTTGTTAAAAACATCACGGACTGCTCTGCTTCCCATCACCACATGGTAAACATCCTTTGTCTTATCTGCCTTTATCCAACCACCGCTTTCTTTTTCTTCTCACATTGGAAAGATAATTAGGAAGAGTTTCCACGTCCCTTAAAGAGCCGAAGAAATGTACATGACCAAAAACGTATCGACATATTCCAGGTTTTGTTTCATGGTGAATTGACCTGGGGTGGTGTCTGCAAAAGATTATACGTCATGTTATCCATGTATTTGTATTGTCTGTCTTTACATTTGTGGATGATTATGCAACTTTCCACTTTATATTTCCATCAAACACAAAAAAAAATCCAAGGGGAAAAATCCAATTTGCTTTCCATTACAACAATAATATAGTATAAAATAATATATTGCATGGATAACTTATAACAAATTTAACAGAATAACATCCTGCTGAATGACACCCTTCATTATTAACCTATTATTCTAAGCTATTAAGCATACGATGAAGAAAGTGCATCTACTCTGGATTAAAAACTACAACTAAATGTGTAAATGATTTTGATGGAGTTCCTTTGCAGAGACCTCTCCAACTCTCTCCTTCTTCCCATGCCTCTGCAGCGCACGGTCCACAAACAGGCGGCGGCCAATGGCAAAGGTTCTGTTTATTTCGGAGGGACCGTCTGTTGACTCAGAACGGCCTCTTCAGATGGAGCAACAGCCTGTCAATGATTAAGCTCCGTTTTTTTTTTTGTGGGTACATTAAAGATATTTCAAAGATGTATAGGTTGATTCACATTACGTGGTTCCCGCTTAGAGTGAAAAAACGACAAGGTTGTTATATTGAAGGATAATATAACGACACACACACACACACTAGACTGATACGCATCTAGAAACGAGTGCGGTGATAAAATAACTGATCAAGGACGGACGGTGGCGATTGCCAAATGGGACTCAAGCCACTTCAAACGGGAAAAAAAACAAAAAAAAAACCAGTCACAACACTGGATATCTGTGGTGGACTTGTTGCACGTTACATTCCTGTTATATAACTCATCGATACCGAAAATTCCTGAAAATGAATTAACATTGGCAGGTAAAATGACCAGAGCGGTGGAGGCATTTTCATTTGTTTGGCTTGTATGTGACATTGTTGACGTGACGTGGCACTGGATGAATGTGAAATGGGAACGATGGGATGTGCGGTACGTGGGAGGGATTTCTGGTGTGTCCGAGGATTCAACAGCTGTCTCATCTCTTGACCTGATAAAGAAGGGATTTTGAAGGGAGTGATGGTCGGCCTGGGTGGGGTATGTTCGCCGATAGTTTAATTAATAACCACCATCGCTTTCTCCCTGACCCCCGCTAGTCACACACAGTCCTGCTGGAAAACAGATACACACACACACACACACACACACACACACACACACACACACACACACACACACACACACACACAGAGCAGCTTCAGCTGTGGATGGTCCTCATAACCCTCGAGCTGGATTATTTATAACACACAAGTTGAAGATTTTTACCTGGACATACCCACCCACACACACACACACACGCACACACACACACACACACACACACATACACACACACACATACACACACATACACACACACACACACACACACACACACACACACAAACACACACACACACACACACACACACACACACACACACACACACACACACACACACAGCACCTAAAGAGAAATCTGCTGGAAGATTTAAGGTAAGGATGGAGAACCGGGGGCCAGTGGCGGTGGTGGTGGTGGTGGGGGGCTTTTACTGGTGTGTGGGTTGAAAGAAAGAAGAGTCCCTGTGGGTAGCTCTTCCGTCTCGTGGGAAATTAAACTAGAGTTAATTTAAAACAATAAAAAAAAATGTAATGGATGAGATTTATTGGGTAGTGACTTACTGTATATAGAACCACGGTTTCACACACAGGTTGTTTTACTGAGAGAGTTCTGTGAGGCCTTGTTTCCATTATTGCTGGTATTATTCTATTAGAATGGTTAAAATAAAGGTTGGCCTTATGCACTCGAGGATTAACATTTAAAATGTTCTAAACTGTATAACATATTATTTATGACACAATTATGTATGACATAATCAATTTGTCCAAATGAACAGAGGATCAAATAACATTAATTACATAACCAGTGCATATGTTGTATAGATAATCTGCCAATATAGACAAAACTTAATGATATATAACAGATATAACCTTAAATAACCAAAAATAAAATACAATTTAAAAAAGATGGAAATAAAAAAATTCTGAAAATTATAAGCTCCAAAAATTAAATATACGGTCCTATACGAGGTAAATAGTGACGCAGATAGATGAATGTCCAAAGCTAAAGGTCCTAAAGCTGACATGAAATAGAACCCAAATAATAAACTATAAAGAGATAAATTATGTTAAGGAAGACTGGAAACTAACAAAATGTCATACACACACACACACACACACACACACACACACACACACACACACACACACACATACACTCATGTGCCAGCCACAGTCACATACCTATGTCTGAGCTGTCAAGTGTGTGATGTAGAGTCAAATTATCTCATTCTAAAGGTCCTGACTTGATAGTGTGGCCCTTCGCTCGTAAAATGATCGCAGCTTCTGATCGGCTGAGAATGGAACTAGTATTCTATCCTAATGTAAGTGTAATGTGGATAAGTCAGCTGGCAGATTAGCCTGGAGCTCACAGGTTAGTCCAGCTGTCCGTCCCACGGTTTGCAGTGAGTTCTGAAATGCTGCCGTGATTGTGATGAATTGTGAATGAAAATAATTGTGTTTTAAAAATGAGATTTTATCCCCTTCGCCTCCTCGGCGTTGTGGAAAAAGTGTTTTATTTTTTATTTTGTCCCGTTGTCCTCGCCCTTGACTTTCGTCATTGACTTGACTTACAACACATATTTACGCTCACCTACAATAAAGCCTGCGTCGACCTTGGCCTTGAATGCCACGAGACCCCTCTGTGAACACGCGGGAGCGACAGCGTTCCCGCAGAGCAACACTGAGACCTGCTGCCGCCGGTGTGTCCCGCTGACACGGAGCCGGTCCCCGCGCAAAGCCCCTGGATGAACGAGTGGGTGGGTCCAGACATCAACGCCGTGGGGTCGTTGCAGATCCCACACAGCGATGGTTTCTCCCTGTCCGAGGGCGCACATTTCTTCGGTAAGGTTTTTTTTGTTGTTGTTGTTTTTCTAACACCGTCACAAGGAATACTTTTAAAAAAGGATGTCGAAAAAATGTGACAGCCCAGGTTAATGAGTACCTGCGACAACCTTTGCCCCCCCCCCCCCCGGCGCTTCTCAAGCAAGTGGCAAGTCGCTCCGGTCTGCGACTACTGTTCCAGTGCGTTTACGAGCAGGGAAGGCAGGGTGCATGTATAACTAGAGGCAGGAAAGTAAAACTCAGGGTGAGAGGGGCTGCCGGAGCCGAGAACAGGCCTCAGAACCGAACTCCGTGCGGCGGAGCGCCCTGGGATGGCCATGGTCCACAGCAAGGCTGCGGGAGGTCAGTGCAACGCAACGTGCCGGCGTCGCCATGCGTATCCCGGTCACTTTGACTGACGGGGATTCAATGTTTTACGTTGCTTCTGTTCAGAAACGGCTGAAGGATTCTGGCCGATTTCACACGTTTGAAACCCCAGTTTGTTCGATCCTTTTCGCCGTACGTTAAATGTGGAAATACATGTGTTCATGATTCCGCTTACGTCGTTGAAAAACAGTGACGGTATCAGCGCCGACCAGTAAAACCAAAAGTTTTAAATCTGCTTGTTTGATTGACGCCGCGCAATTTATTCTAAACAAAGGTAAACATTGCAGAGATTCTACATGTAATTTCAACAGGGCCTGTGTGCTCTGTGAATGTCAGTTGTTAATCATTCATGGGTTTACACTAAACTACATTTTTTTCTTGAGTATACTATGCTGTACTCTGCTGTTTTGCTTTCTGTCCTTCTCTTTGTCATATTTAAATGTTGTACGGTAAAATAATGTAGTCTGATGTGTATTCGTGTGCGTCCTTTATTGTTTTGTGGGTTTGTCTTGGGTTTTTAAATACAATGTTATTGCTTTATCATCATTATTAGTATAGTATGGTTTGTATTATCAGTATGATTAATATATTAACACATATATACTTACATTACTTACACATTTATATACCTGTACTATATATAGCTTATATTATATGTATAATGAAATACTGTATAACAGTGCACAGTTCAGACACAATACATTGTTCCCATCATAATTACAGGAATTATTATTCCTTCTCACTTTAGTTTAATTACTAGTTTAATTATCATTTCTTCGGTTATTATTTAACTATGATGCCGCAGTTTTATCGAGGAAAATTCTTCGTACGTACAAATGGACGTTTTGTAGGCGAACACCCACGGCTGCGCCGCCATCTGAGGCCGAGGAGCTTTTAATGGAAACCTCCGGAGCCGGTTTTGATGTCAGCGCTCTCCTGTCGGTTCCCCCCTCAGATATTCTGGCCGACCAGGGGAGTCCTCTGCTACAGGACTCGGACGTCCTGCCCTTCGGCGGCTACGCCGGCTTGCAGTACCCGTCCATGGAGGCGGCCGTGTCCTCCCCGCCGTACTACTCCGGCCAGAGCTACTACCCGCCGTACAGCGGGGACGAGTGGTACTCCCACGCCGGGATGTACGAGCTCCGGAAGGGAGAGCCAGAGATCAGCTACGACGCCGAGATGGAGGAGGAGGAGGAGGAGGAGGCGTCCGCCGGCGTGCCCATCATCTGCAAGAGGATTCGGCACGCAGCCCAAGTGGGGCGGGTGAAGGGCCAGGAGCTGTGCGTGGTATGCGGGGACAAGGCCTCCGGGTACCACTACAACGCCCTCACCTGCGAGGGGTGCAAAGGTGAGAGGAGGGACCCGTATCGACCTGATGCCATGGAAAATACACCACCTGGGATGGGGGTCTGGGGGGCGGGGGGGGACGGTTAAAATGAATTTGCCGATCCTGCGTTGATGGTATGATGGACTAAAATATTATGAATAATATTGGATTGTCAATAATAATAATACATCCGAACGATGTCGCCTGTAAAGAAGAACCAGCTTCGTCAGTTACTTCCATATGATTGTTAGTACACGACGGAGAAGCTTTTCAGAAAATAAGAAATACTTCCAAAACAAGGCGAGAAAACCATTTTTCGTCACTCGGCTCCGCGCAGCGACTGAGAAATCGACATGGTTGCAGCCAACAGCGGCGGATAGTGAGACGTGTTCATTAAATCTTGTTAGCGATCGAACGCGCGAACATCAATAAGGCATTTTCACACTAATTGTCATTACGCCCGGGGCCTGGCTGCGGAGCGATTCGGCTGTGAGGAACATTTGACGAAGCAAAGTGCTGCTGCGACAGACAATTCGTAAGCTGTTGCCAGAGCCAATTAGGATTTCCATCACGTTCTACGATGGCCGTACTTCTGTATACTGCGGTTAATCGGCCAGTAAAACCGGACTTGGATGCCAACCAAGAAGCTACATCTGATAATTGTTTTTTTTTGGTCCTGTTTTAAAGACGTCCTCGGACTCTCACCAAAACCGACGAAATGAAATTCCACATTGAGCTTGTGGCAGGTTGTTCCTCTGCCGCCCACAATAGGTTCGGTCCAAAAGGGCCCACGCGCCCTTGTCCAGCTGCCAGATTGGGTTCCCTCTCAGCTTTCTGCACAAGGGGAACACGAGCTCTCTCCACATTAACGCATGCATGTCCATTATACTTAACGTTCCGTGTCAGAATGTTTAATAACCGCTGGGAAGTTATTCTGCTCCATGTGTGACCCAACACAACTCACCTTAGCTGCCCCGCCCATCCCTAAATACATTATAGCCATATAAACCAAAAACCACACGCTGCAGTCAGCGCCAGGGATTAAAATCTTGGCCATTTCAGTGTTTGTTACTAAGAATCATAAAAAAATAGCATTGCATTTTCTCAGCATATATCCTTAACATTTTTTTTTTTGTTTATTTTCCACCCGGGCTCAGGCTTCTTCAGACGGAGCATCACCAAAAATGCCGTGTACAAATGCAAAAGTGGAGGGAACTGCGAGATGGACATGTACATGCGGCGAAAATGCCAAGAATGTCGACTGAGGAAATGCAAGGAGATGGGCATGCTGGCAGAGTGTGAGTATCGCGACCTGCGGTATGCGGATTTCCGGAATAATCCTAATATTAAAATGATTCATTGGGGAACACAAAGAATTAAAAAAGAAAAAAGCGGTCCGGGGCTGTCTTCTTGCCTGCTTTAGAGCACCCTGAAGCATAGTTGGATTCTAGACCACAAAATAAATTGTCATTTATTTTAACAGAGGAGTGTCTTTTGATACTTATATGGAGAATCAGAAACCAGAAGGAATTAGTCTTGGCAGTGGTCGATGCAGCGATTAACACAATCAGAAATACAGACAAGTAATGTAAAAAAAAAAAAAAAAAAAGCCTTATCAATGTAATACAAGGCAATGCAAGACAGTATACCGTATACGTGAACGTGTATACAGTACCCATGTACCGCTGCGATGCACTAATGTGGCGCTTGCACCCGTCCTCTGTTCTGACGCGCCCGGCTCCATTTCACTGTTGGGGGACGTACGTCAAACACCGAACAATAGAAAAGGCTGGCTTTTGTTGTGGGAGCGAAGCGGTACGGTGAAAACAGTACCCTATGTTTTATATTGTTTAAGGTCGCAAGAACAGTAAAAAAAAATAAAGGTTGCTCCATGCCATGCTTCCGAGAAATACTGAGTAATTCATCAAATGGCTAAGGTAAAAAAAAAAAATTTTTAAAAAGGCAGACGCTGGAAAGAAAATAACATAATTTATTCATTTGTTGTTCTTGATTCTCATCCCACTGAGCAAGTCTTGATATTTGGTTGATTTGAAGCTATTAGTTGGAGATTAGCAGAGGAATTGCTCGTAATTTGGTGCAGGAAATTTGTTATGAATATTGCAACGGGGTTCTTTTATCATGAATCTTTTTTTTATTATTATTCATTTTATTGTTTTTTTATTTCCCCCATTTTCTACCTCCCTGCTGACTTTGGTAAAAAAAATAAAAAATTAAATACGCTCTAAAAAACAGCTGCTTTTTAAGGAATGAAAATGAGAGTAAAAGAGAGAGAAAGAGAGAAAAATATATACATATTTTTTTCAGTTTAGGATTTTAAATTCATTAAAAATACTTTTCTTTTGTATTTCACAGTACAAATGGGATCATAGATCAAACGATATATGTTGTGTGGTTGTAATCACTGTTGAATAAGGGAGTAGGGAGGTGTTTAACTCACAAAGTGGAACCTTCATGGCTGCTCACAGGCCTGCTGACAGAGATCCAGTGTAAATCCAAAAGGCTGAGGAAGAGCACCAAGGCCTCCCCCGGGAGATCCACCGGCGATGAGACGGAGGTGGCCGAGCACAGCGACGGCAAACAGGTCTCTTCCACAACAAAGCTGTCCATGGTGAGAGCGGCCTCTCTGAAGCCAAAAAAATTAAAAAATAAAAAACACAGGAAATATAAAGTAGCAGCTACGGGTACGATGTGCACCCGAGTTTGACAAAGGGTCGGCAATGATCACTTGTGACGATTGTTTTCAAAGACACTTCAAATGGAAAGGTTATACATTTTTTCAGATAAACTCTGTGCGGGTTTCCCAACCAGAAAGATGCTTCAAAAAAGGAGACAAAGAGCGTCATGTAGTTCTTAGAACAGGGCTTCTCAACCCTTTTTGACATATGACCCGTGTTTTTAGGTCCCCAAATTCTCGCAACAACAGCAATTAGAGGGTGTGTGACAAATGTTCTTCTTTTTCCCTTTCCATGATCACTCATTCTACGCGTTAAAATTCACATTCAAGACTATAAGCAACAGACTGAGGCTGATTAAGAATATTTCTTGCTGTATTTTAAAAACTGACAGTTAATTTCCGACAAACTGCAAATATTCCACATTGCATATTAGTAAACTGTTTCGCGTGAATTTGAGTATCACATCAGCTAGGGCTTGCTCGGCTTGTAGAAAAAATATATATCAATCAAAAATCAATGTATCAGTCTGTATCATGTCCTACAACGTATCATATCAAGTGACCCCACGGTTCAATTGTCATTTTACTTGTTATGTGTTAGGCCAGAGATGATAAAACCAATAGATTGCCAATCAACCAATAGAACATATTTGTGAGTGACTTACATGACTAATCATTTTAACCAAAATTTTAAGCTCCATGACATTCCCTCACATATGGTTTACACTCATACACATCCATATTTCATCAGCTGCCTTCATCATTTCAAGAGGATACATCATTCATCATCATTTCATCATCGGCTCTTCAAACAATCTGTTGTTATTTCCCCCCCCCCCCCCCCCCAGGGAAAGGTTGAGCTCACTCAAGAGCAGCAGACACTCTTGAATTTCGTAGTAGACGCATACAACAAACATCGAATTCCTCCAGACATGGCCAAAAAACTGGTATGTTGCAACAAAATTCCAACAAATGACTACAGCAATTGAAAAATTAAAGCCTTTGCAACAAGTCCAGCCTGATTCTCGCCATTGTCTTCTCCATAGCTACAAGAGCAATTCAATGCAGAGGAAAACTTTCTCCTTTTGACAGAAATGGCAACAAGTCATGTTCAAGTTCTAGTGGAGTTCACAAAAAATATTCCAGGTATAGTATTTAAGCATACTTCTTTCGGAATAGATCAGATGTTACTGCATCAAACAAGACATTATGGTCATAACAGCATAAGATGTAGTGTTACTATAGTGTATTGACTGACTACTATGCATTAGACTCAATGACTCAGTTATATTAGGAGGGAATCAGTGAAAAGAGCATCAGTGCAGTCCAGCGGTAGAACTTGATCTATTGGCCTGGCGTGCCGTAACCGAGAACTCACAACTTTTTTTCAGGGTTCCTAACTCTGGACCACGAGGATCAGATCGCCCTGCTGAAGGGCTCGGCCGTGGAGGCCATGTTCCTGCGCTCGGCTCAGGTCTTTACTCAAAAAATGCCTCACGGACACACAGAACTGCTGGAGGGAAGGATACGCAAGAGCGGTAAGTCAACCGGAACGATGTACGATTCACGGAGCCTCCGTGTGATCCTGCGACCCAGACTGGTATGGAAGCTACAGCGTGAAGGATGTTGTATCATCAAATACCACAGTACTAAGAAAGGACATCAGGTCATTTTTGGAGACCCTGCTCATGACCTTTTACGGGCCTTTGGTCACTCCATACAGTACACATGCACAAACTGTACCGGGGCCTACGACGACACTGAAAGTCAGTCTGAAGCCGAGCAGCAAGGTCTAGGTAGGTCTGCTATGAATAATGGATCCAGCCACTGTGTGTGATGCAGCTGGGAGATGTGCGGCCGACCTGTTGATCCCTCGCTAGGTGTAGGTTACACATGCAAGCCGACCTTGACTGGGTAAGATTTCATTCCAATCAGGCGGGTGTCTCGGCATGCGCATTGCTTCCATATGTGCCTTGTATAGGGAAGAGGTTATTAATTGTCTCCCAAACTCAGATGTCACTCTATAGAGGGACATAAAAATAACAATAACTTATACTTAGCCATACGCATAGTGTTATTGTTTAGCAGCATCATGTCACTGAGCTTTGTCGACGGAGCTGCCATGTTTGAGAAGCCATTGTGACAGGCCAGGCTGGACATTTAAATTGACAGCGGCCGAGATGGTGTGTGTGTGTGTGTGTGTGTGTGTGTGTGTGTGTGTGTGTGTGTGTGTGTGTGTGTGTGTGCGTGCGTGCGTGGGTGCGTGTGTGTGCGAGTGTGTGTGTGTGTGTGTATGTGTCTGCCCGCTCACGTCACCGGGTCCCTTTTTCCAGGGATCCAGCGTGAATGGTGGGGATGAGAGATATTCACGCAAAAGGCCAGAGCGGGAGAACAGGGAGCAAAGCTGTCTGAGAGGCTATTCTTCCTTATCGAGACATCAAGGGTACTATTGTCTTCGCTTCTGCCGCTGAGCCACACTGGCATTTCTGAAGGTTCCGGGTGCTCGCTGACGGGCTGGAGCAGGCAGGCACCCGCTGGTTTGAAGGGGGAGCTGTTACACACTTGCAAAAAAAATAAAAACGATGAACTAAAGAAGACTCCTTTAAAAACACTTGATAGAAATGCATTTTGTAATATTTCCATCATGGAACCATATTCTTTTCCCAAGAAGAGGGGGTTTGACTGTGACTATCTGACTGACTGGATTATTTTTAAACCGCTAATATCATACTATACTCATATTCATTTATTTGTGTGTGTGTGTGTGTGTGTGTGTGTGTGTGTGTATTGTACTGTTCCTCATCTTCATTTGCCAATAAGGCCAGAATTTGGGACGTTGCTTCATGGCCTCACACCTTCCTACAGTTAAGGGCATGCATGAAAAATGAATGAAATCGAATCTAATGCCAGTTCTCTACAAATGTATCATATTACAGGTATATCAGAGGAATACATCACACCCATGTTCACCTTCTACAAAAGTATAGGTGAACTGCAGATGATGCAGGAAGAACAAGCTCTTCTTACGGCCATAACCATCCTAACACCAGGTCAGTCACAAGTGTTAAGGCAACTATGGCACTAGGCTTGTATTTCATGTTTCCTCAATCAGCCTCTAAGTACTGTATATTCAATGTGATATGCTACAATGACTAGTTATAAGGAATGGACAAATCGTTAATCATTAACCCATACTGTAGCTTTCAACCGGGCGACCTCGAGGTATTTGCCTGAATGCTCTTCCCTCTGCAGACAGGCCTTACGTGAAGGATCCGCACGCCGTGGAGAAGCTCCAGGAGCCCATGCTGGACGTGCTCAGGAGGGTGTGCTCCCTCCGCCACCCGCTGGAGCCGCAGCATTTTGCCCGCCTGTTGGGCCGGCTCACCGAGCTGAGAACGCTGAACCACCACCACGCGGAGATGCTGACGTCGTGGAAGACCAGCGACCACAAGTTCACGCCGCTGCTCTGTGAGATCTGGGACGTGCAGTGACACAGCGAAGGAGAGGCGGCGAGAGGTTGATTTTGGATTTGTTAATTCAAAGTCGACAATTTTGCGGCCCACGTTGCATTTTCCCGGATACATATGTTAGGATCTCAGACAATTTGCGTCCTATAGTGTATATCATGACTGTGCAGGACTTCCATCTGAGTTGCCAAACTTAAACTAAACTAACTTAAACTACAACAATATATTTTATGTATTGGCTTGTTTAACATATAGTTGACAAATATCGTTTTTTTTTATTATACCAAGGGCTTGATTTCTGATGATATATATATATATATATATTGGGGCAGGCAATTATTTCGACTAGGATTTAGGGATAATATTTTATAATATTTTTATTGAGTAGCTCATACTATGACAGATCTTAAAAATAAAATATTATAAATCAGGACAGCATTGAAATCAGCTCTTAAACTGCACAGTAGAAGACTATTGGCAGGGTATTGACTCCCTACCGTATTTCTTAATTTTACACAGATAGTAGTATTTAATTATGCCTCAAATACTTTGGGGGGGAAAAAAATATCCAAATCCAAACATATCTCCCTCATTCTTTATTGTCTATTACCCTGCTTAAATGGTTTTATCTCAATAAAATGTAGTATAAACTATACTGAAGAAATAGGACTACAGAACTACAGAACAATTGGTTTTTCAATAAAAAAAACCAACTCACAATGTCAAATATGTCAAATACACTGGAAAAAGACACTTGATATCTCTACTTTAATAACTGAGAACATTTTGCAGTAAACATAACATACAATTAGAAATATAATTGTTAGAGCTAAATCCGATTTCTTATAACTAGTAACAAAAGTAGCTATACAATATTTATATAACATGCAATTCCTTTGTATGAATCACTTTACACAAGAAATATAGTTGTTTTTCAAATAAAAGTCATGATATACAAATGGTTTGTTGCTGAAGATTGTGTCCTTAGGCCTTCTAAGAAATACAACAAGAATAGACAAACAGCTCCATCTTGTGGATTAATTTAACAAAACACAGCGGCGGCTCATGAAGTACGTTGTCCATTCATTTAAAGGATTATAATCATGCTCACTCTACGCAAGCAAAGCACCTACTGACTTTTTTTTTTTTTTTTTTTTTGGTCTTTTGTTTTATTTATGCGTACAGTTACTCTGTTAGAACCTTTTGGTGCTTTTGGTGGGGTTTCTGGCGTGCGGCTCTGTGTCAGGGTACACCAGGAAGCCGGTGAAGGTGGTGTACCTCCCCTGGTTACTGTAGACGGCGTAGCGCTCGTCCTGCTGGCTGTACAGCCACACGTTGTCCCCCGGGTGCAGGGACAGCAGCAAGCTCTGGCTCTGCATCTCCCTGCGCTTGGACGTGTCCTCGTCGAACACCATGGCCTGCACCTCTCCGCTGCCCGTCATCAGCTTCACGGACACGGCCCTGCGAGGGTGCTTCCCCACCGTGAACGCAAAGTAATAAGCCCCGGGGTAGCGGCAGGTGAACAACCCTGACGATTTATTGAAATGGCCCCCGATGTTGACGTACTCCACGTCGAAGGTCAGCGGCAGCTTGTCCTGGTGCCTGCCGCTCTGGCCCAGGGCCGTGGACGTCCGCGCCACCGAGAAGGCCGAGCGCGGCTGCTCGAGGGCCTGGCCTCGGTTCCAGTTGTGCTGGGGGTCTCCCTGCGGCAGGCAGTCGGGGTAGGACAGCCCTGGTGGGGACAGGTGGTTGTTGATGTAGCCGGTCGCAGAAGCGTCGGGGTAGACCAGGTAGCCGGAGAAGGTGACGTAGGGACCTGAGTTGCTGTACAGGGCGTACTGGGGACTTTCCTGTAGGAGCAACCACACCGTGTCCATCGCCTTCAGACTAATCATTATGCTTTGGCTTTGGACTTTCCTTCCTTTCTTGCGATAGTCATCGTAGGCAATAGTTTGCACCTCCTCCCCGTTCTTTACAAGTATCACAGACAGCATCTTTTTGGGATACTTTCCCATGGAGTAGGAGAAGTAGTACGCTCCGGGGATCCTGCAGCGGAAGTGACCCGTGCCCGGGTCAAAGTCGCCTCCCATGTTGACCAGGAGCCTGTTGAAGGTCACTGCTTTCTGGCTGCCCCCCACCACACTGTTGGTTCGCGTAGCAGAGAATGCTGATCGCAGGCCGGTGGTCAGCGAGGGGACGTGCAGGGGTGTGACTGACCCCAAACTGATGATCATACTGAATAGATAAGCCAGGTACCAAGGGCTGCTCCACTGAGGCACATCACCTGGAGGATTGAAAGAAAAATTAAAGACCTAGCATCAGTCAATCGGGCCTTCCGATCATTTATTTTCGTTCTTAAATTTGACCGGGCAATTGTAAAGTAGGTTTTGTCCAGAAATAAATCCATTCATACTGTTTATCAAAAGCATGAATTATTTTATGTGAATTGTGCCCTTCACTAATACCTCGAACAGGCCTAATGCCAAAGCCACACGTGTTGGTTGAGTACCAGAACTGACTGAGGAAATTTGTCTCAGCTTTGTTAGAACTTAAATTTAACACGCAACAGCCCCCCTAATTCAGCTGATATTGTCTGTTCTCTATGTGCACTGAGAGACTGGACTAGATTAGCTGCTGGTTCATCTGTTCCTGTGTGCAAGAACAATGGACATTTTCCGAGCGTTGGTGAGGTCGGGCAGAAGAGAAGAGGTTTTTTTTGACAAATCTTAGTACACATTTTAAAAATATAAACCCAGAGTGTTGTCTATTTTTTAAATAAATATTGTCGGGCACTGTGGTCATTAACAGTATTACTTATTATTTGGGATTGTGAAAAAGAACGTATAGCATTTCAAAATAAAATTCATATACATATGTAATATATATAATATGGGGTTGTTGTTTTTTCTATAGAATATTGTTTGAACATGTGAAATTTATGACAAATTATTTATATTTATTTGATAAAAAAGTATATACATATTTTAGCCCTCGTATACAAACACAATACACACATTTTTATTGTACTTGCATTTTTTTTTATATACATGTAAGGTGCTGGGTCCTGATGAAATAGGACTCTGACAAATCAGAGTTCTAGAATGCCGCCGGGGGACTAATGGATGTTTTAAACGGTTTTATGAATGATTGTCACTAAATGAGAGGAAACATGAGGGAAAGCAACATGGACTGTAATTACAGACTTGGATTTCAACCTGGTTCTTTTCACCTGTGGCCTGTAACGCACATATTTCACTACGCGGCAATGATAGTTAATCAGCTCGAACAAGTTATTCATTTGTTAGAGCAGCAGGCCAGCAGTGCCAATACCAAGTGTACATGAGGTTTTACACCGTTATGCACACTTGGTATGTAACAAAATGACAAAAGACGTTCAAATGTATTGTGAACTCTAACATACTCTCTTTGTTTATTGGAATAGGAGATCATCTGTGGTTAACATGATGTAATATACACTATATTATACTATAACTCTAGTCCCGTGTCCTGTGATTAAAAAACGCACACAAACAAATCATTATCACCCAACACTCATGTAATCGATATAACTTCAATGTATTCTCCGAGGCTTGATCTTGGACGGAATAAAACAAAAGTGAAACGTACCGGTTGGTCGGTGTCGGTGCAGGGGTTGCATGTCTGCGGTCGGCTGGACTCCTTCCTCCCTGCGGCGCCTGTGACTCTGCGCTGCTGCTGCTGCTGCTGCTCTAAGCGGCCACGCGTGGACGCCTCCTGTCTGCGGGGGTCTGGTCTGGGAGGGGCTCCGGCCTCCCACGGCATCTGCGGGGCCGCCGTGACCCGGAGAGGAGCGAGGCGGCCCCGTCCTGCGCGACATGCCCACCCTGACTCCCGCCGCCTCACCGTCCTTTTCCCTTGTTTAAAAGGATTGTTTCGTCGTTTGTTAGTGCTGTTGTCGTTGTTGTTGTTTTGTCTGTTGTTATTGTTTGTGGTGGTTGTTTTGTCTGCTGTTGTTGTTGATTGTTGTTGTTTTGTCTGTTGTTGCTGTTGTTGTTGTATGTTGTTGTTGTTGTAGTTTGTTGCTGTATGTTGTTGTTGTCTAATGATGTTGTTTGTTGTTGTCTGATGTTGTTGTTTGTTGCTGTATGTTGTTGTTGTTTAATGATGTTGTTTGTTGTTGTCTGATGTTGTTGTTGTTTGTTGCTGTATGTTGTTGTTGTTTAATGATGTTGTTTGTTGTCTGATGTTGTTGTTTGTTGCTGTATGTTGTTGTTGTTTAATGATGTTGTTTGTTGTTGTCTGATGTTGTTGTTGTTTGTTGCTGTATGTTGTTGTTGTTTAATGATGTTGTTTGTTGTTGTCTGATGTTGTTGTTTGTTGCTGTATGTTGTTGTTGTTTAATGATGTTGTTTGTTGTTGTCTGATGTTGTTGTTGTTTGTTGCTGTATGTTGTTGTTGTTTAATGATGTTGTTTGTTGTCTGTTGTTGCTGTTGTTGTTGTATGTTGTTGTTGTTTGTTGCTGTATGTTGTTGTTGTCTAATGATGTTGTATGTTGTTGTCTGATGATGTTGTTTGTTTTTGTCTGATGTTGTTGTTGTGTGTTGTTGTTGTCTGATGATGTTGTTTGTTGCCATCTGATGTTGTTGTTGTTGTATGTTGTTGTTGTTTGTTCCTGTATGTTGTTGTTGTCTAATGATGTTGTTTGTTGTTGTCTGATGTTGTTGTATGTTGTTGTTGTCTGATGATGTTGTTTGTTGTTGTCTGATGTTGTTGTTGTATGTTGTTGTTGTTGTTGTTGTTGTTGTTGTCTGATGATGTTGTTTGTTGTTGTCTGATGTTGTTGTTGTATGTTGTTGTTGTTGTTGTATGTTGTTGTTGTTGTTGTTGTTGTATGTTGTTGTTGTTGTTTACTTCTAACTCGCCTCGGTCGGTTGGTGCGACACCACGTGTCGCCGTGTGCCCGCTCAGGCCGATGAGATCAGACAAACAGAGCGGGCGAGATGCAGTGCAACCGGTGGAACACAAACATAAATACCATCACAAATCGAACTCTTAACAACGTTTTCTCGGCGAGCTCGGAACCGGGTCCCGGGCCTCCGGTGTCGGGGAGGATGACGTAGCAGACCGGAAGTCGCGTCTGCCGCTGTCAATGCCGACGGAGTGAAGAAGGCGCACGGAGAGCCACAGCTAAACCCCGCGAGAGACAAGATGGCAATTCTGCCCCGTAGGATCACCAAGGTAATGCTTACACCGTCTTGAACTGCGGCACTATTGATTTTTTTTTTTATTTTGACGGGGCGAGGGGAAGGCTTCTTGTCGTCATGCGCGATTATTGCGCACCGCTCACCGCCACACCGGCTTATTTCAATCGATAGTTAGGAGGTTCCCAGCTAGCATGCTAACGCTAGCTAGCCGTCGCTAACATCCACTCCCTCCGCGGACAGGAAGGCTCAAGGTGCGATCCGCGGGCAGTGTCCATCTGAAATAACACTGTTTTACACTAGCGCTGACCCCCCAGTCTCTTTTTTAAGACGAGGTTCATGATTAGAATAAAGGCATTAATTGAGTAGAAACACAAAGTGCTACTGCAGACTTCTCCGCAAGGCCTTGGGGCTGTGTGGGCCGTGACACTGATCAACCAGCAGTGTCACGCAAGGATGAACATCTAAACGTTCAGTTGTTATCTTGTTACCTTTAAAAACGCGATTCCATCCCGCCGACGAAGTCTACTGGTGCCTCGCTGCAATTATTTGCTTCGGTTAAGTCTTCTCAAGTTGAACATAGAGGAATGGATATGTATATGGGTACTTTATACAACCCCGGAAGGAAATGGCAGCGTTGGAGCAGATCACATCAAAACAATAGACGATAACAATAATATGAGAATTGAAAATAGAAAATATTGGCTATATATATCTATCTATCTATATATATATATCTATATATCTATATATATATCTATATATATATATAGATATATATAATATTAACCTCAAAATTAACCAAAGATGGCAGTATGCAATACATCAAACGGCAGGGCAAACAAACAAAACAACAAACAAAAATTTAATTTTTTGGCAATATACAATAAACCAAAACAATTACAATAAACCTCTCCATCGACAATTCACACACACTAAACTAAACTACTAAACGGCTCAAGATTGCATACATATATAGAATAAAAGCTTTACCTATGGTGTGTGTGTAACAGGGTGGAAAACAATGTTATAACAATATCACATATACAGTATAGCAACATATACAGTATAGCCAAAGATTAGTGTTTTAATCTTTGGCCATACTGGGTGATCTGAGTCACAAAGGCAGATGCCTGTGTGACTCAGATCACCCAGGTCAAACTAGCCAGAAGAGGAGTCGTATTATTGCAGCAGAAAATACGTCCGAGAGCGCTCCTTTAAGCACGCAGTTGTCTAAGTCTGTTGCTGAAGGAGCGTCACTGCTTTGTCACGGTGCCGTTGTGTAAGGGGTGGGAGCTGGCCACCTCCTCAACAGAGTCCAGGGTGACATTGTTATGAAATTCCCTTGCTGATCTGACCATTAGATGTAATGTACAGCTGTTACTTCCCTCATCCAGATAGTGATTCATGGTGTCATCACAAAGTTACTGGGTATACTATAATTGTTTTTTTTAATACATTCTGTGTTATTCATTACATGGTCATTTTGCTGATGCTTTTGTCCAAAGCGACTTACAATAAGTACATTTGCCACAGTATCAAACGAACTGTATGTCACAGTCAGCTAAACATTCTCTGGAAACACCCAGTGCTAGAAGAGTAAGAGAGTTTGTTTTTTAGTTTTATTGTAATGCAAGGGAAACGGGGAAAGAAGGGTGGGATTGGGGGGTCATTTCACCATTGGAGTGCCTGAAGGAGCTAAGAGAAGAGTCCCGACTGGGATGAACAACCCTTGAGACCATGTAGCAGCGGAGGAGCGAGGTGGCCTGCAAGGTGAAGGCGTGAACGAGTCAGTCTGGAACCTGGCCAGTAATGGGAGAAATGGAGGAGCAGTTCGATGCACAGCCTTTTAGGAGATCACCAGCGTCTTAAATTCCAAGTGCCCCGAAAGTATAAGTAATCTCAAAAGCCCACGCATGCACAATCTATTAATCTATTCAATACTATAGGCTCGCACAGTGGTTCCCAACTATGGGGTCTGGGGGCCACCAGGGGACCTTCAAGAGTTTCCAGGGGCTCCTCATCAAAAAGATTAATATTTAAACTTCACCGTTGGCACCATTCAATAATATAACACACTGTTTACCAATACTAGTTTATCCTACTCTCATTGTTATATCCATAACTGTAATATAGACAGTTATGGAAGTTTGGACTAAATCATTTCTCACAATAAAAAAACAAAACAAAAACTCATCACTGACATTTCAATAGACTACAAAACGTAGACAAGCTCTTCGGAGGAATTGGCATGGTTTACAGGCTGCTCTTATCACTGTTTTGCCGTCATGTGTAACTGAATTATTTAGTTGGTAAAACTCAATTAAAGGTGTGTTATTCTTTAAAGTGAGCAAATGAGATTAATTACTTTACTGTCAGATATGGACCATACAGTATATCAATATTAAAATGATGCTCCAGAATCTTTTACGTTATCACTATGTTCTACTTGCCTGTGATGTTAACTGATGATTGATTTCTATTTTAATCCTAACCCCCAATTCACACCAAAAGTGTCACGTCAGCGGCACGTCAACACTTCTTATACGGTGCCATGTTAATCACTGTTGCAATTCAAGCCGTCAGGCAAGCAACTAGAAGAAATCAAGTGCCTCGCGTCATGCTGCGAGGCTCCCAAACCCCTCATGTTTTTTCACACCTCAGCTCTATTTTTCCAAGCTCCATGCATAAACTGGACCGTACATTTCCATAAATGTCCATTCAAAAGTTGTGTGTGTGCGTGTGCGTGCGTGCGTGCGTGCGTGCGTGCGTGCGCACGCGCAAACACTTGATTCCAAAGCAGGTGTGTAAATGGATAAGGATAAACATCATGAACTACTGAGGATCCCTTTTAAAAATATACAAAAAGGACTGGCTGAATCTTATTAAGAAATGTTTATGTTATTACTAGCTAGTGGTGAAACCATGGGTTTTACAGATGGATTAACCTGTTAATCGTACAGTGGGTCAGCTATAGATTAAAAGTGGTGGGAAACGGTGGGCAGGCTGGGAACTGGTCTTCACAGGCACAGCGGCTGAGCCCTCTAAGCGTGCGACTGGGACTGGGAGCCCCTCTCTTGTCTGTGTTTTCACTGCATGGTTTTGTCTGTGGGCTATCTGAAGCATTTCAGGAATCCTGCTCCCAACTGCATTTAGAGAAACTGGAAAGACTGGACTGTTGTTCAGCATTATTTTTTATGTAGGTTCTTTCATAATCTTTGCTTTATCCTAATGTTAATGGAAAAAGTGAGAGGGGACATACACGTTGGTGGTAAATTTGCTTTTGGTAGATTTCTTTTGTATTGCAATTCGGTTACAAAAAAGTCAAGGCCTTATTGTAATAATTAATTGTTTAGCTTTACCTCATTTTGAAAAGTTATAAATGGGATGTTGACCGAAATATTCTCTTCGTAGTCAAGTCAATGGTTTACAACCATATTTGTGGTTCACACAATGGCATCAGTGTCACACTGATGTGGATTCACACCCTATTAAAATATCTCTGTGCTGGTAACTCTGTTTGCATACCTCTTGTCATATCAGGGGCCTGCTCCCCCGTCAGACTGTGTGTATCTGCAGATCACTTGGCTGTAACGGTGCTGATAGTAGACGGCTGCAGTTGTTGATGAGAATGGAAGTAATGGTCTGCTGTGGCGTGATGGCTGGCCAAGTGTCACGTCTAATGCGCTGCACAGAGTAGACTGTTTGGATATTCAGCTGTGACTGACCGCAGCAGCACAAGCTACCCAACCTCCATGTGAAGGGAAAAAAAGCCAAGCACACAATGAACTACAATTATGAATACTGGTGTTGCAGTAATAACACCTGAAAGTCTATTGACAAAATCCCATGCCTTCTGTTATTAGGAAATAAATTAAGAACAGAAAACTGACCTTCAAATCTAGGTAAGGATGAGGCTTATTGTTGTCCCCCCCCCCCCCCCCCCCCCCCAGTGCATTCAACTTCCAAAGGCAACAAGAATAAGCACAGTGATGGCGCAATATCAGCTAAGCTCTGTTCTCAGCTTTCTTATCCTACCAGATTTTGTTTTTATCCTCAGTCTTGGAGAGTTCAGGGTCTGTCTGGAATCACAAGAGCTGCCTTAGAGCAGCAACAGGTTTCATAACAGGTTTCATAACACCAGTGTTTCCGCCTCATTAAAGTAGCAGCACATTGACAGAGCAACAGCACCACCACCACAACAGCAGGAGGAAGTACATCACGATGTGGAAACATTTCCATCTGATTTTTATTTACTAATTTAATATACAAAAGTGGGTGTGTGGAGGGTACACACACATAAGTTAGGAGCGATGGGGCACAATTGGGCCTAATGTGATGTATTTTAAAATGGTTATTTCGTTTTACGTTCCTTACGGAACAAAACGAGTCTGTATGGAATGAAACCGTGCGTAATGGGGACACTTTCTCTGTGACTCTCTACCCGATCGACCCTCCATACGTTATGCACAGAAAATAATCTTAACAAGTCTACGAGTCGAGCCCTGTTGCTCCGTACCCCATTCCCACACTGTTTTTAGTTGTTTTATTTGGAGGGTGGGGGCTCGGCTCTAAATTAATGAAATTCTACTAAAAGAATGACGGTGGCGGTAGTGGGCAAGTAATGTAATCGGTGTATGCCTGAACACTGTAACACCCATAACCTCGGCAACCCTAATGTGAACAGCCAAACAAAAAAATCGGATTTGAGCAATAAATCCAAATTGAGCACTAAGGCTTGCAGTGTGAACGTAGCCTTTCATATGTGGTCCTTAATCTGATACAGGTCTGATTTATTGCAGTGTGACCTCAGTCTGAACAATCTAATTGGAATTCATGCAACTTTTACGTCACTTTAGAGCAGGGGTTCCCAACCTTCTTATTATCACTCATGGAACTCATGGCACAAAAAGCTTGTGGTGTGTTGGAGTGTCTCCCTGTTAGTCATGGAGGAAAATAAATACATTAAATACATATACAATAAAATACAATTAGGGTCATGCAAAAAAAGTAGCCCTGTGTTTTGAGAACAAACTCGGAATTCCGCCCCAGACTTCAGGACTGGTGGGCAGTGCGGGGTGCACCACGGCCACCCACCACCATTAAGCAGCACGAAACAACAAAAAAGCACCGTGCCCCTGTCTGGACTCAAAGATTTCACCTGCTAGTTTGAGCCCAGTTGCAGGTCCCACACCGCCGACAACCACGGATTTGCCCGCCATGTTTACTTCCACGTGACATCTTTGTTAATTCTGCGCATGCGGGTCAGTTCAGGACCGTGACCAGTTCACACTGGAATCTGATATTGGCCACATAAAAAATTCACAAAAAATAATGTGAATGTTAATATCACTCATGATAGCGACACTTCACCAGACCAGGGTTTGCGGGGCTGGGGGCGTGCATATTCATAGTCATATTCGGTTGAACATGCTTGGAGGACTCGCACCCCCACACCCCACAATTTTAACTGCAATTGCCAACAGCACACATTGAGCACTGGGGACTTCCGGGGTGGCAGGGCGCTGGTGGGTTGATGTGGAGGTCTGGTTAACCAGGGGGCGACTGGATGGGCCCCCTGCTGGCTGAGTTCAGGTCCTGGAGACTTGCGTCTGGTGCTAGATGGCTGGATGCTGCAACCCGGTGGGGCTGTGGAGAGTGCCGCCGGGTGCCTTCAGGGGCCCCTTGGAGGCTGCTTGCTGTCGTGCTGTGGGTTGGGTTACGGGAGGCGGCTGTCGGCCTTTGCTCCCGCTGCGTGGCTGCCCTGCAGCGAGTGCCGTGGGTGGTGGAGGGCCTACATATCCGGTGGCCTCGCGGTGCTGAGCACACTTGGCTACGTGCTCGGGGCTCGTGGCTGGATGGGGTGTCTGGCTGGTTGCAGTAGGGCAGGCCTCGCCCTTGCTCAGGGCGTTGACGGGCATTGGGGCCCTGCCGACTTGCCACAAGAGGGTAGGGCAGGGCGGGCGTCTTGCAGGGTGGGCGGTTCAGGCGGGGTGTCAGTCTGTTGGCACGGAATTTTTTTGTCCTCCCTATTGACATACATGAGGAGGACAAAATATTAGAAACACGTGTGAATATAAAGCAGCTAAGTACAACACCACCGCCACCAATTATGGTAAAACATAATTAAATTAACACTTCTATGACAGCGTAAAAAATCCTGAACACAATAGGCAATGTTAAGCAAATTTTATGGCTGAGCTGGTGTGTTAGAGTTGGTTTGTACGGGTGTACCTAATAGGTAGAACGGTAGGTTAGGTGGATGCAGAACAGAATAAATAACTGGATGTTGCATACTTTCCTTCTTGTATTGTATGATCTTAGGTATATATTTTTTTAGC
Source organism: Zeus faber (assembly GCF_960531495.2). Lineage (NCBI taxonomy): Eukaryota > Metazoa > Chordata > Actinopteri > Zeiformes > Zeidae > Zeus > Zeus faber. The sequence goes on along the minus strand of NC_137201.1, from coordinate 17,145,117 downwards.
AACTTTAAGTGTTTTTCTTCATATAAAATAATTTAATGTATCAGGTACCTACCATACCAAAGCCCAAACTAATGCTAATTTCACATGGAACGCGTTGGAGGAAGAATATTTTTTTACATTTTGCCATCCTCCCCAACGGCTACAGCCGGATGTGACGTGGCTACCTTACAGGGGTGGAGAAAGCAAGGGGCCGACTCTACTATGCATGTCTGCTGCAGCTGCCAGAGATTTTGCGCTGTAGTGACGGACGTTTTCGCTGGAATATCGCACTTAAATGGATTAAATAAAAACCGTGGCTTTATATGAAAGTTGTTTTGTTCTATTTATTAATTGCATGAAGGCTGCTTGGAAGCAGATGTAGGCTCTGGACGTGGTGGTGGCGCAGTTGTTCCGGTGAAGTTGCAGCTCCAGGTTATTACTTATATAATAATATAATTAAATATGAATAATTAATAAAAGAAGGGCTTCTATTGCCGGTGGAAACCAGGTGATCAACCATTGATCACTCAGTTAAATGATCACTGAACTACCAGGAAAAACATCTCTATAGATACGCTCTCTCTCGAAGCCGCATAACAATATCCATAATGCAAAATAATCCATTGTCGAACCTGCTTGGAGATGAATATGATGTATAGCCTGCTTGTGTAAAGTTAACTAACTAAAGTTAATGACTATGTTTTGGAGGGAATTCAACATTAATTTAAGTTTGCAGTAAAAAGCTGCATTTTTATAGCTACATCCAGTACTAACATGATTTTAGTTCTAAGTAAATTATTTTTACAACTAAAAATAATGTAGTTGTTTAGTCTTTGTACAACACCATAGAAACCTATCGTCACGTTTTGCCGTGGTGCCTCCCCTCCGCTCCCCGTAGCATTCAGAAAGAGCCATTTGCCGTTTGTGAGTCGGCATAACCTGCCTTCCTCCTAACGTGTGTGTGTGTGTGTGTGTGTGTGTGTGTGTGTGTGTGTGTGTGTGTGTGTGTGTGTGTGTGTGTGTGTGTGTGTGTGTGTGTGTGTGTGTGTGTGTGTGTGTGTGTGTGTGTGTGTGTGTTTCCCAGGAGACCCAGCGTTTGCTTGCGGAGCCTGTCCCAGGCATCAGGGCGGAGCCGGACGAGGGGAACGCTCGCTACTTCCACGTGGTCATTGCAGGGCCGCAGGACTCGCCTTTCGAGGGGGGCACGTTTAAACTTGAACTTTTTCTCCCCGAAGAATACCCAATGGCAGCTCCGAAAGTACGCTTCATGACCAAAATATATCACCCCAATGTAGACAAACTAGGGAGAATATGTCTAGACATTTTGAAAGGTAAGATACAAAAATCGCTTACTAATATTTTTGTTGACACACCGCTCCCCCTGTGCCACCAATTTGCTCCTGATTTATGTTTGGGGTTGTGACGTGATGTTTTTTTTTTGTGGTGAAGGTAATTCTTTCTGTGATGTTATAACGTAATGGAGGGTTTGCCAGTTTAATGTTGCTCAAAAGGCCTACGGACTTTCCACCTTTGAACTCACCCAAGCGACGCGCCACTGCTGCAGCGTACCCGGATGGAAAGTTTTATTCCCGTCTTCCTTTACGGCCCGACTTGTTTTGAAGTCGCATTCGCTTTCCACTCCCTCAGTGTCCTCTGCATCCCCTGTTTTGCAGATAAGTGGTCTCCGGCCCTGCAGATCCGTACAGTGCTGCTATCAATCCAGGCATTACTAAGTGCACCCAACCCCGATGATCCCTTAGCAAACGACGTTGCGGAGCAGTGGAAAACCAATGAAGCTCAAGCCATAGAGACAGGTGAGATGTGTTCATTTTGAGCATCCAGGCTCAGAAAAGTCATGAAGACACCGCTCACCTCCTTCCTGTTTCCCGGTGTATTTTTCGATTTTGCGGTTGATCACTGAATCCTTATATTTTCGGTAGTAATACGACATCACGTCTTATTAGTACACCATGGATAATGAAGCGTGTGAATAATCTCGACGTGTCATCTGTGTTTTCTTCTGCTTAATCCATCCACTTTGCTTTGTGTATTTTTGTTTGTTTTTTTTGCAGCGAGGAGTTGGACCCGGCTTTACGCTCGGAACGACATCGAGGTGTAGAGCGGCGTTAGCGGGCAAAATAAATAAAATGGAAGTCGAGTGTGAACACAGCTCCTTATGTTCTGCCAAGACCTCTCCCTTCTCCATTTGTGTTCAAAGGACACCGTCTTCATTATAAAACAAACATTAAGGAATATACTGTAAAGGAAAAAAAAAAAAAAGAAAAGAAAAAAAAAAAGACAACTGCTGATAATTGGTGATTTAAATGCACACCAGAAAAGCGACTGTTTTTTTTGTTCAAATTCACTGCTGTCAAGCATTTTAGATATACTCGCCTGGCTCTCTTTGTCCTTGGAATTGGGGAGGCTTCCGCTGTCCCCTGCTTCAGCGATCTTGTTTATGGAAGACTGTGACGTGTCCATTTCCCACTTTTTCTTAACGGCGGGGACGGGGTGGGGGTGGGAGGGTCTTATGAGTATGGTATACCTTTTTTTACTTTTTACTTTTATTTTCTCGCGAGGCCATTTGTAAATGGAAAAAAGGCAGCGGCTTACTTGCCCCTTTTGTAGATGCGCCGCGAGAGTCGCAACGCGGTTTTTGGTGCTGACGGATCGCAGCGGGAAACGACAGCCGTCCCAGCTCTCCTCCTTTTTAATTTAATCTTCAGCGCTGAAGACAAAGTAACATGACGTGGAAACGAAACTGAGCCCGCCTCTATCATATTGATTTCTGCAAATGCTGTCCGTGTAGACCTTATCTAGGCTTGTGATCAGTGTGAGGCTTTTGGCAAAAAGGGTGGGTGGGGGGTGGGGTTTGTAGGGTGGAGGTTGTTTTAGGATATCTATGTTTTGTTACCATATCTGGTCTTCTATTACATTTGTATCTCTCCCGCTCTTACCTGACTAATTATGTTTGCCTTCTCTGTCCATCATCGCAGGCTAGCTAGAGCTCTAGGGTTTTCTTCCTCCCCGTGACATTCGTTTCAGGAAAACGCTTGCATTTCGGCCGTCGACTTTTCCCCCCCGATTATTTGCGCATGAGGCCGGCGATGGGGGTTTGAGGGAACGACTTGTCAAGAGGTACCAGGTTTTTGCAGGATCAAACTCCATGAGATCAGTGAAGGCGCTGCGTCTCATCATTCGCCCACTGATCTTTGATTGGAATGTCTGTATTAAAATTCGCTGTTTGTAAATTCATTCTTTCCGTTCATCTGGGGAGGAAATGTTTTCTGCTTTCAGAGTGCTGTGGAAACAGTCCCCCTGCATACGTTTTGTTTTCTGTAAATAAAATCTGTTGATTAATAAGAAATAGCTGTTATTTAATTTCTTTGGGGTGGGATACATTGCCGATGTGTGGCCGTGTGACTCTGAGCTCACGTTTTAAACATGGTCGGTACCTTTATGGGAGAGGGAAGTGAGAATGAAATGCCCACTTTCTCCCCCGGTCTTGCAAGGCTCTACAATTCATCTTTTATGCTGCGTTGAAAATCAGCACGGATCCTGAAGCTGTTTCGGAAGTAGATGGTAGAACTATTTAATATAACTTTTTTTTTTTCATTTGTGCGGATATGAGTTCTATCCTCTTCCTGATAGTAAATGTGCATCGCACCAGCTATTATCCCTGTCCACCATGGGGAGACCGTCTTTGGCGTCCTTATCAAAAATGATGTTTGTATGAATGAATTCACCCTTGTGTCCTAGAACAGGCCTTACATTAGTTGAGCTCATAGTTAAATATGAAAGGTAAGGAGCCTTTTCTGATCAACCGGCTGCAGAACGAGTCATTTGGAGAATGAGGCACTGCCCTCTTGTGGCAGAAGCACGGATTCCACTAATTGTTAGCCTCATTAACTTGCGCCAAAACAATGTTTTTGGCCTTCTTTTTTTTTCTTGTAATGAAGCCTCTTATCTGATAATAAAAACGAACAAAAGAAGCTACCAAAATACCTGTGAGCCAAAATAAAACAGAATTTATCGAAAGGCACCTCATTCATGGTTCCGTCGGGGGGGGGGGGGGGGGGACGGGGGGGACGGGCGTGAGTAAAGTCCCGTGACGCGCCACGGGGCGGCCCTGATTGGTCGCCGGGGAGGTCCCGCTTGTGACGTCACGCCGGGGTTGCCGCGACTCAGTCGTCGCCGAAGCGAGGGAAGCGAGCGGAAGCACCGGAGCCGGGAGCCGCTCCGCGTCCCGGGAATGACTCGCGTGTTTCGTTTTTTTTGTTTTTTTATCGAACTACCCCTCAATTAACACCGACAAAGGAGCAAACAAAACAAAAACAAACAAACAGCGTTGGGAGCCGCGCCGCGGGCCATGTAAAGGTGCTGGGGCCGGTTGATTCCAGGTTGGCCGCCTCTATTCGTGTCTTCCTCCACGTTTGAACCTTCGTTGGCCGCCGGAGACCGGGACTATATGATGAAGTTTAAGCCGAACTCAACGCGGACGTACGACGGAGAAGGGTTCAAGCGGCGGGCGGCGTGTTTGTGTTTCAAGAACGAGAAAGAAGACGAGGTGAGCTCCCTTGTACGCGCGGCTCCGCACCGTGCGCCGGGGTTTGCGGAGCCGGAGAAACAACCGAGGAAACCGGCCAGCGGAGTGCTGTGTGCCGGGGGGGGGGGGCGGATTGTGTCGGAGAGAGAGGCGGTCTGGGATGTTTTGACTTTGGAGGCTGAGCCATTAAAAGAAGTAACTAACCCCTCATAAATAATAAATAGAACCGAGAGAATAACAAAAAAAAAATGCGGTCATTGTAAAGCATAGGCACTGACGGATTTAAAATCTTGCTTTGGCATCAAAAAGTTTCCCATGAGAGGAAACGAGGTGGAAGTGATGTCCTAGTTCTAAACATCTCTGCCTAGTGACGTGTGTGTGTGTGTGTGTGTGTGTGTGCGCGCGCGCATGTGACCTATTAGCTGCAATTTATAGAAGCGATGTGCAGGCACTAGCTGTCCCCAGACAGATCGGTTTCCCCCCCTGCCATCCCTTCTTTCCGCCCCATTACCACAGCGTCTCTTACTCATCACTGTGTTTTTTGGTGACAGAATGCTCCCACACTCCCAAGGCCCCTGCAGCCGCTGGCCGTGTGATGGGAGGAGAGCAGACCTGACGTGTTATGCCCTTTTGACTCCCGGGTTCCTTTATGCTCAGCGGTTTGGCATGGATGTCGTGTTTCACACTTGCTGCGGTAGGCCGTCTGCATACCACCTTGACAGTCCTGCCCCTCCCCACCTGACATGAGCCTGGACCGGAGAGGAGGCCAGGGCGACTGGAACCGGTCCGTAGGTAAATGGCCCGCGGTGGGAGCGAGGCGGCGTTACCGTCCAGACACGGCAGAGCGGACGCACGGGGGTTCTGCTCGCAGCACAAGGAAGTCGGGCGAGACGTGTGAGCGGGGACGGATGGAGCGTTTTGGGAAGCGCATGTCTTTTCGAGAGCAACAATGCGGTCACATCACTTAAAGACACCGGTTCTCACTGTAAGGTGCTTGAAGACGTTCCAGGGGGTCCCCAGCACAATGATTCATAGTCAGACGTGACCGTTGTCTCATTCGTAAGACATTCACACCATTAGAAAATGTACACTCACGACTATTTTGATCGGAGCTTCACTTTCCGGTAGTAATTTAATTCTGCTGAAAATGGAAATTGATATTCTGCTTCATTTATGGCCTGTATTTACAGATATTTAAATCTGCTCAGTGAAAGGTCTTCCATGGGGTCAGTGCCTATTGGGGTCATGGTGCCTGCTCTGCTAAGCTGTTTTGGTTTTCATGCAGAAAGGCAACTGCTGATCCAGTGTTTTTTGTTAAGCCTGTTTGGCTGGGCGTATGCACGTGTGTGTGTGCGTACGTGTGTGTGTGTGTGTGTGTGATAATTCTTGAGGTAATGCAATTGAGGTATTGGGAAAGCATTTGCTCAAATATTAAGTCTGACATGTGGAATTGTATACAAGTTTGTCTTTCGGATTGTTGCCAGTATTCCTTTACCTCCAGGCAGCTTTTTGTTTACACTCGGGGCAAGGTAACATCAAGCTTGTAGATGTCAGCCATGACTTTTATTCTTGGGTGCTAATCGAAAGGCTGTTTTAAAGGCATATCTCTTAATTATTTTACTAAAATTGTACAGATGATCAAACGTTACTCAGATATAGTATATCGCTCGATCGTCACTTCCTCCGTTTAACGCAGAGTTCCAGAGATTGTCCCATGATGCCGCAAAGGAAATAAATTGGCAATTTGATGCAACGTCAAAGATACAGTTCTACTGCGTTATGTTTGTTCAGTGTCTCACTAGTTCTGACAAGACTGGTATTGCTATCCACATTGTAAAATGATAATAATGTCTGCTGGTGGGGTGACAGTAGATTTGTGCGGTGCCCTGGTCCCTCCTGGTCCCAGACAATAAACTTAACACGTGTCTACTTTTCATATATGAATCATTTGACACTTTAAAGTGTTATTAAAACATCTTTTTTTGAATGTGGAAAAAATGATTTGTACCTCCCCCTATTGCGCTGTTAGGATGGATTTCGATTAGTTCGTAAAAAGATTTCTACCAGATCAACACTTTTCTCTTAACTATTCAAGGTTCATGCATCGTATATGAAACATGAGACCACCACATGAGGTCGTTTTTACTTTGGATACTTGCATTTACAATATTTAATATCATGTACTTTACCATTGTTACCTTTACTTGAGTAATCCTTCTAAACTTCTCAGTGGGTGTCGATTTGAATTGAGGACTTTCTTTTACCAGAGTACCATTTTCTGAGGGTTTTCCTCAGTGTCTTATCTTATTAAATTCCAATTCCTCGACAACCATCTGGGTTACTTGGTTATATGCTGTAAATGGGTATGATGTGGTTTGGACGTCAGCTGTGTGCCCACCCGTAAATGTGTGTCACACTGAGCCGGAACCACAAAACTGTATATAAATAAAATATTACCGTTAATGTTGTTTCTGATTAATAGATTGACCCAGAAAATGAATAATCTGGAGGAGATTTCATACAGTTTAGATGAAACTAAACTTGCATAACATTGGGATTCTGTGCCTTTAGGATCTCATGTCTCTCTTGAAGTTACAGCTAAGAAATCACCTTCCATAGATTTTGGTGAGGATCAACGAAGCCCTACTTTGACGCTGGTGAGACAGAGGTTTGTCATTTTCTGCTCGTCACGCTTCAATTTTCGCGTCGGGTGAAACTATACCGGGACGGTTTTACATTGTGTTGTTTTTAAATATTCGTGCGGCTGCTCTTTTAATCCACCCTCGATGACAACTCATTAGGAGTCGGTGCATGATTCGGAGGTTCACACGTGCTGAAATTCACACGTGCCGGAATGTGGGTCAGTGTGACTCCAGACGAGGGGGTTTAGGGTCAAGTGACTGCGGCTCCAGTGGGGTGAAATTCCCGTAAATCCTCAACGGTGTGCTGCTTGAGGTCAGTTTAAAAAAAAAAAAAAAAAAAAAAAAAAGTGTCAGTCAGATATCACATTGTCATCCTGTCACTTGTCAGGTTGAGAGGGGCCGGGGTGTTTTGTTTTTTTTTAATCCCAGAAGATGGAATCAATTTAGCTTTGTCCTTTCAAGTTGTGTTAAATTTACAATTACAAATATTTACTCAAGTGTGCATTAGCGTGTTAGCTAATTACTTGCAAATCAACAGTAAATCGGTAAGAACGTTAATTTGGGTAGCAAATTTGTCAGTGCTTCTAATGATTACATTTATTTTATTCTCACTGTGGGTTGATGATCTGAAACACTGGTTATTCTGTCTATTCTATGAATTACTCTTTTATCACTTGGAACACATTTTGTTATGCAGCCGTAGATTTTTTCAATCATCACTTTACAAAAACAAAGTAACGGGGACTTGACATGTTCAGTACGTGGCTTGCTAACTGAAAAGTCCCGTTTTCAGCCAAGGGGTGAGATTCCAGCTGGGCTGGACCTTGGCACTGGGTTGCGCCTACTCCTCTGGCTTCAGGAAGCTGATGGAGGCCTCTCCTTCCTCCAGGTGCTACTGGTGAGCAGCAGTCGACACCCAGACCAGTGGATCGTCCCAGGAGGAGGCATGGAGCCAGAGGAAGAGCCCTGTGGTGCGGCTGTCAGGGAGGTGTACGAAGAGGTGAGCTCGTCCAAAGGAACATCATTAGAAAGCCCTGGTTAGAAGCGCGGGCGTAACTCACTCGACATTCGTATGATCAATATTATTTTAACATAATGATTTGCAAGTTGGTTTATATTGTCTGACACTGACGTTGGGAGATGGTTAAACTATTTATTGATTGGGAGGTTAAGCGCTTAATATTCTTTAATGATATATTTCCAGGTTTGTTTGTAGAATAGGGGCTCATACACAGAAAAGCTCATCATAAATCAACCGCCATGACAGGATTCAAATCCTACAGTTTTCAGTATGAGCCGCCTGCCTATTAAAATGCAAGGCCTTGTAATCTTGCATGCATGGGGAATGAATTGGTCTGTGGTTTGGTGACACCGACGCCGGTGCGTTTCTGTGGTGTTTAGACTTGAGTAAAGTATGAGGTTACACCTTGGATACTAATGTGCTGACAGCTTTGAGCTATGGCAGTGACATTTAGAACAGGTTTCCAGTTACCCATATCCCGCATCTCCCGAAAGAGAGATGTCCCTGGGTGCGGATTAATTGCAAACTCACAAGAAGTGTTTGTGGCTAATAATTCAAATGTTCCACACTGATACCCTGCTGTCAAGTTCATCACATCAACTCAAAGGCCAATTTGTACCAATGTGAGATTTTAAGATCCTATCAGGCTTATTGTATTACAGTTCAGGCCTTCTGTTGCTACTGGCTGTGTGGAATTAAAATATACATTTATAGTCTGTGTACATCTTTAAGTATAATCCCTGCAAGAATTTTGTTTGCGAGAGTTTTTGTTGTTTACCGTTGCAGTGAAATGGTAACAACCCAATCCATTACAAACTACCTTGTCAGTCATTACCACAGGTAACGGGTTATTAGCTTGGGGCAATGTTTGTCGTATCATCTGACAGTCCCGGTCACCCAAACTGGAACCGGGCGTCTATGAAGGGACTCCGAAAACTGAAACCAAGCCATGAGCTCTTGGAATGCTGCCAGGTGTTACCAGTATCCCCCGCTACCAACACGGAGATCATTTTAACATTTTATGCACTGGTACAATAAGATTACACATGGGTCGCTTAATCTTTCGCACTCATTCACCGGTTATTTGGCACTCACCCATTAAAGTGAGTAGGCAACACAGTAAGATTGAATAAATCATAGTTTGTGTAGACAAGATTAAGTGCATTTTATATATAATCAGCCGGGCAATTGTTCAATTTACTTTTTGGTGGAAAATATAGATACTTATCTAAAGCAAAAGACACGTTGTTTCTAACGGTTTCAAGTACCGGGCCGTGCATGCATGGCTTTGGGTGGTATGAATATATCTCGCAGTGCATGTTCTCACCCAGCTTTTTTTAGTGACAAGCGCTCCATCAAACGTGTCATCGCCAGAAGAGGGAAGGATTCCTGTGAACATGGGGAGAATAGAATACAGCGACTACTCAAATCCACTGTCCTTTCCTCTTGAGTTTCTCATATCTTCTTTCTTTAGTCTATAAATGCATGCTATGAAAGGTTGCAGGTGGGATCAACTAGCTTTGAAAATTAAGGAAATTCACCCTCCAGCATCTCAAAATCTTGTTTTATGTGCTGCAACATTCGAAACTATTTTTGACTCCCTGAAGAACTGCTTCAAGGGAGTTGTAGGTTGCCAAGTACAAACTGTGATGTCTTGCACCAGAACATTACCGAGCTCAGCTGACGGAACTGGCAACCCTACAGCACCAGCATATTGAGTTTCACAGACCCACCCAGCGGATGGATAGTTCAAAATAGTGCAACGTTTAAAAGGACTATGCTCTCATTTTTATTTTTACTCATCATATAGACACCTTTTATGTATCATTAAAATAAGTTGGCTGAGGTTGGAGAAGTTGGAAGGTGTATTTCCTGAATTTCACAGGAGCTAGGCTAGTTGATCCCCTCTGCAGCCTTGCATTGTGCTAACACAGTTAGCACGCATCCCGTCAATATCTCAGTTCCGGACACACAAGGAAGAAATTGGCCTGGACCATCTTGTCTTCTTGGTAAGATAGACAAGAAGTGAAATCTCTCCAAAACAGGTGTAGCCCTTTTAGCTATTTTTGTATGTGGGTAATATTTAGCACAACCTCTTGATTGAAATTGAAATATATTAAATGACTTAGTGATTGATTTCCCTCTCTGCACAGGCAGGTGTGAAAGGAAAGCTTGGCAGGCTACTGGGGGTGTTTGAGGTAAGCAACTAACTGTTGGACCGACAACAACCGGAAGTCCCGGAAGATTATTTTTATTTTTTTATATTTTTTTTACGTTAACTGCTGCAATTTCTCATTGATTGATTAGTTCACTTACTTTGCTCATGTCGTGTCCATCATAAAATGTCACTGTTTCGTGAACGGTTTCATCTCTGATACACCATATATTTGAAATGAAAGCAGCGCATGAAATATTTTGGCCATTTTTATTGAAGTTATTGTGGCGCTAGCAAGTTCCTCAATTTGATCTTGACAGCACAACCAGGACAGAAAGCATCGGACATACGTCTATATCCTCACTGTGACAGAAACGTTGGAGGACTGGGAAGACTCTGTCAACATAGGTATGTTATTGTCACCTGTTTTTCCAACATGTATTTTGATGGATGACTTATCAAAAAAAAAGATGAAAATTTTGAGTTTTGCAACCTTCCCATCTATGTCCTTTTAAACAAGATAAAGATGTTGCATCTTAGTTTTTGCAGAGATTGACACATGTAAATAGACTCGTTATATAGATTTAAAATACAGTTGTGCACAGTTTTGACTATAATTTGTGGACAATTTGGTCCTCGGAGCACCAGCGTGCTTCATGAATATGTTTTTGGCCCTTTCTAATAAACTGCAGAGAGCTGAGGAACACATTGACTCTTTACCAAAATATAAAGGAGAAAGTTAATTGCTTGGCCTTGCTGTATGTCTAAATTTGTTGTGACTTGCTTCTAGAAAACCTATGATAGTCCATGAGGGTGTGGTCGTGTGTTGGAATAATATGATGGATGCTGAGTTTGTGAGCCTTTTCAAGTTCATCACATTTCCTAACATTCTAGGGTTACAAGCAAATACCCGCAAGGGTCAAGAACCAGTTTCCATTTTGCTCTACAGTGTACAGTAAATACAGTTTTGGCCACTTGGTTTCTCCTAAAGACTATGTAGAAATACTATTATATTCTTGGCTTTTGTATATTCAGCTGTACGAGTGTTTTTATGAGGTTAGTTTCTGTTTTGATAAATAGTCATACTAAAAACCCCTTAAGGAGGACCGTTGACACAGCGACGCGACAGAGACATGAGAGCTGTAGTCATCACTTTACAGCCGGCCCAAGTGGGGGACACATCCTGTAATGGCACCCAAGCTCTGTAAGCTCTGCACCTGAAGTAACGGCAGAATGAAACTTACTTTCAAATATGAAAAACCTCTTAAACGCCTCCTTGGGTACGTTGTTTAAAGCAGCTATAAAATATGTGTACATTTTCAGCTGGAAATCAATGTTTCCTCATTCAATTGTTAACAAGAAGTGGATAGGTATATATTTACAATAAGTTGTATCTACTCTAATGATAAATGAAACCACTGAAAACATACAGTATGTGAATATTCTTAATGTCACAGCTCAAACACACCATGACACAGTTTTCCTTTTAAACTCAAGGCTTTAAAAAGTTTAAATCCTCTAAAATTTTGTGGGCTGAATTCATATATGATCCCATTCCAGCCATATGTGTATATATATACCGTATACACCGATCAGCCACAACATTAAAACCACTGACAGGGGAAGTAAATAACACCGATCATCTTGTTTCTATGGCACCTGTCAAGGGGTGGGATATATTAGGCAGCAAGTGAACAGTCAGTTCTTGAAGTCGATGTGTTGGAAGCAGGTAAAATGGGCAGGCGTAAAGATCTGAGAGACTTTGAAAAGGGCTAAATCGTGATGGCTGGACTGGGTCAAAGCATCTCCAAAAAACAACAGCAGGTCTTGTGGGGTGTTCCCGGTAAGCAGTGGTTAGTACCTCCCAAAAGTGGTCCGAGGAAGGACAACCGGTAAATCGGCAACAGGGTCATGGGCGCCCAAGGCTCATAGATGCACATGGGGAGTGAAGTCAAGCCCGTCTGGTCTGATCCCACAGACGAGCTGCTGGAGCACAAATTGATGAAGTTAAGTTGCATCACAGCTTGCTGCGTATGGGGCTGTGTAGCCGCTGACCCCTGTCCACCACCTAAGGCGCCTACAATGAGCATCAGAACTTGACCATGGAGCAGTGGAAGAAGGTGGCCTGGTCTGATGAATCACGTTTTCTACAACACATCATGTACTCCAGAGGTCTTGTGGAGTCCATGCCTCGAAGGGTCAGAGCTGTTTTGGTGGCACAAGGGGGATCTACACAATATTAGTCGTGTTTTAATGTTGTGGCTGATCGGTGTTTGTGTGTGTAATGATGATGTGAAACATTATGTTCAACAAGGCATTTGGTGATTCCAGACTATTTGTGGCGGGTTCCTTATAAATAGAGTTGAGGCTGCTATGAGGGGCAGGGGTGCGCACAGTTGTTTTTCAGTCGTCATGACTCATAGCGGGTCCGTGCTTCGCTCTTGGCCAGGGACGGACTCTGTGCTTTCGTGTGGCCTTCCTCTGAAAGGTCACAACTAGTCAACTCCAGCGTGACGATGTGCCGACTAGCTCTTCCCTCGCACAGGAATCTGTCTTAATTTAAAGGCTGTATTGAGGTTGTTGGGTTTTTTTTGTGTAAAATTACCATAATGATACAAGCATGTCTATGGAAAGATAGTGGTTGGGATACTGTAGAAAAACTTCCAGCAGATGATTTTAAATAGATCATTTTAATAAATATTTCCGATTTAAGTTTATTTCAGAAATATAGCTCTAACTAAAAGGCTTCATACAAACTAGTTCAAGTAGGTCACATCCTCTTTTATTATGACCTCAGTGTTGATACAGTATGATTAATGTGTAAACAAATTAATATGGAAAGTTGAAAATACTTATCATTATTATTACAATATTTATTTTGTGGGGAAATGATTGAGGATCATGGCCATAAATAAATACAATTTCAAAGTAAGACCAGAAATAGTTTTTCTCAAATCCCAAGTTAATATATTTTACATCAGGATTTTTTGTGTTTTGAAGACACTACCTTTGATTTGCTACTGTGACTTCATAACTTGTGACGTTCAATGACGTCAAACACTACTGATCACGCGGATTCATGATCTAATTTGAAATTGGGAAGGTGCTTGTAGAGACTTGTCACTCTTATGCGCCACTTACCACGGGTCGCAGGTTAGGTCTACGGTACCAAACTAAAGGGGCCCTTTAGGCGCAGCTGCTCTTTATGGCCCTCGGTGAAAGCGCAAGCTGAAACCTTTTTAAAATGCAACGCAAATGTTAGATCTGTCCTGTATCAATGATTTCACTTTCTCACAGGAAGGAAGCGAAAGTGGTTCAAGGTGGACGACGCCATCAGAGTGCTGCAGAGCCACAAGCCGGTCCACGCAGAGTACCTGCGCAGACTCGCGGCGACCTGCAATCCCACCTGCAGCCCCACCAACGGGAACAGCCCGGTGTCGGCCATGACGCACAGCAACGCGCCGCTCTACGTTTGCTCCACGCAGGCCACAGACGTGGTCAACAGATAGCCCCGCCCAAGGACTCCAAATACACCTTTGCATAATTTACACTGCTGAGACATTGCTCTTTAATTGTACAGTATGGACTTTGACATGTTGGTTTAAAACTCATTTTAGGAGGTCTTTGAAGGTGCCAAGATATGTGAAATATTAGGTATTTTTATGTTTTTTTTTTGTTGTTTTTTTTTTAACAGCTTTCACCAGCAAAGGTAACTTGTATGTAAAGCTAGCTTTCTTTCTTTTTTTCTTTTTATTTTTTTTTTGTGAATGTAAAGATTATTTTAGTCTCATATGCTGAATGTTTTCCAATTCACACAGTATTTTGGGGGATTTCTTCAAGGCCGGCAAAGGGAAGTCTTGGCCTTCCTTCATGGTAAATCAGTGCCAAATTTGGATCTCTTCAAAGTTTAATGGAAATAGCTGGCCACTTGTGTATGATCCTCCCCGCCTTAATTATTTTGTGAGTGAATTGCAATGACACGGTTTATAAAAAAAAAAATAAAAAATAAAAAGTACAAAAAATGTGAAAACAATCTATTTGTCCATACATATTGAACCTTATTTCCCTGCACAAGTTAAAACTACGGAACCTTTTAGGAAAACCAACGTGAAACTTATTTCATACTGGAAGTATTGTTTTCAGATGTTTCTCTTAAAGAAAGCGGGGGCAGGTTTTTGTTACCAGTCGGTGGAACATTGTTATTGTAATTATATGTAATTACTGGCTTTCCATGTGAATTGTGACAGAACAAAGTGCAACACTTCATAACGGTGCCATCGCAGCTGTTTTTCAAGAGGTAATAAAATTGATTTATTTTGTAAAGGGACAACAATGCTCACTTTTGACCTAAATATTTGAAAACAGCAAAGAAAGACACTTAACACCTTGGGTGACAGTGCTATATGGATCACAAACATTTAAACATATTTTAAATAAAGATGTAATCTGAAAAATACCTTTGTGAAGTGCATAACTTCATATTTTCTATTTGCTCCTAAAGACACAATGGATGGGTTATTATAAGAGTTATGTGTTGCGCTGTGCTGTGATTGCCTTTAAGTGCCTTTTAAAATCCAAAAAACGAATACAAATATCACATGTCTCAGGCAAAAATAAACGAAATATAAAATAATACAATGATTTATATTTGTGTGACTGAGACGTGTTTTTTTTTTTTTTCTTGTTTTTTGTTTTGTTTTGTTCCCAAAGAGAGACATACAGAGTTAAATAATGATTATGTTATGTTACCAGTTCAGCCCTTTCAGCTCCCAATTTTGGGATAGTAACATGATGATGTGTGAGCAATGCTTGGAACACGTGTGCGTGTGTGTGTATATATTACTAAAATGAACTTGTTTATCCAATGATCATGTTAATATCCCAACGCTGGGAAATGAAAGGGTTGAACTGCTAACATCACGGCATAGTCACAATCCAACCCTTTTAATCCCCAATTTTGGCACATCAACATGATCGTGTGTTGAACTAGTGACTGGAATACTATGTCTTGTATAGATTACATTTCAATTAAAAAAAAACCAAACAACTTGTTTGTACAAGATGCTCGACGCCTGAGGTTTGTTTCATTTCACGTTGACAAACGTTAACAAACCCGAGTGAAGTATGTTGAACGCGCCCCTCTCCAGCCCGACGCTCCCTTCCCACGCTCCGCCTGCTGATGAAAGGTTCGACTCTTTTTTTGAGATTTGGTTCCTGACGAGTCACTCGGTAGGAAAATAAATAAGTAAAAGTCGTTCAACCTCCCGACTCTTCGCCCACGGGATGTAACGCAACGTAGCGTTAACGCGTAACGCAAGGTGGGTGAGCCTCTGTCGGAAGAGTCGCGGAAGAATCGGTCGGACTCTATGGTTGCAAAATCGGCCACGAGAAACGTTTGATTAACATTAAAATGTTCATTTGGGTGGAACGTGTATTGGAAACGAGTGACGTCAAACACGAGCCGCGCCAAACGCCTCGACCTTTAATTATTATTATTATTATTATTATTATTATTATTATTATTATTATTATTATTATTTCCCCCCCCGTACCCCGGCTTTTGATTCATTCCCCAGCGGCTCTCTTCGGTTCGCCCGCTCCCTCGCGCCCGACTCCCTTGTCGTTCGCAGCGGGCGAGTCCCCGCGCGTCGGGCGCACGACTAGCACCGCCCACCCGTCGCCGCTTCCCAGAGCTCGGTCAGGTGTTCGGTCCGCAGCGACGCCAGCGCAGCGTTTGGAAACAGAACCCCCCCCCCCCCCCCCACCCCCGGGTTTGGATTGCGATTTTGGGGGCCAACGCGGTCGGGAACTATGCTCAGGCGGATCCTCCAGATGGTAAGGCGCCCGTCCACCGAGACAGCTGCGGTGTCGTTTATTGTTTCAAACAAACCAACAAACCAAAAGGGGAAAAAACAAACCCCCTCGTTTCGAGCTCCTTGACAGGGAAGGGCCTGCCGTTTTACGAGTGGGAGCGCTCGTATTGATAACCCCCGGATATGCGACTGGGCGGAGCTTACTCCTAAGGCCAATGGGAGCGACTAAACCCCCCTCCCCACCCCGTCACGTCACGTCGAGGAAAACAATTCGAGCGCTCCCCTCTGTGACGCCGACGCGGTTAGCCGTGCGACGCTAGCTGGGCTCGATCGGTGGGTCTGGGCTCGAGGATGTTGTCGCCGCCGCCGCCGCACCAGGCGCGACGGCGGGCTCCGGCGAGCAACGCGGGCGGCCTCGGCTGCGCTCATGCGCTGCGACGAGGTCGTTTATTTCACGGGTTGCGCGCCCCGACAACGACGCGAGCCACGGGTTGGTCAACGCGAGCCCTCGGCTGCGATCGAACGCTAACGAGCTAATGCTAACCGCGCCCCCCCCACCCCCCCCCCCCCCTGTCACCGCTCTAAACAGCGAGCTGAGTTGTCTCCACACAGTAAACACCATTATACATAACTCCCCCTGGTAAAGGTGGGACTAGTGTTAATCTCCCTCTTGTATTTGTATTACTGTGTAAACACGGTGGTGCATTTTTTTTTTTCCTTCTCTCTTTTCTTTCTCCTTTACATTTGACCCCCGTGAGCTCGCACATTTCAAACTCCAAATAAGTGACTGAACGTTGACGCGTGGATGTCGTGGTCAAATCCTCGTCGTGGAAGAGCGTCTCATCGCAGCCTTGGTTACGCTGATGATGAACACGCTTTTTCTCATTTCAATTTTTTTTTATTATACTGCATTTCTCATTTGACCCAGTGATGTGTTTGTCTTGCATAGATCACGTTATGTACATTCTGAAGAGATTTTTTATTTTTTTTCCCCCTAGATTGTTAAGGTTGTTTTCATGTGACTTGTGTGTTTGTCTGATGGTGTGAAGCGATGCACCAACTCATAAAGAGTCAAATTCCCCATACATGAAAATGACACGTGATCCTGCGGCATTGAGAGGCTGTATTGATGATTTACAGATAATTCTGAATTGGTCTGGTTGTGCCTTCCTATCGAAGTCTGTTAAGGGAACAGACAAACACATACAGTGACTTCTGATTATTTGTATTAACAAATTCATTTGTGTTAACCATTGGCCTTTGATCACCACTTGCACCTGCTCCTAGACCTAGTTATCTTTGCCCTGTAGAAAGGTCGGGCGTAACTTATCAAAGCAGAAGCAGCATTCCTATTCACAGAGTAAATTGTGCGAAAAGCACTATGAAAATTGAAATCCAACATTCGTCAGGTCAAGTCTTTATCTTTCAAAATATTGATGAGCCTAGAACTAAACGTTCTAACGTTCGTTGCGTCATTGCCAAGGAAATGTGAGTCTTTAAAACCGGACGATATTTTCAGTGGAGAATGTTTGTGCAGGTAGGGTCAAAGTGTGATCCACAGCTCAAATGTTTAGCTTCTTAGGCTTGATATTTCCCAACACCTAAGAAGACAGCGCTCAAAGTACTGAGCAGTAGGGTGGAGCCACGTTCAAGCACAGACAAGCTGACGTTCATTCGTGAGGTGTAAAAAGTTGTTTCATTTTGAGGATGCCACTGTCAGTGGTGGAGAACTTCGTGCGGGTTAGTTCAAATTAAAAATGCATACCGTTTTCAGTTAGACGTTGAAAGTCTGTACATGCCTATGTCCTCTTGCAGTGACCTTAAGTACAGAGTGCATGGTTTAAGGCAAAATGAATGCTGGTCTGATAAACAACCACCAATAGTTTTCAGACAAAATATGAACCACATAAACATTTTGTTCCGCACACTGCATATCATAATTGAGATTTTCAAAAGACTAACCCTGATCTATAGATGTTACAATTCTGTGTACGTTGAAACTGAAAACTGAAATCTGTTCGCAGTAGAATTCGATGGACGTCATTTATAAAAAAATAAAAACTTGTATCATACAGAGTCCACACACATATTCAGTCATATCTCGTCTCTTCTCTCCGTCTCCACCAGACTCCTGGGAAAGGAGGCTCCCAGACCACGGAGTCGGAGCAGCCCAGCGCAGAGCTCAACAATGACCAGACCTCTGAGGTGACCCGGATACCAGCTTCTCTGATCATTAACTCGGCAAATCACTCTCACCCTGATTTCCTCCTTTACCAGCAGTTTTGGAACAGTGCCTATCGTGACTTCTGACACACCGCTGCAATACTTTGTTGAGTTTAGTCATTTATAGCTGGATCCTTAAAATGCAATGTAATGGACCTCAAGAGACCTAACATCAGATGGTCCTAATTAGGGGGACTAGGGGTGATAAAAGCATACCAAGCAAGCTGTGGGCAGACAAAATACCAAGAGGAAATAGAAAGAGGTATTTTTCAGTACAACCAACAAGATAAAACATGAAAAACATTTGGAGAACAAAGAATTGCTAATGCTATCAATGGTTATGGTTAGGGTTAGAACTCAATTTACAGCAAATAATAGTTTACTATTATATAAGTTTCTAACAGATTATTAATTGTATTATTATTATATTGGTACATTCCCGTTCCCAACTCTTGTGTTTCTGTACGCAGGGCTTCATCTGCCCTCTGTGCATGAAGTCCCACAACTCTGCAGAGGAGCTGTTCAAGCACTATGAGCTGTTCCATGACACGGGAGACCTGCCCACTCACGTGCCCCCCAGCCGGTGAGATTCACCTCCCGGCTCCCACTCCCTGTCACAGAATCGCTCAGCCCTGTGTCGCCGTGATGCGCTCTGTCGGCGGTCTGGCTGCGTGGAAGAACTCTGAACGAATCGTTTTCTCTTTGTAGGGAAGACCTGACTTTGTTGAGGCAGGAAGTTCAGGATCTGCACACCTCACTGAAGGTATTGTCTTGTTAAGTTTGGGTGTGTGATGGTCTACAGCAGGGGTGGGCAAACATTTTGGCTCGAGGGCCACATTTCGTTTTAAAAACTGACCGGCGGGCCAGACAATTAGTAGATGAGGTAAAAATGAGCAAGCATAAAGTGTAAAATATATGTGAAATTGATTTCCTCTTGTCCCATTTTGTAATTAATAAATTCATTTTTAGATAAAAAATACAATAACTCCCCGTTGATGGATTTAATGTGAACAGTGTTGGTCACCCTTTTTTGCCAGCACATCAAAATCTGGTGCCATTTTTGTTGTGGAAATTCGTAGGACAGCGCTGCGGTGTTCATCAGTAAGCCGGGCTCTGTGGCGTGTTTTGTTTATGTTCCTCCCACTGAACGTCTGTTCACACACATAGAACCAAATAACACCGGCATCTTCTGTGCCACCTGTCGGTTGTTTGAAAACGTTGTCTCATTCAGTGAAGCGCAAAACGTATCCAGTTTGACAGAGTTGAACTTCTCCTTTAAGACAGAGTCAGACTGGAGATCAACCAGCTCCATTTGTAGTTCCTGCAGCGCTGCCTCATAATTGAGTGACAGGGGACATGACACCAGCTGCAGCGACTTCTCAAACTTTTCAAAATCAGAGAATCGACGGCAAAATTCTCCGTGCAGGTCGTCCAGCGATTTTTCTGTATTTGCTGGCATGTTTGGGGGGCTTCTTTCAGCGGCGCTAGCGTGGGGGGAAATGCGCAAATGATTTGTTTGTCATTTGTTTCGAGAAAAAAGTCAATTTTACGTTGAAGGCTTTCATGTTTGAATACATGTCGTATACAAACTGATCTTTCCCTTGTAGCTTCACATTCAGCTCATTCACGTGTGCCAGTATGTCCACGGTGAACGCCAAATCACAAAGCCAGTGTGCGTCCTTCAGCTCTAGAAAATCATTGGCTTTCCCCATTAACCCCAATAATGATCCCATCGCTGTCAATTTTTGTCCGCTTATGTTGTTATGGGTGAGGCATACTTGACGATCAGGGAAAGTGATGGAGTGACTTGACATCAGCGAAGGCCTGGCAATGCGCCATCTGGTGGTACCATTAAGTATCACAGGAAAATAACAGTAAAATGAATACTAAAAATTTAAATATATTATAGGATTGTTGTAAACAATGCGGTAGTTTTCCCACCCCTGATCTACAGCCTTCTTCAAGAGACATCGCTGGTGTTGAATGGATGTGAGTTATCATGTAATACAACGCTATCTGTGTAATTGTGTGTGTGTGTGTGTGTGTGTGTGTGTGTGCCCCATTTCTCCCCACCAGGAAGAAAGATGGTTTTCTGGGGAGCTCAAGAAAGAGTTAGACAAAGTCACAGGACAACTGAAGCAAGTAATTCCTTTGCGATACTTTTTTTCATAATCCCTGGAAAGACTACCGTATTGTATTAGATGTGTTCCATGACATTTAAATTCAATACGGCAAATGGTCTGTCAACAGAATATTAAACTAGATCCCAACATGTGATGTTATCTTACTGATATGGTTAAGACTTTATATGCGTTCCTCTGTTTCCTCCGGGTCTACAGAGCGATGGACCGGCTGGTGCAGAGGACTCAGGTTGGGAGATGACAAACAAAAGACTTTTGAAAATAAAACACCCTCGAATGGTGTGACTCGTGACCTTCACGCACTAAGAGACCCCGTCTTCTTTCCGCAGCCCTGGAGAGGAAGCTCAACGAGACAGAGATGGAGAAATTCAACATCAAGCAAATGAAAGACCTGTTTGAACAGAAAGCTGCCCAGCTGGCCACAGAGATAGTGGGTTAGTGTGGAGCTGTCCAGTCCAGGACACTGGGCTCCCTGTGTTCCCCACTACAGGCTACAGTAGTCTATTATTACATCGCATTGCAACCACTGTTGTCTCTGGTTTTAGTATATCAATTGAAGTATTCTCCTGGTGTGTGTGTGTGTGTGTGTGTGTGTGTGTGTGTGTGTGTGTGTGTGTGTGTGTGTGTGTGTGTGTGTGTGTGTGTATATATATATATATATATATATATATATATATATATATATATATATATATATATATATATATATATATATATATATATATATATATATATATACATACACACACACACTACTCACAAAAAGTTAGGGATATTTGACTTTTGGGTGACATTTATGGAAAATGTAAAAAATTCACACTACAGTAATATTATATCGTGAAAGTAGGGCATTTAAGTAGAAGCATGCAATGGTGATTTCCTCATCTCAAACAATTGATTGAAACAAAAGCCAACAACAGTGGTGGGTTTACCACAACAAAAAATGACAATGTCTCAATAACTTGTCATGTGGCCTTGAGCACCAATTACAGCTTGACAACGACGTCTCATGCTGTTCACAAGTGGACTTATTGTCTGCTGAGGCATGGCCCCCCACTCTTCTTGAAGGGCGGGCCCTCAGGCCATTGAGGTACAGAGTTACGAGCCTCTACACGGCAACTCAGCTGATCCCATAGGTTTTCTATGGGATTCAGGTCTGGAGAAAGTGCAGGCCACTCCATTTGAGGTGCCCCAGTCTCCAGCAGCCGTTCCCTAATGATGCGACCTCCATGAGCTGGAGCATTGTCGCACATGAAGATGAAATGAGGCCTGTGTTGTTCATGCAGGGGCACAATGACTGGATTAATGATGTTATTCAGGTAGTATGGGCTTGTCACTGTACCATTTACAAAGTGTAGGGCAGTTCTGAATTGACTAGACACACCTGCCCACACTGTAACACCACCACCACCAAAGGCTTGTCTGGTGACAACAGTGGCTGATGCATAGCGCCCTCCTTGACGTCTCCAACATGGTTGGCGGCCATCATTTCTGCTCAACATGAATCGACTTTCATCAGAGAACAGCACTGAGGCCCATTGGTCCCTCGTCCAGCGTCAATGCTCCCTGGCTCATGCAAGACGATGATGCCTGTGCCTGGTGGTGTGGTCAGGTACCCTTGCAGGTCGTCTAGCACGCAGACCACGCAGATGTAAATGGTTTTGAATGGTCTGATGTGACACTTGGGTGCCCCTCACCTCCCTTAAATGTGCCTGGAGTTGAGTGGCATTCATCAGCTTTCGGTTCCTCATGGCACTGTTCCCAATGAAGCGCTCATCAGTGTGGGATGTGGCCAAAGGACGTCCACGTCTATGCCTTTCTTTGACTCTTCCAGTCTCTCTGTATCTCTGTTGCAACCTGCCGATGACACTCTGTGATACTCTTAGCTCGGTGGCCACTTCCCTCTGAGAACATCCTGTTTGAAGCCTCACAATGGCGAGGTACTGTTGATCAGTTGTTAGGTGTTGTCTTGGTCTCATGATGTCAAATTGTGAACAGCGTGATGAAGAGGACTGTTTAAATACCAATTCTAATTGAACCAGGAAATGTATTGGTCGATTCATGGATCAAACACCTGTTGTGAATTTTGCCGTTCAGCTCCTTGTTAGAGAACAGCAAGTTGTGCAGAAAGTACTGAAACATTGAACAGTTGGACATGTGCATTCAAAAGTTTAGAGAAGGTCAAATTAAGTTCACCTGTAAAGGTTATAGTGCATTTTAGGTTCATCCTGAAATTTCACCCAAAAGCTGAATATCCCTCACTTTGTGTGTGTGTGCGTGTGCGTGTGCGTGTGCGTGCGTATATGAGAGAGAGACAGAGCTTTTTTCATTTCTCTTTAGAAGTTCACAAAGCTGTTATTGATAGTAACGTGCTGCACTTCGCTTACATCTGTTGAATTTGCTTACTTATTTGTTTAACCCAACAGACATCAAGTCCCGCTATGACGAGGAGAGAAGCCTTCGAGAGGCTGCTGACCAGAGGCTTGCCAAGCTGACCCAAGAGCTGGAAAGAGAGAAGCAGGAAAATGAGAAACTCCACACAGAACTGGTAAACCACACACAGTTTTTTTTTTTTGTTATTGTTAGATATTCATTAAAACATCAAAACCTTTACACTACAGTTTCAGTTACAGTGAAACTAGGATCAAAATGGTCGTTATTGTACATTCTATGTTAAACTAAACAATGGTGAAGTCGTGACTATTTATCATTTAATCGGGGACCCCTGGAACCTCTTGAAGGACCCCTGTGGGTCCCTGGACCCCATGCTGAGAACCACTGTTTGACCCCGCGCTGTCCTCTAGCTGCAGCGGCCGGGGGTGGAGGACGTGGAGGTTCTGCAGAAGGAGCTGGTGCAGGTCCAGACGCTGATGGACCACATGACCCGCGAGAGGGAGGAGGAGTCTGAGCGGCTCAGACGTCAGTACGAGGAGCTGCAGGCCAACTACACTACCTCAGAGGTAACGTCCTCTGGCTGACTTGTTGGAGGGTAAACCGGGTTCGAAGCTGTTCTTATGAAAAGATCGCTCAGTGTTAGGCTGCTATGTGATGACAGGCCTTCTACTGTACTCATGTAATTAATATTAATGAATTCCCCCCATTTTATCAATTTGTGCCATCTACATATATACAGTGATCAACCCAGACATCTGTGAAATGACAGATACAAATTTATTTAATGCCATGGGCACACTACATTACTGTAGAAGATGTCAGATCGCTGTACTTTTAACACTCCACAACTTTCTGTCTTGTGTTCGGGAATCTTGTGGTCTGCACGCTACATGGCTGATCGGTGACAGGGAGTCACACATTATAAGATCTTTCACCATGATTATTGATTTATGATATTCTTGGTCACTGTAAAAAAAACAAAGAAAAGCTGGATTTAAATATAAAATAAATTAAAAACCTAGAAAAGTAAAATAGGTATGCTGTGTGTTTCTGCTCCGTGTCTCCCCGTCTCTCCGTCTTGACTCCTCCCCTCCCCCTGTCACCCGGTGTCTGCTCTTCATTGGCTGTAGCTCGTTGATATTGAACACGCTTGATATCTCGCTGGTGAGCGCTCGGATCGCGTCGTGAGCGGTTCATGCCACACGCTCATCGCTCACTGGAGCGCCCTATGATTTTCCTCTGATCTGGGTTTTTGCGGTTTCCAAAAACCTGTGGGCGGGCGGAAAATCAGCCCAGAATATCGTTTCTCATGATTCATAGCTGCTCATAGCACAAACTTTCCAAACACTTTACTATTGAGAAATGTACAAAAACAATCTAAACATCGAATCCTTTAAAAAAATAATAATAATAAATTATATCCGTTTTTCAAAAACGGGGAACTCATATTAGTCACACATTCCTCATTCCTTCTTAATAAAGTGAAGAATCTCTCACTTTTTTATTTGTGACTAGCTCACAGCGGTGCCCCGCTCTGTGACATTACCATCCACGATGATCCATCATCCCAAAAATCTATGTACCAACCTGCCTCATTTAAAAATAAATAAAAATAAATAAAAATAAATTTGCATCACAAGGTGGTGATTAACGCTGCCCGAGCAGGGTGATCTGCAGTTTAGTATAAAAGCTTCAAAGCAAACGGCTGCAGTGTTGAATTTGGTTTATTCTTTCAGTTCATCCTGCTCTGCGTGGCGTGGTCTGACCGCTCCTTCCGTTGTACTGTGACTTACCTGCGCCTCTCTTTTCCTCTCCCCCCGTCTCCCGCTCACCCTGTCCTCTTGTTCTTTCTAGAAGACTCGTAAATTGGTAGGTAAAGCACGGTGTTTAAAGTGTCCGAGATATTGGTTCATCTTTTTTTATTTTTTCATTTTTTTCCCAGTGGCGGAAGCTTTGCCGGTAACATCCGGATGTTTCGTACATTTGTGACTTTTATGAGCTGAAGCTCAGCTGTGCTGTCGTTCCCCCGGTTGACCCCCGTGTCGTCTTGTGTGGCAAAGTTGTGTCGTTTTTATCGCCTGCTTCTAAGCGAGCGCTTTTACGTCCTGTCAATCCTGTACCACAGATGACGATATCTCAACTGAAAGCCGAGCTGGAGAAAGGTCCCCAGGAGACAGCCGTCTACACACAACAGATCCACGACCTGCAGAGCTGTATGAATAATTTGCAGCAACAAAGCCAGGTAGCGCTTCCAACAACAAAACGGTACACCGTCACTTTCATACCGAAATACAGGTGTTAAAAGTAATCCAAATAAATGGCACCAATATGTCCGCCATTTGCTGGCCACCGAGACCGCGCAGATACTTTGTTCACTTTAGATAAACCTCCGTCTGATGTCTGTCCTCTGAGCCGCGTAGCCTTAACGGACATGGAACACCCGCCGGGGCAGACAAGTGAAGATTTAAAACCAAAACAAACAGTAGAGCGTTTCCTTCGAAATGAGTGAGCAGCAAGACGTGACGAGGCGTAAGATGGTGGACGGAAACGAGGGCAAGAGAAGGAAAGTGATCCACAAAAGAGGAATGACAGACTGTCTCCGGGGGGGGCGAGGGGGGAGTTGTGGGACAGTCATAAACGTGGACCAGCTGCTGTGTGACTCACAGCTAGGAGACGGGTGTCTTACTGTGTGGACGTGCATGTCACACTCCCTGGTTAGCAGCACGACGTGTGGTTAACAGCGTTTTGCTTTTTATCACCTTGTCGCCAGGTCAACTGCTCGAGTTTACTGCGTGGAGGTGTATGTTGTACGTTTAAACGGGTGTCCCAAGATGGCGGTTGGCCTTTAGTAAAACCTGGCCTTTAGGAATGTCATTCCAGACCATTCTTTTGAAAGTTTTATTTATTTATTTATATTTTTTTAAGTGTGGTGACAGTGGTGTCGCCCATGGATGATATACTGTATGACAGTGATGCCTCGTTATAACACTAGTGCCATAGAAAACGGTCTTGCTCTTTTAGAAGACGAAGCCACCACGGTACCCTAATGGCTCAGTTAATTTCTGAAGAATCTTTTTGAAGTGGTAATCCGTTAAGGTTATTATGTGGGGAAAAAAAAAACAAAAAAAAAACCTCCCGCATTAGATGTTTATCCCATATTTATTTAGCTGGCACCTCATAAGAAACAGCCTTTGAATGTATTTGCGTTATGCTTCTCTATATAAGATTTCCATTGTTGGTGGCAGGGTCCACCTTTTCCAGCAACAATGCAAAGATTGGGCACTCGCAAGAAGTGAAATATCGTCCTCAAGTGACCAAGGAAAAGAACCTGAAATCCACCCAACAAAGGCGATCTCATGGATTACCACTTTAACTACTGTAAACCTCCCTGCTTTTCATTGAAGCTATAAGTGGGAATAAATCAAAATTGTAGTGGCTGTTGTAAAACGTATTATCCTCTAGCCTATTTTATGTCTATCCCATGAATTGATGAATCACTCCTTTTTAATTATCAAGCATCTTAACATCCCTGCGCTTACTCCCTTGACCTATGTCGATCATGCGCTGCCTCGGTTATCGTAGAGCTTGTCTGAGAAGCTGATCCAGAAGGAGAAGAAAAGCCAGGAGCTGGAGGAGCGTCTGGGAGCGGAGCAGGCTGCCAGAAAGGGAGCGCAGACCAGCCTCCACGAGAGGGAGCTGGAGATCCAGGAGGTCCAGTCCAGAGCCGCCGGGGCGGAAGCCTCTCTGCTGAAAGCCCAGGCGGGGCTCGACCAGAAGGGCACGGAGGTGGACAAGCTGAAGAGGGAGGTGACCGAGCTCGAGGTGAAGCACAGGGAGCTGAAGGCCGAGAGGAAGCAGCTCCAGCAGCACAGAGAGGAGCGGGAGGGTCACGATGCTCAGCAGCAGAACGAAATTGGGCAGGTGAGTCTGGCGGCTGCCGCCATTTTACATTTTGACGGTCTTCTACCTGTTGCTCGTCTCATTGGATCATCTTCGACCTTGTTATATTTCCCCTTCCTTCTCCCGTGCAGCTGCACTCCAAACTGCTGGAGGCCGAGCGGCAGCTGGGCGAGCTGCAGGGCCGTCTGAAGGAGCAGCGGCAGCTTTCCGGAGAGAAGCTGAAGGACCGCGAGCAGCAGGCCGCCGACCTCCAGCTCAAACTGTCCCGCGCCGAAGAACAGGTAGGAGGCTCCGATGTCGAATTTGTCTTTTTTTCTTTTCTTTTTTTTTTCTTTTTTTTTCTCTAATGAGACTCTTTCTGTATATATCGTTCATCTTCCTGTTTTGTGATGCAGTTGAAAGAGAGTGCCGTGAAGAGCACAGACCTGCAGCACCAGGTGGAGAAGGCCAACAAGCAGCAGCAGGAGCTCCAGGCGCTGCAGCAGAACACTAACGGCAAGCTGCGCGAGGCTCAGGTACGACACCCGGGCGGTGGAGGGTTGTCTTTTTGTAATACAAACACACACACACAAATCATTTGATTTAAAATAATGTCTCTTAAATGTAATTTTTAATGAACAGTTAAATGAACAATGTCATAAGTCACTTAGGTTTTATGTGTCGGGTATTTTTACACAGGCTCAGGTTTATAATTTAAGCTTCTTATAACCCTTATATCTAACATTACATGAACAAAAACAACCCTAGAAAAGAGAGTGTGTGTGTGTGTGTGTGTGTGTGTGTGTGTGTGTGTGTGTGTGTGTGTGTGTGTGTGTGTGTGTGTGTGTGTGTGTGTGTGTGTGTGTGTGTCTTTTAGAATGACCTGGAGCAGGTGCTGCGTCAGATCGGGGATAAGGACCAGAAGATCCAGAACCTGGAGGCCCTTCTCCAGAAGAGCAAGGACAGCGTGAGCCAGCTGGAGGCCGAGAGGGAAGACCTGTGTGCCAAGATCCAAGCTGGGGAGGGAGAGACGGCCGTGCTCAACCAACTGAAAGAGAAGAACCACGCGCTACAGGAGCAGGTGGGCGCTCAGGGAAGACTAATGTGATATGCGGGCACAGAATAGAATGGAGCAGCTGTATTTTTCCTCGAGAACTTGCAGTGTAGCAGCCAGCCCGCACCCCAGCGCCCAGTTGCTCTTCAGCAACCTCTTCAGGACCCCATATTTTGACAGGGTTAAAAACCTCAACCTTTGCCCTGATGACGGAGCCTCAAAGTGGTGATTTTAAGGGATGTGTTGGAAGCACTATCATGATTTGTATTTTCTTGGCCTTGCATGTATCCCGACTGGTTTTACAACTCCGCAATATCATCATCATCATCGTCATCATATATAGGTCATTACTGACTCACTGAAGGAGGTGTCTTTAGGACTGAGTGATTCACGTTCTGTCTCCTTGGATTGTGAAGGAACAACAGCCTTGGCTGACATTTAGAATGAGACTATATGCTTCTTAATTTTAAAAGGCTAATAAAAAAGAAAACAATGTATGACCTCATTTGGATGCGGTGGGGGAAATGTAATTTTCTATTATATTTTATATATTTTTATATATTTTTGCAATCAACATAGTGATCCAAAGCACAGACCGTCAATTGATGAATAATAATAATAATAAAGTGACTCAACAAAAAAAATCCAAACCTGTCCTTTAAGGTGACGCAGTTGACAGACAAGTTGAAGAACCAATCCGAGAGCCACAAGCAGGCCCAGGACAACCTCCATGAGCAGGTCCAGGAGCAGAAGACCTTGCTGCGAACGGCCCAAGACCGAGCCCAGACCCTGGAGACTTCTGTGGCCGAACTCACTGCTCAGCTCACAGAAAGCAAGGAAAAGGTGGTGCAGCTGGACACTCAGGTAACTGGTTAATTTGTATAGGTGAACCATATTTAATGCTTTTAAATGGTATTTTGAATAATGTACTGCATGCTAATGCAATTACATAATGGTAAAAGGCTTTGTCTTAAATATGTCTTTGTGGTCATCTTTTTGCCCTCTCAGCTTAAGGCGAAAACAGAGATGTTACTCTCTGCAGAGGCAGCCAAGGCTGCCCAGAGGGCGGACCTGGAAAACCATCTAGAGACTGCCCAGCATGCAATGCAGGACAAGCAGCAGGTCGGACCCCTCTTAGATTTGAGTAAAATGCCTGTGCAGATGGTCAATTCATTTGTCTATGTCTTAACGTTCTATAAATTTTCTCTCCTGCCTCGCTCCCGTCACCCCCTCCCCGCGCTCTGGTTTTAGGAGCTGATGAAGACACAGAAGAGGTTTGAGGAGCAGGGCCGGAGGCTGCAGGAGAAGCAGGAGCAGTGCGGCCAGTTGGAGCTCGGCCTGAAGGAGAGCAAGGACAAACTGCTGAGCTCGGAGCAGTGTGTTGAACGGCTGGAAGGCCTCAACAAGGCAAGTGCTGCGTCTCTACCGTCAGAGCGCCTCATTGAACTGTCAGGGAATCTGCATTTCACTGCATTATGTGGTAGGAAGCAAATCTGCTTTATACATAATAATGACCATCAGTATGCATCCCCCCATCTGCAACAGAAACTCGAGTCCCAGGTGGTGGAGTCGAAGACTGCACGGGATCAGGCGCAGCAGGAGATTCAAATGCTCCAGAAGGTGGAGTCAGAGGTGAAGAAGAAGGTGAAGGAGCTGGAACGCCAGTTAGAAACTCGGATAACTGGGTGAGAATTTGATCCTATAAATATCCTGTAAAGCTCAGTAAGCATTGCAGTTGCTTGGCTGTCGGTCTTTGGTTTCTGAATGTTATGTTCCATAGTTGTGTTGTTAAATTTCGCCGAATAACTCTGGACTATAAACGCGCCTCCACTTAAAGGGCCACAACGCTACAAGAGGAGCTGAAGAAACAGTCGGGAACCCTGAGCGCTACTCGGCAGCAGCTGGAGCGCTGCGAGAAGGAGAAGGCTGCTCTGCAGGTCAGCTTGGGCAAGACGACCCAGGAGGCCCAGGCGCGGCAGGCAGAGATGGACAGGAAAGCCCAGGGCCTCGCCACGGAGCTCCAGAAGGCCCAGCAGGAGAAACAGGCTCAGGGGAAGGAGCTCGCTGCCACTAATGAAGGTCTGGCTAAGGCCAACCAGGCCCTGAAAGAGAGTCAGAGCCAAACGGAGAAGGAGAGGAAGACCGGCATAGCAGCCATGGAGGAGAAGGTGAGGCTCCTGAGCTGGAAACGGGTCAGGTTCAGCTCCGCTCGGTTGTTCTGATAGGAAATCCTTTTTGGAGGCTCGGAGATCTCACCCTTTCATGCCCATGACTGCGTTTCTCAGGAGAAGTCCCATGAGAAGACCAGACAGGACCTTCTTAAGACGACCGAGGCCATAACCAAGGAGACACAGGAGATGAAGAAACAGTTGGACAAGGCTAAAGAGGTAGGACACCCAAAAAATACAAATAAAAAAGTAGGCCACACACTAAATCAACAAATAAGACCCGCCTCATAAAAGCCGGCTCTAAATCTCCAAACGTCAGGTGGCGCAAGGGTTGACGACGCAGTTGGCCACGCTGACAGAGCAGCACTCCAAGGCTCAGGAGGCGCTGAAGGAGCGAGAGAACGCCGTGCAGCAGCTGCAAGCGCAGATCAAGAAGGAGCAGGAATTATCAAAACAAGAGAAGAAGGAACTGGAAAGCAAAGTGAAAGAGATGCAGGACGTCAACGCCGAGAAGGCAAGGACGTGTTTACGCTGCACGCTTAACATTTTCTCACACAACTCATAATTTAACCACAATCCGTATTAATACAGGATGAAAAGTGTGCACCATGAGATATATATACACACAGAAATATTTGAGAAACAATCATTGGTTTAAGTGGATATTATGAAATTCTGAAAATGATTTTTCTGTAATTCAGTCTTAAACACATAAACTATATTACAGTAACCAAAATCCCACACCTGAGATTTCACCTTTTTCATTTGTCGCCATGCGGTCTGCACGGGTGCATTGAGTTGTGCTTCTGTCTCCAGGCGGAGGAGGAGAGCCGGCTGAGGGACCAGATGTCAGGTCTGGACCAGGAGCTCAACTCTGAGAGGAGCCGCACAGCGGAGCTCCAGAAGACGGTGGAGCAGAACCAGCAGGGCTTGGCCGCGCTGCAGTCCGACTACTACGGCAAGGAGTCCGAGGTCTCCGCGCTGCACCAGGACCTTGAGGTGGGCCGGGCGAGGAAAAACACAGACTTGATGGAGGGCGTCGTTTTCTCTGTCGATGGTGGAGTCGGTGGAAATTATTTTCACATGAACATTTTCTTTTTTTTTTTTTACCCTCATACTTGATTTTGGTGATTGCACCCAAAAGCAGACTGTGGCAGTTTCGCCACCATAAGCCACCCAAGTGGTGTTTTCAGGGCCCTCCGGCACAGAGAGACCGGCGACGGGGGGTTGTAAACATGTCGGAGATGGAACATGTCATGACATGGCTCTTATCCTGAGTGTGTGTGGGGGGATGGGGGCTTAAACCTGTTGCTCATCAGAGCAACCACCGAGCAACAGGTATGCAGCCACACTGATCCCAATCACCTAGATTCAGGTCAAGTGTGGCTGCTCAACCAGATCATCCCCACACCACACAGACATTCTCAACCTTGGGGTCCCAACACCACATTGCATCACTTGATATGCACACAGGGTTGCAGGACATTTCTAAGACTGATATGTTGATATCAAACTAACTTATGCGATATTTAAATTCACATGACGCAGTTGTTCAAAGTGGTGGAATATACGGATTTGGTGTTGGTTCTGTCTTTCCATTGAAAATGTTTTGAACAAATTCTCCTCGATCCCTCTTGAACCGTAGACGTCCAAGGAGAAGCTCGGCTTGGCCCAGGAGGAGCTGGCGGCGAACCGCACCCATCAGACGGGTCTGGAGGCCCAGGTGCAGCAGCTGCAAGCGAGCCGGGTCGCTCTGGAGCAGGAAGTGGCGAAACGGGAGCAGAGAAGCCAGCAGCAGGAGCAGGCGCTGAAGGAGCTGCAGCGACAGCAGGTCAGACAACACACACGCACTGGGGAATGATAACGCTTCAGGTCGCCCCTGACGCCCAGAACAAGGAGAGCCAGGCCCAGTTGGTCAGTTAAACAAATAAATAATAAATGCATTCAATTAAATAACACACCAGACTTTACAGTTTAACTTGAGCCGTTTCCTCTAAGGGTGGCACAAGAAATATCTCTTTCAAGACGGCAATACAATAAAGTATCAACTTTCCTTTTTCTTTTTTTACTTTATCTGCCGCGATCAAGATTTGCTCAATTCTCACTACGTCCATTACTATGTCAATTCCACATTGTGGGAAACTTATCATGATAGTATCAGATCGTGGGTCGCCTGGTGATTCCCCACCCCTTACCTCCCCCCTCCATGGTTTCATGGCGTAGTTCATTAGCTTGAAAAGAAATGTGATTTAAATACGACGTGCCTCTGAAAGACCAGTGGTGCGATCCACCCCCTCCCGCAGGCGGCGGAGAAGCGCGCCCAGGACGAGCAGGTGAAGCGCGGGGAGGAGGCGGAGGCCAAGATGGCCACTCAGGTCACCGCCCTGAAGGAGAACGTGGCCACGCTGAAGCGGGAGTGTCAGGGCGGCCAGCGGCGCGTCGGCGAGCTGGAGAACCAGACGGACGAGCTGAGGGGCGAGATCGCCGTCCTGGAGGCCACGGTGCAGAACAACCAGGACGAGAGGAGAGCGCTGCTGGAACGGTGCGTTCACTGACTTCTTTTGTTTTTGATTTCGGGTAAAATAATAAAAATTGTAATTTAAATAAATATTTATTGATTATATATATGGATAATATAATAATATACTGTCCATCCTTACAGGCAATAGAAATAATATAATTTTCTAAAGAAAATGTAATTGAAATGTGAATCTGGTGAGATTACTTTTTGATTACTCAATTAATCTTATTAATTATTAATAATTATTTATAATAATAATCTATTTCAATTAATCTTACCTAAATGATGTAAGGTACAAAATTGTGGTAAATATTCAGTTGCAAGCAACTTATCTTTGTTATGTTCACTCAGCAATATAGAACAAAGACAGGTATTCATCTTAAATGTACTTTTTTTTTTTTTTTTTTTTTTTTTTTTTTTACATGATTAACCGCTTGAGTGTGAATTGAGGCGCAAAATAACATTTGAACCAATGTGTGCTCGAGAAATAACTATTAGTTCATAATTTGACTCGGTTCAATTACTTTGGCGGCGCGTTTTCCAGGTGTGTGAAAGGCGAGGGGGAGATCGAGAAGCTTCAGGGCAAAGTGGTGGAGCTGCGGAGGAAGGTGGACGACACCACGGCCGCCATGCAGGAGCTGGGCAGGGAGAACCAGTCGCTGCAGGTTGGACTCGCCGACGCGGCTCTCCGTCTCCGATCCTCCGACGCCTCTGTCGCCGTCGGCAAACGTAGACGCCGTCGCCCTGACGCCCGCGTGTTGGTTTCTCCCCCCTCCCCAGATCAAGCAGTCGCAGTCTCTGACCAGGAAGTGGGCGGAAGACCACGAGGTGGCGAACTGCATGGCGTGCGGGAAGGGCTTCTCCGTCACCGTCAGGAAGGTGAGAGTTCGCGCTCAGTTCCGCAGAGGGAGTCGAAACCGCTCGCAAAGTGGCGAGGATGTTTTCTCGCTCCCTGGAAAGTGTTAAAATGTGCCGTCGTTTCTCTCTCCCACCCCTCCGCCCGTCTCCCAGCACCACTGCAGGCATTGTGGGAACATCTTTTGCGGCGAGTGCTCGGCCAAGAACGCCCTCACCCCGTCCTCCAAGAAGCCGGTGCGGGTGTGCGAGGTGTGCTTCGAGGAGCTGCAGGGCTGAGCCCCCCCCTCGCCCCCCGGCAACCATATCCTGGTATATTTGAAAGTGCACTAAAACGGACAGACCCGTCTCCGCTCCACACGCCCTGCGGTTGGGAGGCTGCGGGTTTACCAGGGCTGGGGCTGGGGGTGGGGTTGTGATGGGGGAGGTGGGGTGGGGGGGGGGGGGGCTGAGATGAACTGTATCTGTATGTGTTTTGTGCCTTCGCTGCCCCCCGTGTCCCGCCAGAGAGCGGAGACGGGGAGCGCTGAGCAGCACCATCCGTCTGATCACATCGATAACCGCAGCTCAATTGTTTATTTCGGCATTATTAGAACCGAGGTGGTTTGACGCAGGAGGTCGACACATTTTATTTTAAATATATATATTTCTTTTCTTTATTTTCATCGGTCGATACTGCCCTATGAAGTTGAAGGACACAACGTAATTTCTTTTGCACTTGATCTGAAGAGTGTATACGTCTCGTGGATTGTTGCCCGCAATCAGTCATGTAAATCATTTCATTTCAGTTCCTTCTATAAACGGAAGTAAAAGCTTGTGTTAAACCCTTGCCACTGCTTTTGCCTTTTTAATAGTAGCATTTTTATTGCAGGTGTTTTCTCCGCGTTTATTTTGTAGTTTCCTTTTAACGCGTCCACTAATTCTACTTACGCAGTGATTAATCGTGCAATGGCAACATTTGCCCACATTTAATTTTAAGGACATTTTAAATCGCTTAATCAATATTGAGTCGTCGTTTTGCTTTTTCATCACTTCCGTTTCAAAATGCCAATATCAAGATGGGCAAAGCAGAATTTTGACAAAATTAATCTGAATTAATAATGATAAACCGCTAATAATTGAATAAGGCGTGTCATAAGATGAGCACCAAAGCCTGTGAGTTTTATCGCCTTGAATTCTCAGTGTTTGGAAATTTCAAATCTGTACCATGGTGACTGCTGTTCGGCTCCTTTGTATGAATATAAAGTGGGATGTACCTGCTTTGTTTTGGTTTTTGTTTGTTTCTCCATGCTTTGTTTGACAGTGTAGACAGACAGGGGGTGACGTGCAGAAAATGGCCTCGGGCCAGATTCGAACGTGGGTCGGCTGCAGCAAGGACACCAGCATTGAAAGTGGTTCTGCTTCTGTTATTTGAATAAAATGTTAAAGCTTGTCGTGTTTGGGTAAGTTTTCAGCTAAAACGTAACCTTAGCACAGCGAGCGTTGGCAAACTCCCATGTTATTGTTCAGCAGTAATCGGGGCTGCGCGGGAGTTCAGCGTCGTTTTCCTTTGTAGGGCAGAAGGGTTAAACGTGTGTTGAAAGTGAGGTATTCAGCCGATGTAACGACCAAAGAATGTCTGCTGCAGTCAAATGGTGGAATACAGGCACAATCAGGCGCCTTGAGTTCTCACACTTTAATTCTGTTGCAATTTTCTATTTTTTCATTTTTTTTTTACATTACATTTTTATCGCAAACACAGTTGTGCATTAATGTCTTTTACATCGTCAATATATCCAATCATGGGTTATCGTTGCGCTTTTTTCAGTATAACAATTGTAAGAGTTGTTTGCATGTTTCTTTTCCTGCTGCTGGTCTCAACTTGACTGCATTGGCTCCCACTGATGTGCTTGGCTTGCAAGCAGTGTGTGTGTGTGAGAGAGAGAGAGATGTAGTTGTAGGAGAGTGTTTTTGGTAGAAAAACTGGACGTGTGTACAGTAGGACTGTGTGGTCTGCCTCTACAGCCCCACTCCATGTTGGGTATCTGGCACATTGTTGTGGGTTGCAGTGCAGCGGTTACTGTACAACAGTGAACACTGTTCAAATGTGTTATTTTGTGTAATTTGTTTGCTGTCAAGTTACCAGATACTAGTAAGAACATTTTGTGCAATTGTCTTACGACTGGGGCTTTATAACCAGTTAGGTGGGTCATTAAAAAGAGGCTTTTCTCGCGCTTTGCAAAGGGGGGCAAACAAAAGTGCGTCTGGACTTAGGGCTTAAGCTCAGAGTTCTTTAAGGCTTTCCAGAAAACGACGTCTGGCTCGGCCGCACCATCTCAAAAGAACACCCGTTTTAGGTTCTGTGATGCGTTTCATTTTTGTTCTCTCTACCTCAGATTGGCGCCATCTCAAAACCCCGATCGCAAATTCTGTCTCTTGCCCGTTTTTGGACGAGTGCTGGAGACGATTATTATTATTAGTTCCTAAAAAGCCTCAAAAGGTCGTCACTCTGCCGTCTCAGACTGGAGCGCTGAAGCTCGCGACAGGTCCAGTGCTTCTCTCCCTGTTTGATTTACTCACTGTTCTTTAATACTAAGGTTCATTTTCTGTAAAATATTTGTAATTAAAGAGAACAGCTAAATATAACACTTGTAGTCACAGAAACATGTATAGATTAATTCTTCTTTCTTTTCCTTTCTTAATGGCACTATAAACCACTGAATTGTTTCACCCTGATATAAACGCTATGTCCTGCATGGTGGTTCAACAGGCTTATGACGACACGGTCTCACATTTTGATGTCTGGATGTTCTACCTGGTAGTGTTGTGGACACACACACACACTCTACCAGGCTTAATGAAGAGCTGAATTAAGAGAAGCTACTTGAAAAGGAAATGTTATTAGTGTTCAGGTGCAATTGTTTTTTTTTTTTAAATCTTCATCCTAACTAAAAGTAAATAAACATGAGTCCATTTGCCATTGGATTTTTTGGCTTTTTTTTTTTTTATTTAATTTTATTTTTTAAAGAAATGAAATGTTTTGAAACTTGTGCATTCAAAGAATGATCAGCGCAGCGTTTGTCTTTTCCTACATAATCAACAGTTTATTGCAAACTATTACAGCAACGTCTTTCCAAGTACAACACTTTACAAAACTATTCTAGAACTAGAAGTTATTTACAAGGCTAAATAGCGTTAGAGTGCAGGTGGAGGGGCTGGTGGTTCTAGTGCCGGGTGGAGGTCAGATCTGCAGGGACTCCAGCCACACTGAGGTGCTGTTGACCCGCGGCTGCTGAGAGTCCAGCTTCAGCAGTGCCGTTACAGCGCCCTCTAGCTTTGACATCCACACTCTCTGAAAACACACAGGGCGTGTTTTACGTCCACCGTTACAAGTTTATCAGTTCACTCTTTATAAATGTTAAGTTGCTTCTTGCTCCCAATGCATAATCACAACAACTTAATCATATGAAAAGGTGATAAGCATTTTAGAATAATGGATAAGTCAATGCAGCGGTCAATTAGTATAAGTGGATAATCTGTGGACGACTAAATATATCATTTTTATAAACTAAATGCAACCTACAGTAGAGGCAATCAAATGCTCACGCTAAAGTAAGGGAAGCACTTTGCTTTCTAATGAGCTTATTTGTCGGTAACAACCTCCCATCTAGGTAATTACCGACCGAAGCGACTCTGAACTGATGGGCACAGCAAGCACTTCCTTTGAAACGTCATATGGAGAGAACACACACACACACACACACACACACACACACACACACACACACACACACACACACACACACACACACACACACACACACACACACACACACACACACACACACACACACACCAAGATAATTTACCTTGACGGCCTCGCATGGAGCTTGCAGGATGAACGCACCGATGCACTGCTGGTAGCGGTTCTGGTGCATAATGATAAACGAGTGCAACAGACCTGATGCTGGAAGCGAAGGAACAGATATCACTTCATCTGATAATCACTGATTCTAAACATACGCAGCGAGCGGGACGATCAGAACCGTGAGAGCTTCAGATTCTGCTATCCACTTCATCTCAAAATAATTAATCATTCTGAGCAATCGTCCTTGAGAAGTAGGAGCAGAGTTCTTTAACCCACCGGCCGCATTGAGCTGGTCGATGTTCTTCAGCTGCAGTCGGTCGAGGGACACCGGCTGGTCCAGCACGGTGAAGGTGCAGCCGTCCTTCAGCAGCTGATCCAGCTCCAGATTCGCCGGCACCTTGTGCGGGCTCTGCTCCGGTCCGATGGATCGCTACGGCGGAGAAACAGGAAGCCAGGCCGAGGCAGGCGAGCTCCCGTCAGGAGGTTTTTTTCTTTTGTTTGTTTTTTTTTGTCTACGGCGTTTTCGGAAACCTTTGCCAATGTAACCCAGATTCAGACAAAGAAGGTCAATACCAATTTCATCCCTGTGAGTCCGGAACCGAGACATCAACGCATCACAGTGAGCGGAGCTCATCTGACTGAACTGGCAACCCTACACAGTGAGTTTCACAAGTGGCTCACAACAGCTCATTACTGTATCACAGATGGATAAATGTTAATACATTAGAAATAATCCATACATAACCATTGTAGCTGCATCAAAAAACAAGGTCTGGTTTTTATTGATGACTCTGGAAGGTGTATTTCTCAGGGGCTCGGCTGATCCTGATTGCTTGATCCCCTCTGTTAGCCTTGAGCATTGGGATGACGGCGGCCCCGCCGACACCTCCACACTGGCCACACGAGAACGACACTGGTATTGACCACCTCGTCCGAATCCGGGTGAAAAAGCAAAGTTCCCCAAAAAAACAGCGTATCATTTCTACAGCCTATTGCGCTGGAAAGAGCGTTTTACCTTTTTGCTCCTCTTTATCTTTGTGATCAAGAGGAATTCGTCAAACAGGAAGAGGTGCACATCGACCATCTTGGCGTTCTCTGGGAGAAAGTGGAAAAGGGCGGTTAAAAGAGAGCACTCTGCCAAGAGGGCTTCTTAAATATTATAATGCAGATTGACCTACGCTGCTTCTAACTACACACACACCTATGACCACAAGTTTCCCATCATGCAGCAGGCTTCTATGAGAAATGAGGTTCTCCAGGGTGACAGTCTTCAGGAGGTGTTTCAAATTCTAGAAGCACATGGTTTAGTGAATCAGTGGGGGGAAAAAAAAAAAAAAAAAAAGATCCCGTTAATGCCGTTTTATAAAATCAATAACACGCCGCCTGTTCTCATCGCTAAGGTCTCGTTTGATCCTAGATTTCTTTTGCGGGGCTTCAAATGGGCGGGGCTCACCTCCGGGACGAAAGCGCGCTTGTCCCTCTGCCACACCGGCAGCCACACCAGAGCATCCCTCAGCTGTTTGACTTTCTGGTAGTTATCCAGCCATTTGACCTTCCCCTCCAAATCACCTGCAAACAGAGAAAGGAGAAACAAACAGAGGATGAGGAAACAAACAGACGAAGAGGAAACAAACAGAGAACAAGGAAACAAACAAGATAAAGAGGGAACGAACGGACAAAGATTCTTCCAGAGATTGTGACAACCACAGAGCAGAGTCCTTTAAAAAAATAAAAAATAAAATAAAATACATGAATGTTTCAAAAATGATTTGATAGGATCTAAATGAGACCATTTTGCCTCAACCTGGTGGTTGTTGGCTGGTGTTATTTAATGTTTGACAGTTGCTCCAATCTTCCTCTACGGCCGTGATACAGTATAGTCTTTCGTTTATTCCTGCCATGGTCACAATATTGGGCCGTGGCACCAGTTCCCTTTACAGCTTGCTCAGTGGCTGCTGCGCCCTCTTTTAATGCTTATTGGGTGAACACATTATCTACGTGTGGACAGACAAGTTGTGTTTCTTGAATTAAAGCATTACACTAATGTAAAACATTGAAGCGCATGCGGCTGCATATTTCCCACGAGCCGCCCATCTGGTTACACAGTAAACTGCCACAACAAGTCCGCAGGTGCAGGCACGCCACAAAGAACAACACGGCCCCAGGACAGCTGGCGTCGGGCCAAAACGGGCCACATACCTGTTTTGAATGATGCGAGTCTGTGTCCCCTCCGTCACCGAGAAAAATCACGCTTTTATTTACTTAAAACCCATGACTGTTTTTATCTGCTTTCAGCCGCCGAGACCGAACCCTGCGAGCCCAGCTTGTATATATTTGCGAACCACCTGCTGACAAGCGTCCACTGGGACCTGTCAGGAGGACGACTGAGCGAAGCTCTGGGTTGCTCGTCACTAGAAACACATGGAGAGTGGCTGCCTTGAAGTATCTGTGTTTGCACAGTGCCAAGGTCAACAACATGCTTGATTTAGTTTCACTAGAAACGACGACGTACAGGAATATGATGTCATACAAATAATTTCATTTAAATAACAATTTGTCTTTCTTGTTCACTTAATCCCACATTAATAGAGTAATAATACAGATCTACCTTAGGGGCATGGCAGTCCATGAATATTGGAATACAAAAAAAATGGATTGATTGGACAATTTACTTCAACCCAAAATTCCCACAAAATTGAGACGGAAACCGATAAAATAATTGTGATCAGACTATTATGTAATAATTAAAAGCTCTACGTATTGAAGCAAAGAACTTGAGAAGTGGTTATTTATTTATTATTATACCATTAATAATAAACTCTGAGATATCTATATAGCTTTTTTTTTTTTAATTATAATTTTATTTATTCAAACTCAAAAGACATCAGGAAACACCCAATTTTAGACCAACACGCACTTTCTGCCTTTTTTTTGTGGAATGGAGGGAGTAGTATGAGTTAGGGTGCTCACATATGGAGGTGTCCACCTGCTCCGCCACCGCCTGCAGGCTCACGCTCTCCTCCTCCGTCGGACATCTCTTGGCGATGTTCCTCAACAGCAGCGGGTACCGGGTCAGCCGCTGCAAGGGCGCCACCAGCAGGTCCCGCAGCTGCAGCCGGCAACACTGCTCGTTCCTCTCACACCACTGCGGCGTGAGAGACGGGGTGGGGGGGGGGGAACGTGAGAGGGACACACAAACACGCAGATATACGCCTTCCACATTTTGCCAAATTCCCCCCTTTGTTTTCAGGTAACACTCGTTATGAAGTGCAGGTGAAATACTAGCTCAGCAGTTCCTCAGTGCAGTAGAACATCTATATTAGCATGTATGGCGGGGGAGAGAGAGAGAGTGAGAGAAAAGAGATATATAAAAAGGTCAAGGAGGGATGGAAGAAACAGTGATTAGTAGGAAGACTAGGGAGGTCAGGGTGAGAGTGAAAGAGGAAGCCTGTTAAAATGTGTGCATGTGGTGGGGGAGGGCAAGGTGGAGAAAGAAAAATGATCCCCGGATGAAAAAAAAAAACAAAAGAAAAACACCACCCCACAATAGAGTGAAGTAGCGGGTTGACAGAGAGTTGCACAATGGCACCAACTGTCACATTCCTCTCCCTGGCGACGGCGAACAGGCCGAGGCTGTTGGCTCGACGTCGCTGTGTACTCTCCCTCTCAAACTTTGCCCTGCGCCGCCCGCCCCCCGGTCGCCAAGGCGCAGGGCGTGTGATTCGGTGAGTCTGCACGCACCTTCAGGTAGGAGTCAAAGTCCTCCCTGGGCTTCAGGGCGTCCAGATAAACCACCGCCGCCGAGTAGTTGAGGCAGTACGTCTGCAGGCTGTGGCAGACGCTCTCGTGGAAGGCCTGCCGACACAGAGCGGCGGCGGGGTCACATTTTCACACATTCTGCCTCTGACTCTGACGTGACAGCACGAAATGATGTCAAGTCTCATATTTGACATGCAAATTTCTATTTCAAAATGGAGCTCTAGAGACGGTCTGACCTTATCTTTATTGCGTCGCACAGAATAGCGTGCGCGAAACAAAAAAACAACATGCAAGTTATATTGTCAGTGGGCGTGGGAGTGTGCACTTGCTTGGCTCAGCAGCTCCGCCAGGGTGGGCCTGCCACCCTCCACAGGAATTTCCAACGTGTCCTTGATGACACGTAGAAGGTTGTTCAGAAAGCCAAAAGTCACCTGCAGCAGACGGACACATTGACATGAACACGCAGCATCGGATGAGTCATACCAGTCGGTTTGCTCGCTTGAAATGGAGTCCCGACGGGACAACTGATTTTATGTTTACGTAAACGCCAGCAAACTAGTACGATCGTTATCAAATGTGCTTTTTCCGCGCCGATGAGTTACAATAGAAACAGCATCATCTTGTGGAATGGTGTTTCACTCTAGGACAATCGACAGACAGACCGCTGAGAAAAGAGTTGTGACTTAAATTTAAATGTCAAATTCGCACTCTGCAAGACTCGAGCCACTGGATAAGCATTTTTCATTCATTTAAATGTCATGTCGATATTGGCGTTGAGCCTCGTGGCAGGAAGGATCCACGCAGGGTCGTATTTTTCCATGAGCTATGAAACGTCTCACCAGGCAAAGCTCCTTGAGGTTGGCGAACAGCCTCCAGGTGTCCAGGTCGCTCATGCAGTTTCTCATCTGCAGGCTGGCGAGAGTAGCCAGAAACACCTGAGTACCGCACAGAAGTCAGACAGAACAAAGTATTTATCCGTCGTTGCCGGCATTGTGTTTCTAATCTGCTATTGTACGTGAGCGGAAGGGAAGGAAAGGCCTTCGCAAGTCGCTCTAATCCAACGAGTCAGTGTCGGATTGAACAACACAAAGCATCGGGTGTTTGGTTGCAGGATGGGCTGGCCGATGTTTTGTGATCCAGTGTGTGTGTGACAGCGTGCAATAGGGGCATTAAGAGTCAGCCACCTCCTTTAGAACCATGAGCCGATCCAGGAAGTAAACACACTCTGAGGTGAAGAGCTCCCAGATGGCCTCTTGTCTTTTGTGGCCCTGGGGGTCAGAGTCGGGCTTCAGCTGGGAAGACTGGTCCTGCAGGAACTGGGCCAGGGAGCAGTCCTGGGGACAACACAGGGGGATCAATAGGTGGGTGGGAAGGTAAACAGTATAAGAGGGGAAGCCTTGTTGAGGGGAAAAAAAACATCCATTGTGATTTTCCCCAAGACCTTTTGTCTGAGGAAAAAGCCCTTTTTACACTTTATGGAAAAGTTAAAATCGTACGACAATCTTCCTCACTTTATGAAATTAGAGCATTTGTATTGTCCAACTTTTCCAACAAAATTTGAAATCACTGACTTTTTCTCTGGTTTTCTAAACAAAGACATAGCATTTACATTCTCAGTACACTTCTCTAATAGAGTCTTATTTATATAAATGATCTTTCTTCAAGTCAGTGATATTTATTCCTCACCTTGTACTTCTGAAACTCTGTATTTTTCCAGTCTTGAATCTGTGCCGTGGAAAGATGTTTCTCTATGGCAGAGACTGTGCACGTCGGCACCTTCCCTTTGGTCTGAGCGGTCGGGGAGACACACATATTACACAAACATTTCCAAATCCCGTCGGGTAATTGTCAGTCCAGAGAAAGAGAAAAAGCGATACGAAATGTATTTTGTTCATACTTCTTTCCATCTAACAGTCTAACCAGAAAGTACAGGAACAGGTTAGACTCAGTTGTAACATTCTAAGTGTTGACCAGTTGCAAAATAAGGGCCAATAGAAAAGAGGACCCATTAATCTGCTTTGGGAAGTGGGTCAGGGAACAATGTCCACCCCTACTAAAACTGACTGTTCTTTAAAACACTGCGTTGCGAAAACAAATCTACAAATCAGCGTTGGCAGCCTAGAACACTCACAACAGCAACAAACACACAAATAAACCTACCGTACTACGCCTCAAAAAAGGCCACTTGGACTTCTTTGTGTCTGTTTAAAATGACAAAAGAAAAAGGCGATTATAAACAGCGGGACAAGGGAGAAAAGTAAGTAAAAAAGTAGGATATAATTGTATTCGATGGCTATATAGCAAAACTAAATCATATCAGTCACCCAGTCGATGGAAATGACAATTGACGCGTTGAAAGTTTAGGTTAGTTGCTGTTTTACCGGAGAAGTTTGAACCATTGAGCATGTCGGCTGCTCCATTGGACACAAACAGGTCTCCGGGGGAAACGTCCAGTCCGGGCAGGCTGACCACCACGGAGCTGCGTCTCCTCTCCTGCAGCCTGGGGGATGCAGGTTCAGATCACAGCATGTGAACACAATGTGTTGGGACCTTATTTGCT
Organism: Zeus faber; assembly: GCF_960531495.2. NCBI lineage: Eukaryota > Metazoa > Chordata > Actinopteri > Zeiformes > Zeidae > Zeus > Zeus faber. The sequence continues at coordinate 17,101,560 of NC_137201.1, read as the reverse complement.
GCATCCTGGTGGCACTGAAGTGATGTCTGGGACCAGCACTATGCCTGGGGATACACCTTCAGTTTCTATAATGTGGAACAAGCGCCGGTTGCAAAAACGGAAGAATATCCCAATGGGTAAGAATTAAACAGGACAAGTGAATTCATTGATATTTATATTAGTTGAAATACCATCTGTATTGTACAAGTCCACTGGTGAGGTTAAATATGAGAGTTTTGTGTGTCCGGCCAATGTGCGAATAGAGTGATGAATGGCTCATTATTTTTGTCTGAAAGAGACAGGGAGGATTACTGGCAGACAACCTCCAACCAAAGGTAGGACCCAAAGCTTAGACAAGGCCGAGAGCAGAAAACACGGGCCTGCCTTCTTAAGTGTTTTGGCTGATCTCCTGGTGTGGTTTGTCAGGAATTATGCTACAAAGAATCCACAGGCCCATCCGTCAAAATCACAAATTGCAACTCAAGGACAATGATAAATATATAACTAACAGCTTGCCCATTACTTAAACTGTAACCCAACTGACTGGTTTCCACCACTTCCTTCCTACCCTTTAAAGTGTTTTGGATGAAGTCTGTCGTAATCAATGTTGGAGGAAATGTAATAAAACATTATCCAAAAATACACCAGGCCAGGTGTTGTAAAGGTCATCAATGCATTTCAGGCCATATGGAAGCTGGTGGCTAGTGATAAGGGTTTAACATGGCTATTTACAGTAACAATAAAACAACCAGAAAAAGGAGGAGCATGGGGGAACCTGACAGTGCATAGTTTATGCTGAGCGGCATGGCTGGCGATGCTTTATCAGATGTAGATCGAGATTTAGTCTAGAGACTTAAGAGAGCTCTACTGGTCAACAGCTGGCTGATCTAGGTTCTGTGGCCACATCTGCTACGCTCCAATAACAGTTATCTTCCCTTATTTGGATCAGGCCCATTGAAGTTTCTCAAAAGACAATTGGTCTCTGAATGTACCGACTGGTCTTTGCCCTCTGCTTGCTGCTAAGACTTTGTTCCTCCCAGTGCCCGGGTCAGGCAAAATATGTCAAAATATGTCATTGGTATTCAGGATTTCAATCTAGGAAATCAAGAGTATAAATGTACTGATTACCACACCTTCGACCATGCAGAACTAATCTAAACAATAACATAAACTGGAATAGCGAATAGTTAAAATGGCGACCTTTATACTCTCGGCTTTCCGCTACGGCACAAAGCTGCCTCACTGTGGCAACCATATGCCACGCATAGCTGCAGATTGTCCCCTATCATCCATACAATGACATCCTCACTCAGAATGCCCTCTCTGTGTTAGCCCCTCTGCCAGATTGCTGGTAGCAGGGCTGAAATGGTTGCTTTGTTCCCACACAACATGAGAAATAATGATGCCCAAAAACAAAACTGTCCCAACCGATGGCTTCATGGGCCTGGTCACTGTGGAGGCACGGTGCCAGGGTGTAATTACAGGGACAATAGCTGCCTAATTATCCAGTAAAGGGAAGAGCCCAAGAGCCCATTAGGAAGGATTGGGGCAGGGGTAGGGAAAAACAGCCTTTAATGAGGGTTTGTCTAGTCCACACATAACCATGGGACTCTCATAACTTAACCTTCCGAGCTTATGCTCCATTAACAAAGACACAGGGCAATGAATGCACAATGGGGCTCCCTGAACTCAAAGTCCAATCATCCTCCTTCACGAGCGCCCATCATGCGCAAGCAGGACCCTCATAAAAGATCAACTCGAGAGGTTGCAATTAAAACCCCAAAAAATGTTAATGAAATAATTCAACAAATTAGGGATGTTGCGAAACGGTAAATTGAAGCCGGTTCAGTAGGGGATGAAATATAAATGCATTTTTGCAGGGCCACAGTACAGCCTAAGGCTAATCGGTAACAGGCAGAATTTGACTACTGCCCTCCTGATAGCCAAATATGTTCTCTCTGTATGTGGAAATGAAATGCCAAGCCTTGGTGTTATTCACGATAGCAAGAGGGCACGCCATAGCTCACCTACCTATTATGACAGTGCTCTTTCTCCTGCGAAAAAAACAACAACAAGCAAACACAGCACTGCATTAGTGAATGAGTAAAAATGAACACGCACCATCAAGAGAAACAGAAATGACGACAAACATTAAGTGCCTCTATTATTTGTTTTAAATAAGGGAACCATAATAATTGCCATTCAAGTTTAAAATAGGAAGCTCCCAGTGCCTGTCATTACTGTAAAAAAAATGGTTTCTTTTTTCATTTATTTTTACATCACGTGATAGGTGGTTTTGAGTCAGCTGTGCGTGCACACTTGATATTTGACCGACAGTCAATCGGTCTTCAATAAACAACACCGACATATCACCTTCAGAGACAATCAAACTTGAATCTGTGTTTTAACAGTTACACTTTGACTCCAAAGCCTCGACGATCTGAGGAGACTTATCGGGACTCTATGGGGAATTTGCTCAATTGAATACTGTGAGCCGCTGAATAGATCGCCCCATTATCTTTTCCCATCGCTCACTGACCCCTCCATTATTAGGTGACTGCTGACTGCACTGAATGGGGGCCCGGGGAGGACACTTCCCAGGGCTCTCTATGCGTCGGGGTTGGTCGAAGCTGTCAGTGCATGTAACTGTTGATTCATTTGCTGTCAAAAGCTTGTATTGTGAACCGCCACCGCAGGAGGCTAGGTAGAATGCAGGAGAAAGTGGCTGCTGGAAAAGAATGTTGAACTATTGGCCATTTCATTTATAGGGCTCTGATAAATCTCATTATTCACATGACAGCTATCACATGTGCTCGAGTAGGAACAAAGGAATCAAGTGCAATTATGCCTCCACCGCCTCCCCCCTCATTCATTTCTATGTAATAAAAGTGAAAAAGCTTGAGTAGTTTGGGCAATCAAAGTGAAGTCAATAACACCATAAACTCAAGCGGCTCACCTGAACATCACGATCGGGGAATTCTAAATCTTTGCAAGCACTTTCATGGGCGGTCAGGGATTCTTGTCTGACGCAAGCAACACCGTTGTCAAAGGTCTTTGATCTATGCGATCTGGTTCTCTGTCGGCCGGCGGACGAATTGGGCAGATTATCGTGACGGGTCGCCCCATCCAGGGGGGGGCTCGCAGCGAGAGGGGACATAATGTGCCTGTGAACCGGGGACACGGGACTTAAGGGGGATGACGGGACCCCGGCGCCGGGCTCCTCCTGCGTGCTCTCCATCCTGGCAGAGTCCTGGAAGTCTGCCTGCGGGCGCCGGGTACTCCTCATCCTCCTCAAGGTGGGAGAGGTGGAGATGCGGCCGGGGGCCTGGCGGTCAAACTGGAAAAAAGGCGTGACCAGGCTTTCCGCCTCCACCAGGGACGCGTGCCTCAGCCTGGAGTGCGCTCGTGCCAGGTCGATGTGCATGATTACCGGGTTGCTGGTTTGAGTCTCCTTGCTCACATTCTGCACCCAGTCTGTTTGGGTCTGTGCGTTGGCAACGCCGGGGGTCACCGCTTCATTTTCCAGCCATTCAATGCAACTCCAATCCAAGTTCTCTTCCAAATTTTGGTCTTTACCATTGATAATCACCTGCTTCAGTGTAGACATTGTACCATTAAAGGCATTGTAGATTGGCAAAGATCGTGTGAGGGGGTGGCCCCAATTTCTTTCTTTTCTTTGACCTGGTTGAGTTGTGGTCAAATGATAATCCTATTACATTCCGCACTCTCAAGCTCCTGGGGAAGAAGAAAACACGTATAAATAGTTTGTCACCGTACCGCAGGCAACATAAAATATGTTTGGGTGGTCACACTAGGCCTAACCTCATGCAAAGGATTTCATGAGGTTATACCAGTTGTGAAACAGGGTCTGCAGAAAAGTACTGACGACAGGTTTCGGCTCTTTTTTAAAGAATCGATTCTTGACGAGTCACTCGGTATCAAAAAAAAAAAAAAGCAATGCCGTACGATTTTCTAACTCTCCGTTCGTTTGATTCCGTTGATATAATGCACCGGGGAGGGCTTCTGGCGAGCGATGAAGGACAACTCCAACAGTCGCTTCGGCTCCATTGGACGCGGAATTCTCGCAAAAAAAAAAACCCCAAACAAACCCCAAGTAAACAACATTTAATTCTGTCAAAACTATAGATTTAGGCGAAAGAACGCAAACATTGTCGCATCATTCTCAAAGTTATTTGCTTTGGTCAAGAGGTGTTTTAGGCGAGATGCAAAGTGTAAATCAGTCACAATTGAACATGAACTATGCCAAACGCTTTGGTTGTTTTTCACGTGGACTTAGTCCTCGGCAACTATTTTCAGTTGGCGTGATGAAGGCCCTCTCAATGAACCGAAAATCGAGGCGCTCGCTTCGTCTCCTTCGATGGGGAACGAAGGTTCGGCCAAACGACCCTTTCGTCGGAAGAACTCCCGAGTCGTTCGAGGGACCTTGTTCGCGACGAACGAATCGTTCGCGGGTCTTGCGCCGCGGCAGCAAAGTAAGGTGCATTATTGTAATGGTGGCGATCATGCGCCTTTCAAAACGCCTTCTCGGATGTTTGAATCCCAAAGTCACACACGCGCCACCCGCAGACCTCCGCGTGGAAGCCGTATTTCCCCGTCACGACGCGATTCGTAACTTAAAGAGTAAAAACCCCGGCATGTGCCGTGCGGAGACAAAGAAAGTGAGGAACCCGCCTCAGTGTCTCCACGGACCGCACGGTTAGTGACCTGCATGGGCGCCGTGGGAGGTGAACGCCTGCGAAATGCGAAACGCTAAACATTATTAAAACACGGACTCTGTTCTGCGGAGGACTAAGGTCCGCACGCCCACGAGGTGGACCAGCGGGTCGACAACAACAACAAACAAAACCCCCCATAAACACCTTTCCTTAAGTTTGACTTTAACTCGTGTATGGCGCGTCGTGGAACGCAGAAGCTTAGCGACGTGAAAAGCCCTGTCATTTGACCGAATGGAAGTGAAAACATGGATGTTTACTCACGGCTGCTGCTCGATCCTCCTTCAAGTGGCTCTGGATGCAACGTGACCGCAGCGGCCGCGAAACGAGTCGTCCCCGATATGTCATTACCGAGCAGCGCCGAACCAGGACATCCTACACGGGCTCGGCCTGCTTCACCGCCGGACGGTCTCTCTCTCTCTCGGTGTGTGTGTGTCGCGCTCTCTCTCTCTCTCTCTCTCTCTCTCTCTCTCTGTGTGCGGGCGCGCACGTGTCTCTCTCTCTCTCTCGGTGTGTGCGGGCACGTCTCTCTCTCTCTCTCTCTCGCTCGCTCTATTTACATGGGAAACATTCGTTTACGTTGCCAAAGCATGTCCAATTAAACAACAAACGAGAAAAAACAATGTGCGAACATGCAAGAATAATAAGAATCAGCTCCACATAAATGTGGAGTTGCAGTGAAATTTAAAAAAAAAAAAAAAGTAAATGGTAAATATAAGAGTAGTGATTAAATGTGAACACTGCAAATTTATTATTAATCAAAAGTATTTTCTGTGTATGTTATGTACAGTAGGTGTGTTTATGTACAGAGGTCACACCCTGCAAATGTTGAGTGCCAGAGGTCAGGTCATCTCTCTCTCTCTCTCTCTGCAGCTGGTCGGGGGCCTAGGTATATATTTTTTTATGTCCGGTAACCGTGCGTTGATATATATATATTTTTTAATCATTGCCGCTGCACCACGAGCCAAACAAGGTGAACGAGCCAATTCAAAGAAGAATCCGGTGTCTTACTCCGTGGGAAACGGCCCCTTCTACCAGCAGCAGGGGCCGCGGGGGCCCTTTCTTCCGGGTAGTTTGTGCTGCAAAGTGCGCCCTAGATTTTGGACTATTTGGGTTAGCGAAGCGCTTCGGTTCTCTGCACCTCTCTTTCAGACTCTCACTGACAGAAAGCGGACGACATCTACCGAGGAGAGGGACCGCACCCACACGGGAACACCACCCATCGCAGCATTAAAATGGCCCAAACTACAGGTTGTCATGTGGTCTCTCCCCTAACGCCGGTCCGTTTTTGACAACAGGCCATTTGAGAGGCCGTGACGTAACGCCGATGCGCTCTTTGGCCACGCCCCCTAGTGAGCCCCGTTGGGATGGACGGACAATCGCAATTCCACTTGAAACCGGTGCGTCTTGAAGATTCAATTTAGGTTTTATTTGAACGTCGAGTGCTTAGTCTTTTACGACGCGCGAATAGGTCAGCTTACGTCGGTGAATGTCTAAATGTGCTTTGTCCTTTGCTTTTTTTTTTTTTTTTTTTTCTTCCCGCACTAGGACAATATAAATAAATTAAACTATTCTTTAGTTTGGTCTAATTGTGTTTGAGTTGTATTTTGCCCCGGGTTACCCTTGTAAGAGACACTTCTGAATGGAATTTCCATGAATAAATAAAGGTTACAACCAAACAGACGGCCGCCGAGAGTTAAGACAAGGCTTCCCGGGGGCAGCCCAGGGGAGTTGTTTTATTTTTTTAATTTTGTTTGTTTTACATTTAACATTTCTTTCACAAAATATATTAACTTACCCTCACCAATGACAATGAAGGTGCATTTCATCTATGTTCAGGTTAAGTTTGGCACTTTCTGTCAGCAAGGTTTGAGATATGTTGCATTTGTGTCATCTGATTTTGCACTATTATTATTATTATTATTATTATTATTATTATTATTAGTATTATTATTATTATTATAGTGTGTGTCAGAATGACTCGCCAGAGCATGTTGGGTTCGATTTACCTGCCGCTATGTACGCAGTTGAACACAAGATGGTGATGCAGGTTTAGGTTTTAGTCCATGGTGAATTCTCTGACGTTTGAAGTGCGCGACCATCCAACACCACAGTACCTTTACTTGACATACTTACAGGACTACTTTATATACTTACATTTATGATGGTTGGACTGCAAGGGGTTTAACTGTTCAGCTCGGAAGACCATACAAATAACCCAAATGTCCTATTAATGCTGGTGGATATTCAGGTGTGTTGTCCCTCTCTCTCTCCCTCCACCCTCCCTCGTTCTCCTCCTCTCTCCCACCCCCCTCTCCTCCTCACTCCCTCTCTCCCCCCTCTCGCCTTCTCTCTCTCCTCCACTGCCCCCTCTAATATTCTAAGGGTGTAGTTTTTGTCGCCAGATGGCGCTTTCGAAGTCTTCGTTATCCAATTTAGTCGCTGTCCTCTGGGGTAATTGTGTTGAATACAAATGTTAAGGAATAAAACATAAACAGTTATGAGCAATGACAATAGTTTATTTATTTACACTTATTTCTCCTTCCTTTCACCCCGCACATCTCCTTCCTTTCACCCCGCACATCTCCTTCCTTTAACCCCGCACTTCTCCTTCCTTTAACCCCGCACTTCCCCTTTAACCACGCACTTCCCCTTTAATCCCGCACTTCTCCTTCCTTTAACCCCGCACTTCTCCTTCCTTTAACCCCGCACTTCCCCTTTAACCCCGCACCTCTCCTTCCTTTCACCCCGCACATCTCCTTCCTTTCACCCCGCACATCCCCTTCCTTTAACCCCGCACATCTCCTTCCTTTATCCCAGCCCTTCTCCTTCCTTTAACACCGCACATCTCCTTCCTTTAACCCCGCACATCTCCTTCCTTTCACCCCGCACATCTCCTTCCTTTAACCCCGCACATCTCCTTCCTTTAACCCCGGACCTCTCCTTTAACCCCGCACCTCTCCTTCCTTTAACCCCGCACTTCTCCTTCCTTTAACCCCGCCCATCTCCTTCCTTTAACCCCGCACTTCTCCTTCCTTTAACCCCGCACTTCTCCTTCCTTTAACCCCGCACTTCTCCTTCCTTTAACCCCGCCCATCTCCTTCATTTAACCCCGCACTTCTCCTTCCTTTAACCCCGCACTTCTCCTTCCTTTAACCCCGCACTTCTCCTTCCTTTAACCCCGCACTTCTCCTTCCTTAACCCCGCACATCTCCTTCCTTTAACCCCGGACCTCTCCTTCCTTTAACCCCGGACCTCTCCTTCCTTTAACCCCGCACTTCTCCTTCCTTTAACCCCGCCCATCTCCTTCATTTAACCCCGCACTTCTCCTTCCTTAACCCCGCACATCTCCTTTCTTTAACCCCGCACCTCTCCTTTAACCCCGCACTTCTCCTTCCTTTAACCCCGCACTTCTCCTTCCTTTAACCCCACACATCTCCTTCCTTTAACCCCGTACATCTCCTTCCTTTAACCCCGTACATCTCCTTTAACCCCGCACCTCTCCTTCCTTTAACCCCGCACATCTCCTTTAACCCCGCACATCTCCTTCCTTTAACCGCGCACATCTCCTTCCTTTAACCGCGCACATCTCCTTACTTCAACCCCCTCCCGGCCCCGAGGGACGAGTGAGTTTAAAACCCGGCAACGCAATGCTACTGGAAAAAAACAAAACAAAACAGAAAAATAAAAAGAAAAGAAGAGAAGTTCGAGTCGACGTTCTCAACTCTCTGAACGTTGAGAGAGCTTGGTGGCGAAGGAAGGGAATCGGATCACAGCCATGACAGCACAAGTCTCCTCCCACCAGATGTGAGAAGAGCCGCAATCTGACATACAGGAAGAAGGAGAAAGAAGCGCAAAACTGCGCGTTTTAGCCCCAAAAAAAACAACCAAATAATAATAACATTTCTGCACTTAGTTTTTTGTTTTGTTTTCCCCTCTAGCGACTAGTTGAGGTGCGGCGTTGTTTTTGTGCCGTTTTTTGTTAAAGTTTTTCTTCTTCTTTTCCTCCACTTTGAAGAATGGGAGGTGTTTGAAGTTATGGACGCGCTGCCACGCGCGGGCTGCCCGGGGAAACGCGACCGTCCACCGACCGCGTGAAGCGCCCACATCAAGTTCGACATGTCGGAGCACAGGTCCAGCTTCCTCCACATCGGAGACATCGTGTCCCTGTGCGCGGAGGGCTCGGTCAACGGCTTCATCAGCACGCTGGGGTACGTCCCGGGCTCGGACTCGTTCGGGTCGAGCGCCGCGTCTCTTACCTCCACCCGCGGCGTCCGAACCCCGAGGCCCGGCGGATGGTTTGACATTTAACGCTTTTATGGCAAACACCGCAGGAATGCACACGCTGTATCGGGTGTGGGCGGGCGTCGTGGTCCGCCGTACGTCTTGTGGACGCACGTTCGGGGACTCGGCGCCCCCGGGTCGTGCGCTTTACCGTCACAATCTGTTGTCTGCCAAGCGCCCCTCTCCCGGTGTCTATAGCCCGTATCTTGAGGTGCGTGTGAACATTCGGTCGTATCGGGTCCAACCCGAGATGGTACGAGTACACCAAAAGCTCCATGCCATCTCAGTCAGCTCCCACGAGAGATTCAAACGTACACGCCACCTTTTAACGAGTCAGCGTGACCTTTGTTTTGGAGACGTTGCTTGATGGGGCCACGGGTTCGTTGCGAGTTGACTTTCTGTCAAATACCTGCTCCTAGTCATACAGAAATCCCCGGATAGTAATACCAATTATACCAACGAGCTTCCCCGTAAAGCCCAGGGCGAGTTCCATGGGTGGTGCCCGGTTCCCTCAGGCCTCCAGACCCGTAGAGCAACTACCTGCACCAGGGGTTAGATGTGTGCGCGCCCCACCCACTGCTTTGCCTTTCTGTTCCTCATGCCTTCTCTGGCTTTTCTGTAATGAATCACTATTCGACCGCACAGCTACGTGCAAAACAACAATGCTTTGCTTCCCCCCTCCTCAAATATTTAAGGCAAAGGATTATTTAACCGTATAATATACTTGAAGCAAACGGGACACGACAGCCGCTTTAGGCAACTTTATTCCTCCGGAACATTCCCCCATAAAGTAGCTGGACAGCGTCTATGCAAATCCCAATGTTTTCTCTCGGGAGGCCTTGGGTTTTTTTAACATGCAGACCGCATAGCGGCGAGGGCTCAGGGCCCCGTTGTTGTGCGGTGAATGTGTGAAGTTCTTATCGGTGATTCATTAACTGATGCAGTTTGACAGGAGCGCCGAGCTCTTTATCAGGCAAGCGGGGCTGTGCTGCACCGGAGCTCGGAGGGAGCAGAGATATCCCACGCCAAAGGAGCCGGGGCCGTACCTCGCTCGACGAGAGCGTCTGTTAGCACAGCGTAACCTCTGCTTTACATTACCTCTCCCTGCCCGTGTTTACTTAGGGTAATTTAAAATCTGTGAGTTCCTCCCACACCTTTACGGCTGAACATGCAAAGTCGTCTTTCTGCGTTGTTTGTCCCACAGGCCAGTTAGGTCAAATAAACGTGTGCCCATCGTCTTTATTCTTACATTATTTAAAAAATAAAAAGAACAGTTCCATGCACCTGAGGGAGGTCTCAATGTTTAAAACAAAGTCATTCATTTCAAAGGCTATGTGTATGGTTGTTAAAGTCATTTAAGTTTCATAAAAGTAGAAAGGATGATATGTATTATATCAAGCGTGTCATTGCAGATTCCCTATGCCATCAACAGGATGAACCACGCAGCAACAGACATCTGTTTATTTGGTGCAGACGGGCAAATTCTTCCTTTTTCCTTGGGTTGCCACCCTTTTACACCAGATACTGTGCTATATTTAGAACTTTCTGAGGTCACAAATTGAACTTTTGTTTAGCTTTATTTGCGGCACACGGTCACACACACACACACACATTAACCATGTCCTTGTCCGTGTCTAGCTCAACACATTAATCGCCCTTAGTTCATGTTTAACCCAGTTGCAGCTCTTGCACGTGCCCTGGTTGTCAAGTGTCATTCAAACACCTCGTTTCTTTGAGCGAAGCGGTGTGGGAATGTGACGTTATCAATTTATGATCTAAAATGATTTATACCCGTCTTCCTGTTAGCCTTCCTGTAAATCCAACTCTCATTAGTACTTCCTATTGAGCTCTATTGTTTCTGAAATTAATAAATGACAGTGAGTGGCTTGTGACTAAGCAAGTGGCTTGACACAAATAGGAAACGGCTCTGTTGGTTTCTGAATTGGATGAATTGTGTTCTGCATCATGCCTTTCATTGTGAACTGAATGAATGGATATGCCTGTGTACCTCAGCTTTCTCTTTGGTGAATACTAAATGTACTGTAGAAGTACAAAAGTAGAATCAGGGAAGGGTTCACCGAGCTCCATGGCTGTAAGTCATTCCTAAAATAAGATGGAAACCAAATAAGGCTTTTCGGAATAAATTATAAAGTGCATATTTTAACATGAACGTCAATGTATTTACATTTGGATCTGTCCAATAATTACTTTGGAGGTATGACTTGAGCAATAGCTGTCACATGACTGCCACAAACGCCTAAATTATCTCTGTGTGTTTATTTGTACCGACTCTACAAATAGAAAGTCTTATCTGGTATTTGTGACTTAGGTGTGTGCGATGTACCTGCGTTTTAATGTGTGACTTGTAATGTCATCGACCTCCTGCAGCCCCACAATTCCTGTTGCTGAAAGAGCTGTTCTGGTGGCCAAACCATAGGGGGCATGTCCAAAATGGTGTTCATGAACTAGATGATTGGCAACCTATCTTGAGTGCCTTGTAATCAGCTCTTCACAGAAACAAATACGCTTTCCTGTAGCGGCAGTTGCACTCGGCGTCCCATTCCAAAAGTCCCCAAAACCCCTCCTGGAGCTTCATTGTTATACTCTGATAAGGACTACAGCTCACTATGCACCCAGCGCTATAGGAATATCTCGCCATGTCTTTAAGTGTACCTCCCACTTAACTCCTTGCTCTACTGGGTTTACTAATACTTATGCAACCACCATCCGTAAGTAAACTGCCCAAGGTGCCATCTTAGTTCATCTACATAACAAAGCTGAAGGGACCGCCTCCCAGACGGAGCAAAAATGCAGACATTAAAGTCTTGCAATAGAAACTTGGTCTCATGCTTATCTCAAAATGTTAAAGCTTATTTATTATTTAGCTATTCAGCTAATTTTCGTCTGCAGTCCCACGGCAGGTATTCAAGCGGCACTATGTAACTTTTGGTATTTGGGATTTGGCGCCCCTACAGTTTCCAAGCGCAATTGCACTTTAACTTGAGTGTCGCAAAACTCGGTCCGGTGTCTGAAAATAGTTTGTGTTACAAACACAAATATAATGTACGCCTAGGTTGCAGCGTCCCTTGCACGGACCTCGCCGCTTCAGCGAGCACTCAGTCCACGGCGTATTGGCTCGCACACACGAGTCAGAGGGTGAAACAAACCCCCAGGTGCAATGAAAGTAAGGGCAGGCGTGTGAAGGCCGGCGTGCAGGTGCCGGCGCACTGCTTGCCCACTGGCACACCCCCCCGGAGGTGGAGCGGCTACCTTTTGTATGAGCATTATTACTATTTAAAATTTACCGTTTTATTTATTTATTGATTTATTTTAGTTTTTATTAGTTTATTTATTTTTAATTTGTATTTTTAATCATAATTTTACCTGGCAAAAAAACCTAATTACCTGAGCCAAACGTCAAGGAAGTGACGTAGTGCGGTAAAGCGAAACGCACTTTTCCCGTGGTTTCCAACCCGAACGCAGAAGTTACATAGTGCAAGAACAGGTGGGCGGGTGGGAATGAAAGAGGTGCCATTCTCCATATTACAAGTCAGTGTACCATCAAAATGATTTTGAAGCTGTTATTTCAAGTTTAAAAAAGTTACACGGAGTTTCTCTAATGCAATGACACACATATACTGTATGTGTCACACAATCCATAGTACAATGATGACAAATAAAACATACACATCACATGTTGTGACACACACAGACAGAAGACAGTGGGGGATATGAAATTACAGTGGGGCAAAAAAGTATTTAGTCAGCCACCAATTGTGCAAGTTCTCCCACTTAAAAAGATGAGAGAGGCCTGTTATTTTCATCATAGGTATACCTCAACTATGAGAGGCAAAATGAGGAAAAAAAAATCCAGAAAATCACATTGTCTGATTTTTTAAGAATTTATTTGCAAATTATGATGGAAAATAAGTATTTGGTCAATAACAAAAGTTCATCTCAATACTTTATTTACCCTTTGTTTGCAATGACGGAGGTCAAACGTTTTCTGTAAGTCTTCACAAGGTTTTCACACACTGTTGCTGGTATTTTGTCCCATTCCTCCATGCAGATCTCCTCTAGAGCAGTGATGTTTTGGGGCTGTCGCTAGGCAACACGGACTTTCAACTCCCTCCAAAGATTTTCTATGGGGTTGAGATCTGGAGACTGGCTAGGCCACTCCAGGACCTTGAAATGCTTCTTACGAAGCCACTCCTTTGTTGCCCGGGCGGTGTGTTTGGGATCATTGTCATGCTGAAAGACCCAGCCACGTTTCATCTTCAATGCCCTTGCTGATGGAAGGAGGTTTTCACTCAAAATCTCACGATACATGGCCCCATTCATTCTTTCCTTTACACGGATCAGTCGTCCTGGTCCCTTTGCAGAAAAACAGCCCCAAAGCATGATGTTTCCACCCCCATGCTTCACAGTAGGTATGGTGTTCTTTGGATGCAACTCAGCTTTCTTTCCCCTCCAAACACGACAAGTTGAGTTTTCACCAAAAAGTTCTATTTTGGTTTCATCTGACCATATGACATTCTCCCAATCCTCTTCTAAATCATCCAAATGCTCTCTAGTAAACTTCAGATGGGCCTGGACATGTACTGGCTTAAGCAGGGGGACACGTCTGGCACTGCAGGATTTGAGTCCCTGGCAGCGTAGTGTGTTACTGATGGTAGCCTTTGTTACTTTGGTCCCAGCTCTCTGCAGGTCATTCACTAGGTCGCCCCGTGTGGTTCTGGGATGTTTGCTCACCGTTCTTGTGATAATTTTGAACCCACGGGGTGAGATCTTGCGTGGAGCCCCAGATCGAGGGAGTTTATCAGTGGTCTTGTATGTCTTCCATTTTCTAATAATTGCTCCCACAGTTGATTTCTTCACAACAAGCTGCTTACCTATTGCAGAGTCAGTCTTCCCAGCCTGGTGCAGGGCTACAATTTTGTTTCTGGTGTCCTTTGACAGCTCTGTGGTCTTGGCCATAGTGGAGTTTGGAGTGTGACTGTTTGAGGTTGTGGACAGGTGTCTTTTATACTGATAACGAGTTCAAACAGGTGTCATTAATACAGGTAACGAGTGGAGGACAGAGGAGCCTCTTAAAGAAAAAGTTACAGGTCTGTGAAAGCCAGAAATCTTGCTTGTTTGTAGGTGACCAAATACTTTTTTACCGAGGAATTTAGCAATTAATTCATTAAAAATCCTACAATGTGATTTCCTGGATTCTTTCCTCCCATTCTGTCTCTCATAGTCGAAGTGTACCTATGATGAAAATGACAGGCCTCTCTCATCTTTTTAAGTGGGAGAACTTGCACAATTGGTGGTTGACTAAATACTTTTTTGCCCCACTGTATGTCAGGATAAAATGCCTACATACTGTGTATGAAAGTGCTGTAGTGCGTTCAAATGATATGTCTATATCAGATGGAATCTAGTCATTAATGGTGCCATCTTTGTTTTTGCCTCAGAGCATCATTTGAGTTGCTGGGCCCTGCACAGCGGTGGCGCCGTCGCCACGTCTGCGCTCGACTTGCTCTTCTGCTCAGCGTAGAGGAAGTTGCATGGGCCACGAAAAGCATGCCGCTCTTGCCAGCCCGAGCCCACGGTTTTGTTTCCAGTTTTGATTTGCATTTCTCTCAGTAATGCAAATAGGAAAATTAGACTACTTTTACCATTCACATATTGATTTTCACAGTAAGCATTTACTTATGCACATACAGAGTCTCAGTGACAGGAGAGCTATTTACTGTAGGTGTTCACACGGTGAGTAAACAACCTTAAATTGCAATACATTTCTCAATTTATCTTCCATATGCTGAGGAAAATCACAACTGATAAAATTCTTATTCTCTCATCAAGGTAAATCTAAGGGTCTGGATTGATGATTTATTACAATTTAAGGTTGTTTACTCAGTTTACCCAGCTAGAAGCACAACACTGGAGAACCTTACACAGAGCTCCTTTAAGGTTAAGCTTGCAAGCTTTTATATCACTCCCAAGCAATATGAATGTCAATAGGAATGGGTGATATGATGCTTATTATTATTATTATTATTACTATTATTACTATACTATTATTACTAACATTATGAGAGAACTTTACATAGTATAGTGGGAGTATGGATCTGCTTATAAATTAAAAATCCATTGAATCCAGAGGGTAATGTAAGGACGCCTCTAAAATAAAACTCCCTCAAATAGTCATACCCTGAGACTTTTTAAGAATTGTTCTGTTCTTACATTATTAACTCAATCCGTAGACTGTAAGAATGTGATACATGATATGATGCCATTGAAAGACGATTAACAAATATGGAAGTGTCGTCCAATCGTCATATGAAGGGTGTTTTTACTTACTTATTTATCTGTTTATTTGTTTATTTATTTACTTATTTATTCATCTCCGCAGGCTTGTTGATGACCGCTGTGTGGTCCAGCCAGATGCTGGAGACTTAGCCAATCCGCCCAAAAAGTTTAGAGGTGAGAGGGCTAATGGTAGTTGCACTGTTCAAGGTTTTACAAACACAACATTTCTTTAAAAAAAAATCCAAGGCTGACGAGGCTATTAGTGCCCTGTGTTGTTCTAACGCGGCGGCTTGTTTTTCCTTTAACGTGTCAACAGTCTGATTGGGGGTAGAAACACCGTTTAATCACACGAACACTATGAAAGTAATGCAGAAATGGCCTTTTTTTTTTCCCCCCCAGACTGCCTCTTCAAGGTGTGTCCCATGAACAGGTACTCCGCCCAAAAGCAGTTTTGGAAGGCAAAGCAGGGAAAACAAGGACACAACAACACGCAGGGAGATCTGTTCAAGAAGCTGCAGGTAGCACAGTCTTCTCACAAGGAGAGGCGTCGTACAGCCAAGCACCTCAAGCAGATGTCTGTCATTACGTGCTTGCGCTTACTTTTTGCCTCGTGAGAATGATTTGTAAAAACTGATTTATTACCCAGCATGCAGCGGAACTGGAGCAGAAGCAAAATGATTCCGAAAATAAGAAGCTCCTGGGAGAGGTGGTCAAATACAGCAGTGTCATACAGGTACAACCAATTGTTTTACATAAACAACTCGTGGCGTGTGTTTGTTTTGAGCCTGTGCCTGCTTTATGTTTTTATTTCTTTACCAAGGTTATGTCACCTTTGCCAACACAGAAACGATGGCTATCACATTCACATTTTTGCAATATTTTTTAGTGATGGGAGATTAAGAATGTGATTAACAACCTTTTTGATACACACAACTTTGTCAGTATTCAGATGCTTCATGTTAATGTGGAGCATAGGAGTAAACGAGCGTTTTCTCTGGGCAAGGCGACGCTGAAATTCATCGGCACCCAAAGTTATTAAGAGGCAAATCTTTCTGGTCTTAAAAGGTTATTTTATCCACTGTGCATGTTTGGTTTTAAATTTAATCTTGCATATTTTCGTACTTTACACCCAGGCGGTTTTATTTTGTTATATTATTTTGAAGGCATGTTGTCCTGCTTGTCCTCGTCTCTCAGCTGCGGCACATTAAGAGTAATAAGTATCTGACGGTGAACAAGCGTCTTCCCGCCTTACTGGAGAAGAACGCCATGCGGGTTTCCCTGGACCCGGCCGGGAACGAGGGCTCCTGGTTCTACATCCAGCCTTTCTGGAAGCTCCGCAGCGAAGGAGACAATGTACGTAAACCCCCCCCCCCCCCCCCCAGCCCTGGATGCCGTTGCATTCTGGCTAACTGGAGTGTCCTCCTATCTTCTGTTTCACAGTAAGACCGTGCTCATGCACCTGTGGCGTGAAGCCGACGCCTATGACAGAGATGATGTGATTAATAGTTAATTCTTTTGTTACGTTGATTGTTATTTCCTGTTCAAATAACATCTCTGATTTTGTCCTTCCCCTTTTTGCTTTAGCATCGTTTGGTTGAAGGTATTGCTCTTGATTGTGCATGTTGTTTTTTTGCTTTCAGGAAAGATGCTGACTATGGTTTTAATGCATGTTTGCACCTGTCTTTTGTTGCATGTAGACAGTTGGAGTTGAGCAATGAAAGAATCTAGTGAGCTGTCAATTTTTTTTATTTTTTTTAACCTATTCCTTCCCTAATTTAGTAACTAATGATTTGAGCAATATTGTTATAAGTGGAATGGACCAAACTTGAAAGCTATAGTCTGCTTGCGTGTGGCTGAGTAAATCCCATCCTGCAGTGTTATTGAGCTTGATCGAGAATAGATTTTTGAAGGTTTGACAAAGCGCCCTCAGGTTGGCAAGCACTTCACTGTATGCTGCGTTTGTGTTGGCTCACTTAGGGCTGTCATGATCATGAAACTTTAGCTGATAAATAATCCCACAAATAATAACGATGAAGAATTTAATTGTCTTTTTTCCCCATTCATTTTATGCCACTATCATAGTACGAGCTATAATAAACATCCACAAAGAAGAGACTTTGATTGGCATTGAGCAGTGGAGGATGAAAAAATTAGGCTCGACAGTCAATTTTCCTCAACTCAACTGTTGGAAACGTGACTAGAAGAAATGCATTTTCTTGTATTGGCAAAAAAGAAAATCTCCCTGATGTTTAGACGAAAACATAAAAAAATGGAATCAAATGATTGAGCAAAATGGACGTGATCGGCGCAGAATAGTGCGGTCAGACGGTGATGTAATAATTGTGACAGCTCTAGACTCACATTGTATGAATGAACACCCTCAGCACTTTCACTTGCGGACGCAGTCAGCCTTAAGCTGTTGCACACGTTGCAACCACGTACTTCCTTTAAATGGTAAATGTATGCCGACTTTATACAGTTCCCCCTTGCATGGACCAACTCCTGATCCTCGGGGAGTTTTTATTATTTTAGTCCCTCTTGCAGCGGTCTGGTCCCGCGTCTCATGCTTGAATGTAAATGGACTGGACTTTGCAGGTGGTTGTCGGGGACAAGGTGGTCCTGATGCCGGTCAACGCAGGGCAGCCTCTTCATGCGAGCAACATCGAGCTTCTGGACAACCCGGGCTGCAAGGAGGTGGCTTATCTGGCATCTTAACTCTTCTACATGTTTCTGCTCAACGTACAACTTTTTGTGGTAATACCGTCTCCCTCTCTTTCGCCACGTCTCGTTGTTGCGTGTAGGTGAACGCCGTCAACTGTAACACCAGTTGGAAGGTCACCTTGTTTATGAAGTTCAGTGACTACAAGGAGGATGTGCTAAAGGGGGTATGTTGGACCATGACCTTTTACTCTAGGATTAAAGATCGAAGTATGACAAACGTTTAAGAACTCATTGCAGCGGAAATAGTTTTGTCATCGTTGAACCTTCTGTTTTTATTATTATTATTATTATTTTTTTTGTTCCTACCAGGGAGACGTGGTCCGACTGTTCCATGCGGAGCAGGAAAAGTTCCTGACCTGTGATGAGTACAAGACGAAGCAGCACGTCTTCCTGAGGACGACGCTGCGGCAGTCCGCCACCTCCGCCACCAGCTCCAAAGCACTCTGGGAAATAGAGGTACTGCAAACACAGAGGGCCTTTGTCTCCTTCTACATCAACTGGTTAGGAGTAGGTTGACAGAGCTGTTGATATATGGAGTCTTTATTTGTCTGCCAGGTTTACCATGTGCAGTCCAATGTGTAGTTGTTTTGATACCCTTGAATAACCCCTTAAGTTCTCAACAAAGTACTCGTCTTTTAATTAATTTCATCAATTGAGGGTCGACCCACATTTATGTGTTTCAATATTCACTGCTAATAAATGGCTCTTTGTCCAATGTGGATGTGGGTTGTTACACTATCACAGACTTATACTATTATAGAGGCATAAGACAATTTAAATGTTAATTGCAGTTATTTGTTTAACACGTACTCATCAACTAAGATGTCATGATCGTGACAGCACTTTATAAAGAATAGTTCTGCTCATACTTTCCTAATTTCGGCTCGTGTTTACTCTGCAGCTTTAATAACCCGATAACTCCTGATAAGAGTGAAAAAGGTTTGTCATTGTGACAGAGTGTCGCTGTTGTGTGAAATATTTTTTTCCCTCGAGTCTAAATTGCAAAGCTAAGAAAAAAATGAAAAAAGCGTGAACAAGTATTGTACACAAGTTTTACATCCTCCACCTGTTTTTTTGTGGGCAGGTTGTGCATTATGACCCCTGTCGAGGAGGCGCTGGTCAGTGGAATAGTCTCTTCCGCTTTAAACATTTGGCAACTGGGAACTATCTGGCTGCTGAGGTAAATATGACAAGTTCAATTATGGCTCAAGAGTATTGTATTTATTGTATTATATATTGATTATAATATATTAATATTGTATTTCAAATGATTGTTGACTCCGATACAAGCACTTGTTTGTCTTTATCTGCTGTGAAAGAGTTTATGGTGGTTAAATTACTTGCGCACAAACAAACTCATTTCTGTTTTGAAAAATAAACAAAATGTACTACCTTGTTTTACAATAGATATAGAATCCAGTCTGTAAATGGATGATCTTTATTTAGCTCAAGCAGTTATGTCTAAGCGCTTTCTTTTTGATAAGTACCCTCATCAAAATTAAATTTCACTAATTATCATTAATCATGTCCTACCTGTACCTTGTACCATGCACCTTTTGAATAGTGAAACTCATTTAGGAGGAAAACTTGAGGATCCTATGACTGAGATGTATAAAGATGTGCTGTAGGTGGCAGTATTCACACTTGTATGACTCTCTTCTATGACTTCATGTAGGAGAATCAAAAAAAAAATAGTTTTGATTTTGAGAAATATCTCATTAGGTTATTTTTAAGCAGTCAATAACAAAATGACTCGTTTGCGTGAAAATGTCTCTGCAGATTAACCCAGATTTCAAGGAGGATAACGTGGATCCCAAGGGAGAGGTGAGTAAAACACCTTCCATGTTGACATTTCACATAATCAACAAAACACTTGGGGGGGGTGCTTTCAAATATGTACGTTTACAATCGGAGACATCTACTGCTCCGGGCAGTAAAAGTGGAGTATGTCTTGAAGGCCACCTGACTGACTGCGGCGTTCTCCCTGAAACAAAGAGGACTGAGAGCCGAGCAGGGAGTGTGTAGTGTGTAGCTGTAAGTTTATCTGTGCAGTGTGAAATAGTGGGGGCCAAACTTCAGGCCGCTTTCTCCTTGCGGTTATGCGGCTCCCAAAGTACACATTGTATAAAGAGAGAGAGAGAGAGACACACACACACAAAGGCTGCAAAACTTTGTAAAATCTGAATCTGTATCCAGACGTCTCTCGGCTACCTTCCGCATTTATATTCTTCCGATGTGAGCTGCATGCGCACACGCCGGCACGCTCCTGCATGCACATGCTGGATCTCAGACACACTGGGGGCTCCTTACATAACGTCTCAGTGTAGGGGTGCCCTCTGAGAGGGGGTGGGGGGCGGGGGTGAGACGTGCTGTCTGCTCGGCTCCACTCGGCGAGGAGAAGCTGGTGGGGTGAGTCACCAGAGGGGAGGAGATTGGAGAGAGTGGATGGAGCGCGGCGGATCTGGGCCTCCACAGAAATTAACCCGTTTGACCGTTTGTGGTCATTAACACAGCGCCCCCCCCCCCAACCGTTTTACTGCAGTGTGTAATGTGACTCCCATCTCTGGCACGAAAACACCTTCAAAGCTTTTTCCAAGCTAATCCTGTGTGATGTGGACATACCGAATCAAGTCAGATACTTTCCTCCTTTGTAAGACTGTTTCATTGTGTCTCCCCGTGTTTGGAAGAATCAATGAATGAGTGAGAATGATGGAATAATCGGATGGCTGCTTTGAATATGACAATGATGCCTGATGATACCCAACATTTGTTTGGAAAGATTTTGAGGAGACGAAAAACACAACCACCGAGTGACAATTGTCCACAAATTCCAGTGAGGTCTTCAGTAGTCATGTTCAGAATTGGCCAATAGAAAACATTCTCCCGTATAATAAGTTATATGTGTATTTTTATTTTTTTATTAAGTTTCAAGCACCCGAAAAATCTTACCACAACTTCTGTTTTCCGTGCGTGTCTGTGATGTATCGCCGTGTTGCTGCAGAATGAGACGGACCTTGTGTTTTCCAAGAGGAAGCGCCAAGCGGCAGACAAGATTGCTTTCACCTTGGTCTCCGTCCCCCATGGGAACGACATCGCCTCCCTGTTTGAACTGGATGCCACAACCCTGCAGAGGGCCGACTGTCTGGTGCCCAGGTCAGTCGGCATCAGGGAAGAAATACCTCCAGACAGCGACCAACCTGCCTCTGCTGTTGTGCTACTACCGTAACAATAAATGTAGTTGTTGGAATATTATGCAAGGGGAGGGAAAAAAAGATCAGCCCAAAAACCTTGATTTTTATTTTTTTTTTAAGACCTTGAACCTATTTCCAACGCCAGTTAAGATCAGTATCGGGACTTTTTTTTCCCCCTCTTATGTTTTTTTTTTTTTTTTTCGGGACTCCTCTGGTGTCTTTCTATTTACTGAGAAATGGTAAAGCGTCACATCGTCAAGCTATGTCTGCTTCCGCAGAAACTCCTACGTGAGACTGAGGCACCTGTGCACCAACACCTGGGTGACCAGCACCAACCTTCCCATCGACACAGAGGAGGAACGGCCTGTCATGCTCAAGGTCAACACGCAAACATAAACGCACACAATCAAAGGAGTGCTTTTTAAGGGTATGTTTAAAAAAAACCCCACTATTTAATATCACTATAGATTGGCACCTGCTCAACAAAAGAGGACAAGGAGGCTTTCGCCATAGTTTCCGTGCCGCTGTCTGAAGTGAGGGATCTGGACTTTGCTAACGATGCCAGCAAGGTCCTCGAGTCCACCGTGAGGAAGCTGCAGTACGGCAACATCGCTCAAAACGAGAGGAGGTACACACACATCGGGGGGGGGGGAATAGCAGAAAGCTGAGTGAGCACGCGTCACCGCCAAGCAGACGTTCTGATTATTTTTTGATTTCATCTCGCTCTGGGTTTTTGTTTCAGGTTTGTGACTAAGCTTCTGGAGGAGCTGGTCTTCTTTGTCTGCGCGGTGCCGAATAATGGCCAGGATGTTTTATCTGTGGCCATCTCGAGACCCAACCGCGAGCGACAGAAACTTATGAGAGAACAAAACATCCTCGCTCAGGTCAGCAATGACGCACGCACGTATGTATGTGTGTGTGTGTGTGTGTGTGTGTGTGTGTGTGTGTGCGCGCGTGCGCGCACACACACACGCACGCACACACAGCTGTCTAAACTTTTCACTCATTATTCTGCAACAAAATGCAGATCAGGCTCAACTGCTGTGCATTGAGGCTGTCTGACAGACATTAATGACTGAAACAAATGTAATGACATTACGGCAGGTGTAATGGCATTAGAATGGGGTTATTAGTGACTATACTGCCATTGGTAATTCGAAGATGTAGTGCTGCTACATGCTGAAGGTTTTAGATTTTTATGTCTGATTACATACTTTAAAATACCGATATTAGTTCAGTTGTAATTGACTGCATTTGGGTTCTTTAACATGGCATTTTGAGTCCATGATATTTATTGCCATCTTGTACATTTCCCCAAGATCAATTCTTCCATAATGCCCATATTGGGCGCTTCATTTCTTTTTGGGGGTCCTCTGTTCTCTAGATCTTCGGCATCCTGATGGCCCCGTTCACAGACCAGGGGGACGGCCCCATGTTGAAGCTGGAGGACCTTGGTGACCAGCGCTACGCTCACTTCAAATACATGCTGAGGCTGTGCTACAGGGTGCTGCGCCACTCCCAGCAGGACTATCGTAAGAACCAGGCAAGTCAGAGCTTTTCTCACCCCACCGTTTTAACGCAGAAGGAGAACTGGACACTAAGCAAATGACCACCATCATTACAAGGCAATGACAAGGCACGAAGGCCTCCCAGGAGTAGAAAAGCAGTTTGCGACTAAAATCAAAACTTTGAGTTGAGTTAAAGATTCCCACACGGGTTGTAGAAGTGCAGATTTTCTTTCACTGCCCTTCAGCGAGGAACA
The DNA here is from genome assembly GCF_960531495.2 of Zeus faber. Lineage (NCBI taxonomy): Eukaryota > Metazoa > Chordata > Actinopteri > Zeiformes > Zeidae > Zeus > Zeus faber. Next base: position 17,078,593 of record NC_137201.1, on the reverse strand, counting down.
TAATTCCAAATTGAGTGACGCCAACGAAACAAGACGCTGGCTGTAATCATTAGGCCTGAGGTCAAACTCCAGCTAGATTAATTTAAAACCTTTGGCATTGGATGTCCATCAGTGAATATGGATAAAATGTGTCAGATTTTGAGCTGTGACTTTTAATACTCGACGCGCGTTGTGCAGTTTCTCTTTAAAAGACGGGATGAGATTGACACTTCATGGCCTTTCTTGGAATATTTCCACTTTTCTTCCTGACGGCGGGACTCTTCTGCCTCCCAGGAATACATCGCCAAGAAGTTCTCCATCATGCAGTCACAGATTGGCTATGAGATTCTGGCTGAAGACACTATCACGGCGCTTCTGCACAACAACCGCAAGCTGCTGGAGAAACACATCACGGCCAAAGAGATTGAGACCTTCGTCAACCTGCTCAGACGCAACAGAGAGCCCAGGTCAGAGAGTTGACTCGAGTAGAACAAGGTTGTACTAAAAAAAAAAACAGAATCTTGGCGTTGTCTGCAGTACATTTTTATTATTATTTTTTTGTTCAATGTGTACTGAATGGAGATATTGTTTTCTTGATACATTATTTTCCCTTTTTGCAGATTCTTGGACTACCTTTCTGATCTCTGTGTGTCCAATAATACCGCCATCCCAGTCACCCAGGAACTTATCTGCAAATTCATGCTGAACCCCAACAACGCAGACATCCTCATCCAGACCAAGTTAGTCCTGCAGTGATTTTTCAGAAAGTTTAGAAACTTAGTGGAGTAGTTCATCCACCTGCGTGTTAAAAGTTCCCAAGATAACTGGGCTGCTCCTCCGCTTACAAGTCGCTCTCTGCTATCCTATGTACTTGCATGTAAATTACCTTAACAACACTAATGCAGGACGTGTAGAGTCTTATAATTCCCCTTAGGCCTTCCAGTCGACCTTTTTTGTAGTAGCTACAGCAGCAGAACTCCAGTGTATCTCCGTTCCTAATATTTGTAATGATGTAAACCACATCACGGTGTACAGTTTTATTTTGGCTTTCTTAGGCTCATTGCAATACTAAGAGCAACTGAATATTTTAGTTACTTATCAGATGAACTGTTTTCATCCAGCCTGAATGTCGTCACGTGTCCTGAAGATTTAAACCATTTCAGTGTTCTGTCAAGAGAGATATTAGATATGATGTATATAAACATTTCTAAAATGCACGCCATATCTCACACTCGCTTTTCCCCGTGCTGTCTCCTCCTCCACAGGCTAATCCCGAATGTCGAGACCACCCTGGAATCCTCCCTGCTGCAGGAGGATATGGATGAGGAGGAGGTCTGGCTCTACTGGATCGACGGCAACAAGGAGCCTCACGGCAAATCCATCCGCCACCTGGCTCAGGACGCCAAGGGCAATCACAAGATGGACATGGACATCATCACCTACTATAGGTGATGACGGGGTTTCAGAAAGTTTCTCTTGGCGGAGAGGGTTTGCCGAAAGAAAAACAATTTCACAGGCTTTCCCCCCCTACCGTCGCTACGTCAAATCTCTCCTCACAGATTCTCCTTTTCTTGTCCTCGCCACCTCCGCCGTCCTGCCCCTCTGCCTTCCTCCGTAGGTACCAACTGAACCTGTTTGCAAAGATGTGTCTGGACCGTCAGTACCTGGCCATTAACCAGGTGTCCAGCCAGCTGCCTGTGGACCTGATCCTCCGCTGCATGTTTGACGACTGCCTGCCTTACAACCTGCGAGCCTCCTTCTGCCGCCTCATGCTGCACATGCACGTGGATCGCGACCCCCAAGAGGCCGTGGTGCCGGTGCGCTATGCCCGCCTCTGGACCGAGATCCCCTCCAAGATCGCCATCCACGAGTGAGTCTTTCTTGCTGGGTGGTGATTTGGGTGTTGATTGAGACTGTGAACGGAGGGGCTCACGCGGGGGGGTTGTGTGTAAACAACAGGTACGAGTACGATGCCACAGACTCTCCAAGAGATGAGATGAAGAGGAACTTTGCCCCCACCATGGAGTTTGTTGAGGAATACCTCAAGGACGTGGTCAGCCAACCTTTTCCGTTCGGGGACAAAGAAAAGAATGAACTAACATTGGAGGTATTGCAAGTATTACCTGATAAGTTTTTAGACTGTTTTGTAATTATCTATCAAACCTTTGCTTCTTTATTGAAAACTTGGCTAGCTTTGGAAATGAATTGTGTCCCTCCCCCTCCAGGTGGTGAATCTGGCTCGTAACCTGGTCTACTTTGGCTTCTATAGCTTCAGTGAGCTGCTGCGTCTCACGCGCACTCTCCTGGCCATCCTGGATATCGTCCAGCACCCTCTCACCTACATGAACAAACTGAACAAAAGCCCAGAGGCTGGTCAGTAACCTCAACTATAGAACAACATTCAAGCAAAATTAAGCTTTTCCCCCTCTATTTACTGCTAACCATCCTTGGTTTACACCGAGAGATTTCACTGTGAATTTGCGCGAGTTCATCATCGCGACGTTCGTGGCTCAAGCCTGCAATGTGTCAACGCGTGTTTCAGGTAACAATGTGTTACGAACCATCCACGGCGTTGGGGAGATGATGACCCAGATGGTGATGAGTCGAGGGGTCCCGCACAGCCTCCCTGACAGCCCTCCTTCACTGCGGCTCGGGAAAGGCCATCTCATGCCTGACAATGAGGACGTTATGGTGATGGACACCAAGCTGAGGATCATCGAGATCTTACAAGTAAGCGCCACCTAGTGGTCGGGATTTGTTCTTGGTGACATTTCTTGGTGACAGTTATTGTATTTTTTTAATTTCAGCCCAGTGTAATATGTTGGTGTCAAAATGTTACTCTTGAATCTACAATATTCATCAATAATAAGCAAAATATATATATATATATGTGTGTGTGTGTGTGTGTGTGTGTGTGTGTGTGTGTGTGTGTGTGTGTGTGTGTGTGTGTGTGTGTGTGTGTGTGTGTGTGTGAAGTAAATGTTGATTTCATTGTTTAATTCAATGATATAAAGACGTCATTCAATATAAAATGTTTTGCATTACTCGGGGTTTCACGATTCAAATTCAAAATTAATTGAAATGAGTGTTCGATTTCAAACTCCTAAATCACAAGCAGGTTCAGCATTCTCCCCGTATTTTTGTGGCCAATATTGTCCGACTTGGTTACCACATTTGGGTGGTCAAGATCCACCTCTAAACAAATGCAGTGTGTGGGGTGGGGGGTGTGGGCCCCTCGTGGGGTTGACTGCAGCTCACCCGGCTCTGAACTGACTTTCATGAAATTTGTTTCGGAGTTGGACGAGTTGCAGAGGGACCGCTGCTCCGCATCCCTCAATGCACACGAGGGGCACTGTCTCCGAATTTTTTTCATTACCTTTTAATTTACAGTCCATTTATGCTATTTCAACACATATGCAAACTAGGGATGTTAAAATGTGCCGACTAAATGACGACCCTATGTGACTGTGTCTACAGTAAAATCAAAAACTTTAGTTTTTTTTTTTTGTTTGTTTTTTGAAATAGCCTATTCAAAACCTTTATTAAAAACAAACTGCACTGTTTTCCAAATGGGAGTGGGAGTGAGTATGCGACTGTCCGCAGGTTCAGCGCAGGTGCACCTACACTGCACCTGCACTGCAGCGCCGGCCCAGACCTGCAGTGTGCGCTGCAGGAGTTTAGCTTTCACACTTTCCGTGCTCATGAAACCCCGGGGTGCAATTAAAGTGATGAAAGATCCCATGAATCAGAATGAAGACCAGCGCGTGTGGGGGCTCGGGCGCACCGCGGCCTCCGACCGGTCCGTCGGGCGTATTTTTACACGTTTATATTTACATTTATTTATATATTTATTGCGTTGTTTATTTATTTCCGTATTTATTTCATAGGCATATTTATTTTTATTTCAAGATTCAAGAGGGTTATTTGCGTGCTACGTCCACATACATCCTTTTTGTCCACGCAAGTGAAGGAGAAGGTGACTTCTGCTGGACTGCCCTCACCCTATCTGTTCCGGCATTGTCATGGCATGTAGGAAAAGGTGCAAGACGGGACTGTTGAACATAGCTGCATGTGTGAATAGTGAAGCTTACTAGCGGTGCCGGAAAGGTTATCTGTAATTTACCGGGAACTATCTGTGAAAGGGGCCTTACAATGACATTGCCATCAGTGCTATGCCATATGTACTGATACACACATACATATACACACAAACATTATGTACAGACATATGCTAATACACATATACGCACATGTGCGCTCATGCAAAAGTTTCAATCAAAAGTCCAATTGAATCGTGAATTTGAAGAATCGTGACACCCCTATGCATTTTGCAACCATATCATTTTTCATGCGTGTCAATTTAATAACAGACTATGGTGATGCTTCTGTTTTCTGCTCAAGTTCATCCTGAGTGTGAGGCTGGATTATAGGATAACCTACCTGCTGTCCATCTACAAAAAGGAGTTTGGGGAAAAGAACGTGTGTGAGAACTCCGTCTCCATAAGTGATGTCCCTGCAATGACCAGTAAGACTTTATTCCTGTTGAGACTCTGTCAAAGACGTATTGAGAGATTGCTCAATTCCTACAGCGTATGCCTCCACTTTAGTGTTCTGCTGCAGTGAATGTGAGTTTTTTGTTTTTTTTTTTTGTTGTTTTTTTCGCCTTGCCTCACTTACTCTAAGCAGCACTTTATTGAACTGTAAACCTTTCTGTCAACTCTGTTGTTTTCTCTGCAGCCTCAGAGCCAGACATAGATGAGATTGCATCCAAAGCAGAGACGATGTTTGCAGGGAGGTATGTGAAACCTTCTCGTTAAATATAGCCACCGCCGCTCTCCAGTACACACCCAGAAAGCCCAAAGTCGTACCTGACTGCACTTAAAGAATGAGATTCCAATTACATAGGGTGTACGTATACTTGGAAAAACCGTGTGTGTGTGTGTGTGTGTGTGTGTGTGTGTGTGTGTGTGTGTGTGTGTGTGTGTGTGTGTGTGTGTGTGTGTGTGTGTGTGTGTGTGTGTGTGTGTGTGTGTGTGTGTGTGTGTGTGTGTGTGTGTGTGTGTGTGTGTGTGTTCAGTTTAGAACTCAGTACGGTGGAGCTCGATGACGAGGGCGGTCGGACATTCCTGAGGGTTCTGATCCACCTCATCATGCAGGACTACCCCCCGCTGGTGTCTGGCTCTCTGCAGCTCATCTTCAAACACTTCAGCCAGAGGGCCGAGGTTCTGCAGGCTTTTAAACAGGTAAATGCCCGGCGGTGGTGCGTGAAGGGAACGACTAATTAGAGCGCTGACAGAATTTCATATTTGTTTGAAGTGAGGTGATGATTATTTAGTCTCGATATCAGTTTCTGTAATGAGGTTTGCTGTCTGGGGCTCTGTCTCAACTCAGATGTAAAAATGAATACACTAAACATAAAAAAAAAATAAATCAAGAGCAATGGAGACTAGTTGCCCTTGTTTTTTGTGTGTGTGTGTGTGTGTGTGTGTGTGTGTGTGTGTGTGTGTGTGTGTGTGTGTGTGTGTGTGTGTGTGTGTGTGTGTGTGTGTGTGTGTGTGTGTGTGTGTGTGTGTGTGTGCCCCTAGGTTCAGTTGCTGGTGTCAGAACAAGACGTGGAGAACTACAAGCAGATCAAGGTGGACTTGGACCAGCTGCGGCTGACGGTGGAGAAGTCCGAGTTGTGGGTGGAGAAGAGCGTAAGCTACAGCAGCGAGGACTTGGGCAGCAGGCAGACCAAGGAGCAGAATGGCGAGGTGCCGTCAGAAACCCTATCTTTAAAACGTCTTGTTTTTCATCACCAGCAGCCCACTATGTTTCAATGCTTTGATATCACATGTAATTTAACAACCAACTGATATTGGGATATGAATGATGGTGAATGATTCTTTGGCCCAAGATGAAACCACTCATAAAATAACAGTATTCAATAGTGTCTTTGAGAGTGTGCACAGGTAAGAGTATAGCCACCTATAGCTCTGGCAAAATTTGGCTACTCACCAACCATCTTATAATGCATTGACATATACAATATAATAGTACATTCGCTGTATCAGAATCACAACCTGTTTATTGGGCCAAGTGCATTTTCATATACAAGGAATTTGTCTCGGTAAGGGTTTGTGCATTGTAGTGCAGACAGTCAAGAAGCACAAAAAAAGAAAGATTAACAGTCTTAAGAAAACCAGATTATACAGAATATACAAAGTGTGATCTAGGCTCGAGGTAAAGTTATATTGTTATGCAGGTATACTGTCCCCTCTTCAGTAATGCCCCTCAGTGATTTCATTCTTAAAATAGAGTAAAATATAGCGTTTTAAAGCTTTTTCTTTTCTTTCTTTGTTCCTGGTCCGTGTGTTTGGCAGGAGGCTGTTCTGAGCCCGGTGCAGGATGGGGATATCAAGCCTCACATCGACAGCAACAAAGCAAACAACTACAACATTGTCAAGGAGGTAAGTGAAATTTAATCGGTATACCTTGCTCACCCTGGCCTGCTGTGTAAAGTAACAATTTTGACCGCAGACTGCATATTTTTAAAGGGTGCCGAGAAGTATATTAAGTGTATAGAAGTATGTTGGCACAGTATTTGTCCTTTTATTTTATAACGTGAGCTTGTTCTTATCTAGGTCAGTCTCAGTCGTCAACTGTTGCAAGGACTTACACTGTTCACATAAACCCATACATTGAGTGGAATAACCAAAACGTATTTCTTTTAACTGCTTATATTTGAATAAAGAAAGTAAAAGGTTCACTAGATTTTGCCACCAATTCACATAATAATCTGCATAATCAAATACATCATAGGGTTCACTTTCACACAATGTCCTGTACCTCGGGCGCATAATATATGGTCCTGGTATAATAATGAACCCAACAGGCAGGTAGAGCTGCCAACCTGCACGCATTTTGTGTACCAACCACGCAATTCAGGGTCAAAACACGCAGGTACGAAATGCCAGCTGAAACTACAAAAAAGAAGATATATATATATATCTATATATATATAGATATATATATATATATATATATATAGATATATATATAGATATATATATAGATATATATATATATATATATATATATAGATATAGATATAGATATATACACTACTCACAAAAAGATAGGGATATTTGGCTTTCGGGTGAAATTGATGTAAAATGTAAAAAATTCACACTACAGTAATATTATATCGTGAAAGTAGGGCATTTAAGTAGAAGCATGCAATGGTGATTTTCTCATTTCAAACAATTTATTGAAACAAAAGCCAACAACAGTGGTGGGTTTACCACAACAAAAAATGACAATGTCTCAATAACTTGTCATGTTGCCTTGAGCATCAATTACAGCTTGACAACGACGTCTCATGCTGTTCACAAGTCGACTTATTGTCTGCTGAGGCCTGGCCCCCCACTCTTCTTGAAGGGCGGCCATTGAGGTTCTGGGGTACAGAGTTACAAGCCTCTACACGGCGACTCAGCTGATCCCTAATGATGCCACCTCGATGAGCTGGAGCATTGTCGTCCATGAAGATGAAATGAGGCCTGTGTTGTTCATGCAGGGGCACAATGACTGGATGAATGATGTTATTCAGGTAGTATGGGCTTGTCACTGTACCATTCACAAAGTGTAGGGCAGTTCTGTATTGACTAGACACACCTGCCCACACTGTAACACCACCACCACCAAAGGCTCGTCTGGTGACAACAGTGGCTGATGCATAGCGCCCTCCTTGACGTCTCCAACATGGTTGGCGGCCTCATTTCTGCTCAACGTGAATCGACTTTCATCAGAGAACAGCACTGAGGCCACTGGTCCCTCGTCCAGCGTCAATACTCCCTGGCCCATGCAAGACGATGATGGCTGTGCCTGGTGGTGTGGTCAGGTACCCTTGTAGGTCGTCTAGCACGCAGACCACGCTGATGGAAACAGTTTCAAATGGTCTGACGTGACACTTGGGTGCCCCTCACCTCCCTTAAATGTGCCTGGAGTTGAGTGGCATTCATCATCCGGTTCCGCAGGGCACTGTTCACAATGAAGTGCTCATCAGTGTGGGATGTGGCCAAAGGACGTCCACGTCTATGCCTTTCTTTGACTCTTCCAGTCTCTGTATCTCTGTTGCAACCTGCTGATGACACTCTGTGATACTCTAAGCTCAGTGGCCACTTCCCTCTGAGAACATCCTGTTTGAAGCCTCACAATGGCGAGGTACTGTTGATCAATTGTTAGGCGTCGTCTTGGTCTCATGATGTCAAAATGTGAAGAGCGTGATGAAGAGGACTGTTTAAATACCAATTCTAATTGAACCAGGAAATGGTCGATTCATGGATCAAACACCTGTTGTGAATTTTGCCGTTCAGCTCCTTGTTAGAGAACAGCAAGTTGTGCAGAAAGTACTGAAACATTGAACAGTTGGACATGTGCATTCAAAAGTTTAGAGAAGGTCAAATTAAGTTCACCTGTAAAGGTTAGGGTTAGGGTTAGGGGACACTCAGTAAAAAGAGTCATTCGATTTAATTCAGTGGTTTAATGCATGGTGAGTTCCAGTGAACGAAAGTGAGAAGAATCTGTCTTTTTTTATTATTATTTTATTTTTATTCTTTTGTCAATGATTGCAATTTATTTTGGAATTGCAAGTACCATATAAATATAATAGAAATGTATAGTTGCACTTAAGTGAAAGAGACTCAACTCAGTGAGAGTTAAAGGTTGCATTATACTGAAACTTGGTGACAGTCCCATTTTAATGGAACTCAGTGACCGTTCAATGTTATAATTTATTTTATTGGAAATCAAGGACAGTTTCATGTTCTACAAACCCCAATTCCAATGAAGTTAGGACGCTGTGTAAAACGTAAATAAAAATGGTATACAATGATTTGCAAATCCTTTTCAACCTATATTCAGTTGAATACACTGCAAAGACAAGATATTTAATGTTCAAACTGATAAACTTTATTGTTTTTTTGCAAATATTCACTCATTTTGAAATTGATGCCTGCAACACGTTCCCAAAAAGCTGGGACAGGGGCATGTTTTCCAACTGTGTTCCATCACCTTTCCTTTTAACAACACTCAATAAGCGTTTGGGAACTGAGGACACTAATTGTTGTAGCTTTGTAGGTGGAACTCTTTCCCATTTTGCTTGATTTTCCGACTTCAGTTGCTCAACAGTCCAGGGTCTTTGTCGTATTTTGCGCTTCATAATGCGCCACACATTTTCAATGGCAGTCTAGTACCCGCACTCTTTTACTATGAAGCCACGCTGTTGTAACACATTCAGAATGTGGCTTGGCATTATCTTGCTGAAATAAGCAAGGACGTCCCTGAAAAAGACGTTGCTTGGATGGCAGCATACTGTGTGTTGCTCCAAAACCTGTATGTACCTTTCAGCATTAATGGTGCCTTCACAGATGTGCAAGTTAACCATGCCATGGGCACTAACACACCCCCATACCATCACAGGTGCTGGGCTTTGAACTTTGCGCTGATAACAATTTGGACAGTCCTTTTCCTCTTTGGCCCGGAGGACACAACGTCCATGATTTCCAAAAACAATTTGAAATGTGGACTTGTCAGACCACAGCACACTTTTCCACTTTGCGTCAGTCCATCTTAGATGAGCCCGGGCCCCGAAAAGCCGCAGCGTTTCTGGGTGTTGTTGATATGGTATTGCCTTCGCTTTGCGTGATAGAGTTTTAACTTGCACTTGTAGATATAGCGACAAACTGTGTTAACTGACAATGGTTTTCTGAAGTGTTCCTGAGCCCACGTGGTAATATCCTTTACAGAATGTCGGGTTTTCATGCAGTGCCACCTGAGGTATTGAAGGTAACGGGCATTCCATGTTGGTTTTCGGCCTTGCCACTTGCGTGCAGAGATTTCTCCAGATTCTCTGAATCTTTTGATGATATTATGGACTGTAGATGATGAAATCCCTAAATTCCTCGCAATTGTATGTTGAGAAATGTTTTCTTAAACTGTTGGATTATTTGCTCTCACAGTTGTTCACAATGTGCTGAACCTCGCCCCATTCTTGCTTGTGAACGACTGAGCCTTTTGGGGATGCTCCTTTTATACCCAATCATGACACTCACCTGTGGAATGTTCCAAACAGGTGTTTTTTGAGCATTCCTCAACTTTCCCAGTCTGTTGTTGCCCCTGCCCCAGATTTTTTGGAAAGTGTTGCAGGCATCAAATTCGAAATGGGTGAATATTTGCAAAAAACCCAATAGTTTATCAGATTGAACATAAATGATTTTGTCTAAATATTTTCTCAAGGTCGGCAGGTCTGATATAGTCCAACAATGAACGCACAGTAATAGATCTGGCCGCAGACAAATTGAATAACCCCAAAAATAGATCAAAATTGGATTCCGATTAATGAATTAACACATGAGAAAAATGAAACAAAATACTGTAAAATAAAAGGAGGTAGGTCAGGCAGGGTCCAAATGTCAGTCAGTCGATTACTTTCACAGAAGTCGCTCAGGAACGTCAGACCGTGGAGGGTTTCAGTTCCTCGTTCACTTTCCGTAATCCTTCTCCGATCACTTCCCACGATCCTTTCGCTGATCACTCCTGCAAAAAACTAGCCGATCGTTTCCATTCACTTTTAAAAAAATGTTTGTTTTTTTTACTGTCCTTATCACTTCTGCTTCAACTTCCTACAATCCTTCTGCAATCATTTCTGCTTTCACTCTCGCCTAGCTGGTGCAATTGTATCAATACGTACTGTAGACTCGGTAGAGAGATTGATGGCGTGTGTGTGTGTGTGTGTGTGTGTGTGTGTGTGTGTGTGTGTGTGTGTGTGTGTGTGTGTGTGTGTGTGTGTGTGTGTGTGTGTGTGTGTGTGTGTGATCACTAGATCCTGCTGCGGCTCAGCAAGCTGTGCTACCCCAGCAAGAAGAGCCGTGTGCAGCAGCAGAGGCTCCTGAAGAACATGGGCGCCCACACGGTGGTCCTCGACCTGCTGCAGATCCCCTATGAGAAGGTGAGTGGCCCAGACATCGGCCGACCGATCAGAACGACCCGTCTGATGCTGTGAAACGTGGCTTTACCTTGCCTGCGTCTCCTGTTCTGTCTCCCTACATTAATCTTTATGATTATTGGTCTGGTTCTGTCTGCAGAGTGATGAGAAGATGAATGAGATCATGACCTTGGCCCACACATTTCTGCAGAACTTCTGCCGAGGAAACAGCCAGAACCAAATCTTGCTCCATAAACATCTTAATCTCTTCCTCACCCCAGGGGTACGTTCACCTTTGACCTGACCCAACCTCACCTGAAATTGCCAACAATCAACAATAATAATATAATTATTGATAATACATAAAGCTGTTAAACTGTTTCATTTGTGTCCATGAGTTAAGCAGATTTTTTTTTTCATCTTTTTGCGACAGATTTACTTATTTGTATATTTTGAAATTGTCCTGTAGTTGCTGGAAGCTGAGACCTTGCGTCACATCTTCATGAACAACTACCACCTGTGCAATGAGATCAGTGATCGCGTGGTCCACCACTTCGTTCACTGCATTGAGACACACGGGAGACACGTTCAGTACTTGCAGTTCCTGCAGACCATCGTGAAAGCCGATGGGAAGTACGTCAAGAAGTGTCAGGACAAGGTGATGACGGAGGTAAGGAAAAAGCACCTTTTCCCATATTAGACGTGAAAATGACATCATCAAAATAAATGGCACTATATTAATTATACAATAATTACAATGAAATTCTGAAACGGGAGCAGCTGGAAATAACTGATTCGATATTAGAAACGTGGTTGAATGGGGTCACTGGCAGTCTGATGTCTTGAAATCAACAAAAAAAAATCAAACAACATGAAGAACAAAACAACACGAATTTCAGTTTTCAGTTTTTGAACTCAGCATCTCTTCCTACTTTTGGATCGCTTTCAACCGGAGCGTGTCCGTGTCTTCTAGAGAGAACGAGTCCATGACTAGTTCATCGATCGCGGATGGCCTCGTTCTCTGGTGGATTAAAAAAATAATATAATGAAAAGATTTTTCTGATTCATTGCGTTTCAGTCTTTTGCGATGTGTTTAGCGTGCAAGTTCATATTGCGATGGCGGTGAAAATGGGGTTTGTCGGTCAGCACCACTAGATATTCTAAATACTGCAACGCATTTTTTTTCCTCCTCACATTTTCTGAATTCATTAATATTCTGCAGGCCAGATGTGGCCCGCGGGCTGCCACTTGACGATTACTGATGTGCATATAGATGTTTTAATTCATTAAGTGACGAATTGGATTGGGGGGTAGTCCTGGTCACTGGAAGTGGGCGGAGTCACTGAAAGGGGGGGGTGGTCCCGGCCCCCCTCGTGCAGCGCGGTGTGCCTTCTCAGGTGGTTTGCAGAGATGAAGGTCTCATGCAATTCATGCGCACCTTGAGCGAGCCGGACTCGGACGGAGCGCTATCCCGCCCTGCGCCCAGCCGTAGCGCCTTCCACCCGTGTGCACGTGCTGGTGGCGCTTCAGGTTGCTGGAGTCGGGAGAAGCGCTCGCTGCACCGCGCAGCGGCTTCTCGCCTGTGTGCGCACGCATGTGCGTCTTCAGGCTCTTCAGACACACCAGCCCGCTTCCCGCAGACTCCGCAGGAGATCGTCAGGCCACCACGGGGCTCCAAGGGGGCGGAGCCCCTAGAGAAGGAGTCCAGGGAGAGGCAGTACTTCTCTAGCACCCCCTGCAGTAGAAAAGTGTTTCCTGCGGCCCACACCTCCTCCCTGGATGCCAAAAACACACTTTCACATCCAACTTGAATTGACACCTTTAATAACGTTAAACGTTGGCATTTACACAATCCTAAGATCTTGTCTGAACAAATGGCTCCTTGTTACATTTATTTTATTTTTTTTTTAATAATAGCTTCAACTACACAATTGGGCAATTGCGATTGCCAACGTACGTGGCCGTACGTTACGTACCCCATTGTGTCGGCTGAAGGTATTCTCACAACACTGGATCAGTTTAACAGATTCAGACGCCAACCACTGGGGTTGACTCCCAATGATTGGAAAAATGTTTCCTTTTTTAATTCCTTTGAGTGTTTATTGCTTCTGTATATTTTATATTTGAACTGTACTTTTCAAATTTCATTTTGCCCTTTCATGAAAATTTATCGGTTTGAAACCATGCCAACCAATTTACCATTCCAGCTCTTTAATATTATTCTTAGTGAGTGACACCGCATATGTATGCGTTTGTCTCCAGCTGGTGAACGGCGGCGAGGACGTGCTGGTGTTCTACAACGACCGCTCCTCCTTTCCGCTGCTGCTGCAGATGATGGGTTGCGAGCGCGAACGGACGGATGAAGGCGGAGCGCTGGCGTACCACAACACGCTGGTGGAGCTGCTGGCCGCCTGCACCGAGGGCAAGAACGTCTACACGGAGCTGAAGTGCAATTCCCTGCTCCCGCTGGACGACATCGTCAAAGTGGTCAATGATGTTCACTGTATACCAGAGGTAACGCCAAGGCCATAAAGGCGGAGGTGCTGTGTTTCATCAAAGGCCCACCAAACCTTAGACTAAACAGTCATTTGTGTTTTTGGTCTCAGGTGAAGACCGCCTATGTGAACTTTGTGAACCACTGCTACGTTGACACGGAGGTGGAAATGAAGGAGATCTACACGTCCAACCACATCTGGAAGCTCTTTGAAAACTTCCTTGTCGACATGGCCAGTGTAAGACCTGGTTAATATGAAAGCTGCCGAAATAATCTTTATTCCTTTTCGATGATGGGGTGTACATAGACTTGGAAGCCTCCGTAGTTTTCGCATCGTTTTTTGTTTTTTTGGGTTTTTTTTTTTTTTTACATCGTCCATTCTTGCCTCCCCAGGTCTGCAACAGCACCACCGACCGTAACCACGCCGATTTGGCCCTCGAAAAGTACGTCACCGAATCGGTGATGGCGATTGTCAAGGGCTTTTTCAGCTCCCAGTTCTCTGTCAACAACTCCAACCTGCAGGTATTTTGATGAACTGTGAAGATAAGGAGAAAATATTTGCTTTCTGTCACAAAACCCCTTTTCAGGATTTTTGACTACTTTATAAGCGAGTCGGTTTTCACTGCAGTGCTTATTTCACTGCATTTTAATAGGGAACTTTATTGGCTATTCCAGACACTTGCAACACTCGCTCGAGGTGTTGTTTTGTTTTTTTTGTTTGTTTTTTTGTGGCGCTTCTGCTTGTTTCTCCCAATTGGAGACAAAAGTGAAATCATCCCAATATGTTTTATCTGTGATTTCCCTCGACACTAACCTGCTCCCAGAAACGCACGACGTCGGCTTGACATAACGCACTCGCATTTCGACCCTTTCTCGCTCCCGCTCGTGCAGACAAACCAGCCGATCTTCATCCAGCTGCTGCAGTCTGCCTTCAGGATCTACAACTGCACCTGGATCAACTCAGCTCAGAAGGCCAACATAGAGAGCTGTATCAAGACACTGGCGGACGTCGGTGCGTGTTGTTACCTTGCCCTGTCATTTGGCAGCTTTGAATAGTAAAGTTGGGCCCATGGCACAAACCATAGATTTAAAACATGTTTGGTCAATCTTTGTAAGGTATATTTGTGTCTTGCCTCTATAGATTATAAGTAGTAAGCCATAATTTATACACCATGGATTTAAAAAAAATAAATTAAAAAAATATATATATTCTAGCTCGAGGCTCAAATGGACTTTATATAAAACGTAACAAAAAATGGAAATCCCATGCAGCTTTTCCCAGCAGGCAACTTGAGTTTTGGAAAACGTCCACGCCTTAACAGGGCGGCTTATTTAAGCTGTCAAAGTTGCCGGTTCAGTCTGTCTCTACTCATTGCTGCTGCCGCTGTCGTACCTCCACCTCCCCTGCCTCCACCTGTGGCTCGATTCGAGGGTGATTCAAGTGCATCGCTCCCTTATTTTAACTGCTTCCAATCTATGCCAATACATTTTATGGAGGGGTGAGAATTGAAGCCCAGGAGCCAAAACCTATGACACATGTATCCTCATAGGATTGTAGTTCGTACTTCAATACCTGATACTGTTGTATAAACTGTATTCCATACAGTAAATTTATATGTTTTCTAACATGAGCAGGAACTGAGAACTGATTTTAACTGAGTCGGATGGTGTTTTCCCAGCCAAGGCTCGGGCCATAGCCATTCCCGTGGACCTGGACAGTCAGGTGAACACTCTGTCCCTCAAAGTCCACAGCAACATGGTGCAGCGGGCAGCAAAAGACTGGAGGATCACTGCTCGCACCCGCCCCCGCAAGGAGCCCCTGGGTGGCCCCGACTACAAGAACATCATTGAAAAGCTGCAGGTGCACAAAAAGTTACAGTACTCTTTAACAAATGTCATAACTTTATGGGCAGCAGGATATTTAAGGCACAGGGTCATTGGCTTGGGATGATCTATCCTTCTGCAATATTGATTGTGTGTGTGTGTGTGTGTGTGTGTGTGTGTGTGTGTGTGTGTGTGTGTGTGTGTGTGTGTGTGTGTGTGTGTGTGTGTGTGTGTGTGTGTGTGTGTGTGTAGGGGGTCGTGGCCTGTCTGGAGGAACAATTCAGTCCAAAGGTGCAGGCTGAGTTTTCTGTGCTGGTGGATGTGCTGCACAGCCCCGAGCTGCTGTTTCCGGAGGCTGCTCGGCTGCGCTGTGAAAGTGGAGCTTTCATGTCCAAGTGAGTATCTGTCCATAACCTCTGCATACATTTGGATAAAGTGAAGACGACCTGTTTCCCGATCGAAATAAATGAGAGCTTTATCTTAAGGCTATTTAAGAGAACAGGGTTTGTCGGGCTAACGAACCAGCAGCAGGTCGAGAAATTTCAACACCCTTCTGGTCCAAGTCACCCCCGTTATCAAGCTCCGGAGGTGCTGCTTTTTAGCCGACCTTGTGCTCTGACCTTGCTCTAAAATGGAAAGCGATCAGGATTAGTGGAGCTCCTTGCTACTGATATTTTCCCATGGAGCTATTGAGCTCGCCTGGAGTCAAAATGCATTTATTCCCTGAAATCAATGGCTTTTTCGGAGCATTTAATTTTCTTCAGACACGGTGACGTGTGGAAGATTGCTTGACGAGGCAATCCTCTGTGTTGACCTCAGATTGATCAAACACACTAAGAAGCTGATGGACAAAGAGGAGAAGCTGTGCATCAAGATCCTGCAGACGCTCAGGGAGATGTTGGACAAGAAGGAGAGCTTTCAAGACTCTGTAAGTACTTGATACTTGACCTCCAGCCACGGTGTCTCTTACTCAAAGGACGGCAGCAAATCTGGTTTTAGCCCCTTTACTGAGCCCTGACTATGTTCCCCATGATAGACACATTTTCATATTTTTAATATTGTAGCTATTTTCGGGTTTTGGAAAATCTGGATGATATGGTGAACATTAAAATCATCTCCTGGTCCCGCTGAAAATTTCAGTAATTCAGGTAGAAGTATTTAATTTGACCATATTTTGTATTAGCTAGTTCCACTTAAAGTCTGAATCATGATTGCTTTAACACAGTGGTACTCAACCTTTCCCAGCTCAGGAGCCACATTAACAAAGAATATTTTCGAAAGAGCCAAATTTCTGAAACGTCCCTTTCCTCCTTCAAACCATTATGAATTTTAAAATAAGACTACTACATTCCTACTAATGAATGTAAAGCATGATGTATGCAGTTATTGCCATTATTATTACTACCATATTATCATTACCGTGTTTTCATTACCATTGCAACCACACATGTATTGTGTTATTGTACACAAATTATCTTCAAATGTGTACGGCAAACCGGAAATTACGTAGAGAAACCGACGAGCCGACTCTACTGAGCATGTCTACTGCGCCTGCAGCGGTAGATACCTCGTTCTCTGGATTACCGCACTTAAATCAAGGTAAATGACTTACAGTTAATAACCTTGGATTGATATAAAAGTTGTCTTTTCTATTTATTAATTGCGTAGAGGCTGTTGTGGTGCTTGTAGCATGTAAGCCGATGGAGGACTTGGGCGCGCTGCTGTCTTGTGGCACGGTTGGTCCGGTGATAGGATGCCGCTCCTGGTTCTTACTTATATACAGTAATAATAAATAAAATAATTAATAATACAATTTCTAGTGGAGACCAGGTGATCAGCCATTGATCACTCAGTTAACAGATCATTGATCACTACCAGGAAACAGACCTCTATAGATGTGCTGTCTCTCAAACCACGTCGTAGGTTGATGTGTCTAATGGGAAATTCAGTTTTGAATACTACAGAGGATGTCTCAGACAAAATGTATTGAAATACTATTTTTGAAAATTTGTATTTAATTTGAACACTTTAAAGAGCTGTAACTAGTCATAAAAGATGACGCAGCCCGCATGCCTCGGGTTGACTATCACGGCTTTAACACATACGAAGTACGGATCAATTGAGTAACTTTGACAAAAATTGGTGTTGCTGTCAATATCAGCGGGACCAGGACTATCACCATATTGTTCACATGTTCCAATACCCAAAAATGGAGACAATGTTTAAATATCTGAAAAGCCATCACCAGGAAAATGGTCAGTATTAGTTACAGTGAACATACTGAATCTCATAACCCATGTGGTCCTTTCAACAGCAATCTGAAACGATCAACATTTTGAGTATTTAAGTATTTTAAGTATTTATGTGTTGATAGCCCTTGATTGGCTCGAGAGTAATGGGATCAAAAAGTCCGTAGCAGATCGGCGGATTGTTGCCGTGCATTTCGCCCCTTTTCTTCCCGTGCCAGCGTGCTGCGCTGTAGTGCTTCTCCTCTCCCGCTCCGTGGGCCCACAGCCCAGACTGCACTTCATCAGTATGCTGTGGGCCTTTGTATGTTACATAAGGCGAGAAGGCACTCGAGGACAAACTCACACTGAGCGGGAGAATAAAGGGAGGGAAGAAATAAAGGGAGGGGGGTGGTGGCAAGCAATGAACAAATAAATCAATACTGCAACAAACGAGGCTGTGTGTGTGTGTGGCCCATGTGTGCATGTATGTCCTTACATGTGTCTGTGAGCAGCGTGGACAAACGTGCACAAAAACGTGTCAGATCTGTGACCACCTGTGGCAGCGTGAGAAGGCGCTGTTGGTGGAACACAACATGTGCCGCTCGGAAACCGGAGACAAAAGATCAATGTGCCTTCAGCTCCTGCACCTACACACTGCAGCGCATTGTTCACGCCGGTTCGTGAAGCCAACACCACCTTCTGTGATGCATTCAGGTCCTCGGACACGCTGCTTTGTGTGCATATCTTGTGTAACTCTATAATCTGTGTACAAAATATGTGTGAGTAAAACACACTTATTTTTCCCGTCGGGTGAAGGATGCAACAGTTCTTAAAAAAAAAAAAAAAAACGCAAAAAACTATATAAAGAATTCTACATAAATGAAACTTTTGAGAGAGAGAGAGAGAGAGAGAGAGAGCGCGCATGTGAGCGGTGGCTGCGGGGCGAGGGAGGAGGAGGAGCAGCGTCTGCTCGGTCCATGAGGAGACGGGGGAGGGAGTGCGCTTACGTAACAGCCTGCAGTGGCTGAGCCAGCCTCACGTGGACCATCACGTTCTCTCTCTCTCTCTCGCTGCCTTGCTCGCTCTCTCGCCACCTCACGCTTTGTCTCACTCCATTGCATCTCGTCTGCCTGCCTAAGTTGTTCCCCTACACCCCTCCTCTCACCTGCCCCCCTCTCTCCCTCTGTCTTTCTTTCCCTCACTTTTCTCCACAATTTAAATTCAGATTTGACTTATATGCGTGGCTGGACTGAACCTACGGTGTCGAAGCTACTACAACTTAACAATCGGAGACATTTATTGCAGATAAACAAAGTAAAGAATGACATTTAAAGTATGGAGAAAAAAAAAAAAAAAAAAGAGCCAAAGTGCAACATTTTGGTGACATCAGTTAATCAAATGGTCAAAGATGAGAAAACCAAATATATATGTGTCAGTGTAGATTCATAGTTTATGTGATTCTGGGATAGAGATAAAGGGTAGAATGAGATTTTATTTCCCTTTAAAATATATATTTAATTTTATTTTGATTTTTTTTCCAACATATTTGACATTCATTTAAAAAAAAAAAAAAAAAAAATTTGCTGACAGCTTTTGCTGTCGGGACATTTTCTCTGCGTCTTTGTCATGTGGAGGGGGGTGGAGGGGGGATGTCCTGGCGCTGGTTGCACTCTGGGATTAAAAAGCATCTAGATGTTGAGGTCAGAGAAAAGTAGTTGTAACTGGTTACTTTCCACCTCTTATCTATTAACAACATAAAGAGATGGAATTGTATGTTATTATTATATACTTAAAGTCATGCACATTGTTGATTATGCTGATTATTACAATTAGGATGATTATTATTAATAAATATTCATAATAATAATAAAAATAATCTACCTGATGTTGAAAAGGGATGTAATGTTAAGCCATGTGTTTATTTTTGGCTTTATAACCATTGGTTATCATATAACCAGTGAATTTTTCAGGTGTGGGTTATATGGTTGTGCATGTCAGAATATGGGTCTCACTGTCTGTCTGTTTTGTCAACCAATGTTGACAAGGTTATTATGTAATATCAACCACCCTCATAATCTTTTTTTCTTTCCTCTTCTTCCCCACTCGTCCTTGTTATTTAAACATTCTCTCTCTCTCTCTCTCTCTCTCCCCGTCTCTCACCCCCCCCCATCTTCTCTCTCTCTCTCTCTACCGTCTTCCCTCTCTCTTTCGATCTCTCTCCCTCTCTCTCCATGTCTCTTTTCTCTCTCTAAGCTGCGTTTCACATTACCTGCCCTGGGCAAAGCAGATTTACAGATTACCACCCTCTTGCTGCTAAGTACATCACACACATGCACGTAGACACATTTGATGACACGTTTAGACACACACACACACACACACACACACACGCACACCTGCTCACATGGACACCCTAGCTGCCCCTAAGTGAGCCCGTCCTGTATGGTTTTCCCAGTTTGTCTGCTGATGCGCGCCATGGAACAGAGCTTAAACTCATCCATACGACCAGTCAGCCCAAAAGCTGTCTGAGCTCCCTGCAGAGAAACCTGTGCAGACCGTACACATTTTACACTGCAGCCATTTTCAACTTTTACTTTGCCACATTTCAAAGCAAACATCTATACTTTGTACTCGACTCATTTCTAACACACTTGTGTTACTTAAAAATCAAGGACTGGATGTGTCAAACTGCTCATCAATGATTCATTAGCTCCATATCCTTCTGAATTACTATGACGCTGCCTGAATTATTTTATTGTAAATTAAAATTCAGGATCCGCAGGAAATAAAACCTACAGTAGTACTTTTAATTTGTAATACTTTCAGTACATTTAACAGGAAATACTTATACCCTTTTCATCGAGTAATCCCTGTGTTTCTCGCCGACGAAGTTCTTCTACCTCCCATTTTCACCCCGCTCTTCTCGCATCCGCCGTTTTGTTTATGTTTCCATGGCGACGAGGGATCAGCACATGGTTCACCACGTTTGTCCATCTTGTTTCTGGTGTGTCAGGGCAAAGTGGTCTTTTGTATAGCCGTAAAGAAGCGGCATTAGATATGGAAATATGAGAGAGGTCCTGAGTCCAGGGCTCGGGGCGCACATGAGCGGCTATGAATGAGATGAATTGTCGTTGTGGAATTGCGTTTCGACACAGTTCAGTGTTTTACTTGAATCTGATTGCAGCTGAGTTATGTCACTTGTACTTGGGGAGAAAGGATGGCACTGTACTGAAACACATGACGAGTGACAGGACGAGGTGTATGAATTGTGTCCTGTGTTTGGCGGAGCGGCCACTGATACGCGCCGAGGTGGAAGTTGACGATAAAACATCTATTTTGTGCTGTCATAATTGGCTAATTGACTCGCTGGTACATTTCCACATGACGTCTTTTCAACACCGCACTGTCTTCATCGCCGAGCCACTCTGCGTCCCCAACACACAGCCATTGCAGCACGTGACACTTCCTCTGTGAACTGGCCCGTGACGTGTCAGTGTGCTGCTGAACGCTTGTTCATGTGCTCGTGACGATGGTTCCCCATCACCACTGTCTCCAATTGCTCTCACATGCGACCTGATTCGTTTTGCTGATCGACTTAGTTGTGCAGTGTAAACATTTTATGTGCTATGTAATTGGAGGCGCGTGTGTGTGTGTCTGTGTGTGTGTCTGTGTGTGTGTGTGTGTGTGTGTGTGTGTGTGGTCTTGGGGCGCAATTGACGACATGGTTAACAGGCATGTGAGCAGCTCGGAAGAACGTTCTTTCAGTGCACATGAGGAATAAATGATCAGGACGAATATTGGAAAATGTATTTTGGTACCTATTTACAAGTGCTTTTAGTGTTTTTTAGTTTAGAAATATTCATTCTCCAACTTATTTTTTTAACAGAAAATATAATTACAACAGCTTATCTTTCTTGTAAAAATGACAATGTCGCAGGTCAGGGGCACCAGCTACAGAGCAGTCTGTAATCAGAAAATCAAATTGGGGAATATATTCTGGACATTCTGGACCGCTGTTCCACTGTTGTTTTTATCTTTTATTTTGTCATGCTCACACCTCTGCATGGCCTTCAAAGGCATTTGGGAAAACTTAACTTTGTCAGTTTGCTACAAATGCATGGCATGAGCCAGCTTTTGATTTTCTTGTGGAAATTGACTATCATGTGATTAATATATGATGGAAAAAATATGTAAAAAGACTTATATATATATATATTAGTGTGTGTGTGTGTATATATATATATATATATATATATATATATATATATATATATATATATATATACACACAAATATATTTGTCGGTGTGGACTTGGCCCACCTGCAGACGTTGCGCCGCTGTCTGGACTCTGGGCTCGATCCGTCTTCCAGCGCCCGCACAAGTCCTGTGATCAGCGAGACGAGCACAAATAGCTCGGCCCGATTCGCGTTCCTGTTGGCCAGAGTTAGCGCACGCTGCAGACAGCAGAGCTGCAGGAGGGTGGTGCCGGTGGTGTGGGGGTGGGATGTGAGAATGGGAGCTGCCGGTGGGGAGGTGGGGGTGCCGAAGGGGGAAATCAGTAGCTTGGCTGCTTGGACACAGGAGCCGCAGTGTGGCGTGCCAGCGCACATTTTAAGAACTCCATGGCGGCTCGGTAGTTTGTGCGCCCCCCTCTATTCTCACACACTCTCCATCTCCTCTCTTCCTCGTGGCTCTTACATCACCTGACAGGAATTCTTCTACTCCACACAGGAGCAGACGGATGAGTCAGACCAGCCTGACTCTCTTTTTGCCTCTGTCCCGCTCTCCTCTTTTTACTCCTCTCTCCCTCTATTCCTCTTTCTCTTTGATGAACGTAACCAGCAAACCACATCTCCCATAAGAGCGGGCGGAGGGTAAAGTGCAAACTTTGCCGTCTCCCTAAACCCGCCTCCGGCCACACGCGCACTTGATCTCCGTATTCACTTTATCAGACAAAAGTAAAATATTGTCCACGCCAGAGGAGGCAAAATGTTAATGTCAAACTCTATTCCATTTGTAATCTGTCAAAGGGCAGTGCATGGGAATGCAGTGTCCAAGCAGAATACTGAGTGCAGCGATGCACCGCGTGCACCTCTGCATCGCCGAGTGGAAAGCAGAGGAGCTAGCGAAATGAATCATCACCTTTCAAGGTGTGTGTGTGTGTGTGTGTGTGTGTGTGTGTGTGTGTGTGTGTGTGTGTGTGTGTGTGTGTGTGTGTGTGTGTGTGTGTGTGTGTGGCGGGAAAGACAGACAGTTAAGCCAGACAGCGCAGGCAGACAAGTGTCTTCTCTGACTGCAGATGAGATGGATTGTTTACCGACACAGGAAGTGTCAGACACGCATGCTCCCCCAGATCTTTGCAGACTTGAGGCCTGAACGAAACTCACTTCTAGTTTGGTGTTGTTAACTTTTTGCGATAAAGCTGTTTTCAACCAATTTTTTGGGGTTTCTGAGATTCAAGTTTTTCACCATGGATTTGAAACCACAGTGACTACCTCCCCTGCAAATGTAGTCTCTCATAATTGCTCCGCCCTGTATTGAACCTGGCTATTCACTCATCCATCCATACAGTGGAGCATCTGCATGTCAAGTGTCATAATAGTCCCTCATAGAGGCGAGGTTCCCATGGGAACTGACGCTCACCCCCCCGCCCCCCACTCTCGTGCATTCTGTTCCTCTGTGCATATGTCACTTATTCTGTTTATTATTCTTCTTTCCGTTCTGTCTTGTTGAACAAGAGAAGTAGCAGGACAACGCAGTACTTATCTCAGTCATTTGCAAAGATCTTTAAAACTGTGTGTGTGTATGTGTATGTGTATGTGTATGTGTATGTGTGTGTGTGTGTGTGTGTGTGTGTGTGTGTGTGTGTGTGTGTGTGTGTGTGTGTCATAGACTTTCCGTTCGGAAAATTGGTACCGGTCAACGTGTCCTGGAAGATTTCAATTTCCCAGACAAATGGGAGAGATTCCGGTCAAATATTATCTGTTTATTGAGTTAAAATACAATAGGGTATATAGAGAATGACATCAGGCATGTAGATGTATAATATTTTTTATTGAATATTTGAAAATAAAATAAGTCCCGTCAGTTAACGCCATTTTAAAAATAAATAAATATTACGAATATTACGACTTGGAATCAAATAATTTCCGTTCATGAACAATAAGTAACAAGTGCAGTGGCTTTAACATCTCACTAAAATAAAATTTTGATCAAATCAAAAACAAAATAAGTATGACAAGTAGGTCTACATAAATAATAAAGTTTGTGGTGGTGTCTGTCTTCCGGGGGACATTCCGTCAACAAATATTTACCATCCGCTCTGTGTCGCAACTTATATATCCAAAAAAACGGCAACCTAAGGATGTATGTGTCGATGTTGTCAACAATACATCATCTTTCTGCTTCTCCTCTGGACGCTGTGCTCTGTCTCCGTTCCGAGTGTCTACTGTGTTGACAGGCGCAACCTGTCCACGAGGGAGGGGGCGGGGCTTAGATCTATATCGACAAACGTGATTGGTCAGAGGGGCAGCTTTCTGAACAGCTTTAGATCGTCCAAACTGATTGGCTTCCCGTTGTGACTTTTTTTTTTTTTTTTTTTTTTTTTTTTAATCTAAATCATCCACCCAGCACTAATGAGAATTGTGTTTGGAAGGAATGATTTTCACCGGACATTATGACCGGAGAGATTTAAATATGTTGGACTTCAACAGATTTTTCCGGTCAAAAACTGGCTGTTATCGGATAACAGAAACGCTGGTGTGTAATGTGCACCCACGAAAGCTCGATGAGCCACCTCAAAAGAGGCTGCCTACATTTTAACATCAATTTGCTTTGTCTCATCTACTTTGTCACCCGCAAGTGAAGCCCCCTGTAAGCCACGTCTGCAGCCCGTTGTGTAATCGCCACGTCACGTTTAACAATTTGATTTCCATGTGAAATTGATTTTGAACAATTTGTCTTGCTCACCCAGATTCCCATTGATGGTAAAATTTAATGTAAAACACTCCAGAATACAAAATTAGGTAAAATATAAATAAACTGTCAGTACAGAGGCCTTTCAATTGCCCTCCGAGCACAGTACCTGAACGGATTTCAATCATTTAATTTGGGAAGATCAATGATTATGACTGATCACTCATCGTCTGCTATGTTGGGTTGTTGAGTGACACGTGGGAATTCTTTTGGCGTTTTCCCAAAATCCCGATGGACTTCAGTGGAAGACTGCGTTTCTCTGTTTAAAGGGGTTTTTGTCGCCCTGGATGTCACGCTCATTTCGGAAGAAGACACATCATAGAATGATGGGCATCGCTCACAATCGATGATTTCATACTAGATAACTCGCTGTGCACCCAAAACCACCACAAGCCTCTTGTGCCAATATCGCGCTTTATCAGAGTGTTGTTTGCTGTTGGACAGAACAATATCCCCACGTTTGATTTGTTAAGGAATCCTGGCAACAGCCATCTTTAAATTTTGACCTGCCATAGAAACGGTAAAGGATGACATAATCATCAAGTGTGAAAATGTAGATTTTCTAGCTTAAGCTCGGTGTGGAGGAGACGTTCTGTGATGTGGATTTTACATTTACATTTTTTTTTTTTTTTTGTCCCTGCAGGGAAATGCATTGAGAAAGATTCTCCTCACGCGCTACTTTGGAAATCAAAGGCTTCTCTCCAAATCAGAGTTCGGAAGTGGGAACAGCTCATCGGGCGGCTTTGTCAAGCCATCGTCTGGAGGTACAGAGATCCCCAAACGAACTTGCACCCAGTGCGGCTACCCGGTGCCCGGGAAAACGAGACGAACCCGACATGAAAGCTTGTAATCTAGCACCGCATTCATGTATATTCGTATTCAAATGCCGACGGCACTGGGTGCGGCGGCTCATGTGCAAGTCACATTTTGTGACTCTGTACAATCCTTTAATATCTTTGCCTCCAAAAATCCCCAAGATAATCAAAGTTTGTGGTGAACTCTTGCCCCGCGCAGGGGGTTTCCCGGTGCTGGACTCGGACAAACCCGGGAGCAGCATCGTGGAGATCCAGTGTCTGCTGGACAACGTGGGCGCGTCGGAGCTCGTGATCGACCTCATCGTCAACACCAAGAACGACCGCGTGTTTGAGGAAAGCATCCTCTTTGGCATCGCCCTGCTGCAGGGTGGAAACACGCAGATACAGGTGAGCGGAGCGGGGTGAAAAAACGCACATGCGCTGCCGTAATGGTGTTCGTCCGCGTCGTCTGAGGAGCAAAGCGATTTTATTTCTTTTCCCGCCCAGGACTCCTTCTATCACCAGCTGTACAAGCAAAAGAGGTCGGAGAGGTTTTTCAAGGTTTTCTACGACCGGATGCGTCTGGCCCAGCAGGAGATCCGAGCCACCGTGTCCGTCAACATGTTTGAGCTCAGCTGCAGGAAAAGGGATGACGACGGCGACGTCGCTGGTATCAGGTTCAAACAAGGTACAGCGGATCATTTACTCACTGTTACTCTTCGAGATGTCAAAATACTGTTGTCTTTTCCACATTGAGACTTGTGTTTTTATTTTTTTCAAACAAAAGGACAAACTAGAAATAAAGTGAAGTGAAAGTCTAAGGAGCGGGTTGCGATGCCAGAGCAGCACATAGACCAGAGTTTATACGTCAAGTAGGTCATAAAGCCATAATTTCTAAAGAATAGCCGGAAGGAAGCGCCGTGTGAGTTTGTCTCGTGTCGCGCCTCGAGCTGTTTGCACGGTGAGTAAACAGCCCTGCATTGTCACACATGTCTCAATTTATTTTCCTTTTTAACTAAGAACTGACATCGGCCCCGGAAAGCGTTCTGTGTTTATCCTGACCTGTCGCTCACCCTCAAATTAAATCAAAAGTGCTCAGAAAAAAAACAGAAGTCTGTTCTGCCAGCACTGAAGTGTCAGCCTTATATGCTTACAGGGAGAGTAAATTGATCGATTTATTGCCGTTTAATGTTGTTTACTCTGCGTATAAACGGCAATTGGTGCACAGTGGTACTACAGAATCTCTTATCGTTCTCCTTCAGTAGTGTGCGATAGAGTTCGATTTGTGGGTATTAGGCCTTGGTCATCAACCAGGGTTGAATGTGAACCTCTTTTGAGGATATAATCAAGCTTTACACTTTGAGACTGGACCACCTCATGTTTTTCCACTGTGTGTGGTCCTTTTTTAAAGTTTTAAACTGTGAAATTAACAACGGTTATGACAGTGGCAGCCAGAAGTCCCCTCACTATTAAACGCCATTACAGACACAGACAGACCCTAATCCTAAACAGAGCTTAAAGCTTAGAATTGCCACACATGATATTGGACTTGAATCCGCTCTACTGTATTTGGGATCTTTTGGTTGCCCCGCTGACCTGCAATGCCTTTGGTCACATGTCAGAGGCCATGTGACGGCCAACAGCACAAGCCTATCAAAAGACCATTGTGTGAAATCGACACCACTTAACAGTTGTCCAATTATTTGTTTTTGGCCTGGCAATATCAATAAATCATCTATCAATTAACAATTCTAAAAATAGTCAAACTGCACTATTTGAACATTTCTGGTGGACTGTACCCACCTCTACCAAATGGCAAATACACATTTCTCTCCGCAAGACGTTCATTCAACTTTTGTGTCTCTCTTTGGTTTTATATTTTTCCCTGCATTGTAGGGAAAGAGTCTGGGCTGCATATGAGGGAAGAAATGCGCGGGCAACTCAAAGACGCCTCCTCGGCGACCTCCAAAGCCTTCTCTGCCTTCAGGAAAGAGCTGGACACGGATCTGGAGAGCCTGGGCCAGAACAGCGAGCTGCCAGGGTCTGAGGAGGTGGTCGAGGAAACTCAGATGAGCGCCGCCATAACGATCATGAAACCCATCCTACGCTACCTCCAGCTGCTCTGTGAGAACCATAATTGCGACCTGCAGGTACGGCTCTCATGTGGAATTTAGAGGGTGAGCCTTGTTGGAAAATAAATCCAGCCTTGGATGAGACTTCCTTCTGTTATTATGTTGACTTTGTGTGATGAATGTTGATTTGACCACTTTTTTTTTTTCTCTCTCCTCCTAATGCAGAACTTTTTGCGCAACCAGAACAACAAGACCAACTACAATTTAGTGTGTGAGACACTGCAGTTCCTGGACTGCATCTGTGGTAGCACCACTGGAGGTCTGGGACTGCTCGGGCTCTACATTAACGAGAGCAATGTGGACCTGGTTCGCCAAACCCTGGAAACCATTACTGAGTATTGTCAAGGACCCTGTCATGAGAACCAGGTGGGGTTGTTTTTCCTCATTTCGATAGATGGATGTCCCCAACCGTGCACCCAAACCGTCACCTGAACTCTAGAATTTCATCATCGCCCTGCAAGCTTTGGTATCACTTTGTTCTGTTTTCTGTCACATTTTGACATGTATGTCCAGTTGTTGCCCAGGGCTCTTGAGAAATACATTTGTAATTACAATGAGACTGCCAGGTTATGAAAAGGACGGTTAAATAAAAAATACAAAAACAATACAATAGCTCTTGTGATAAATCATAATAATAATAATAATGATAATAAATACTACTGCCTTGACGCCAACACCTTAAATAGTTCCATTGGTCTCAGTCACGCGGCTCAGACCTTGTGATGTCACTGATTAGTGCCTCAACTAATTAATTCCTTTAAAGATCTCCCGATAACTACCATTGTTAAAGTGTTTTTAACAAGCCTGCTGATTAATACTTTTTATTTATTTCCTCCTTCAGTCCTGTATAGCCAAGCATGAGTCAAACGGCATTGATATCATCATTGCACTGATTGTGAACTCCATCAACCCTCTGGGGAAGCATCGGCTGGACCTGGTGATGGAGCTCAAGGTGAGTGGCACGTGACTCTGTATGGGACCGTTATGCCGTGTAGGAGGATGCATAGGTTACGTTGTTACAGGTGGTTTTTTTTCCAAACAAAACATACTCTTCTAAGTTCAGCAATTCAACATGTACTTTAACAAAGTTATTAATTTAGGCAATAGCGACCACAAGTAAGCGCTGAGCGTGAAGAGTTTGAAGGTTAAGCAAGTCCTCTATTCCAGAACAATGCTTCCAAGCTGCTTTTGGCCATCATGGAGAGTCGCCATGACAGCGAGAACGCAGAGAAGATCCTTTACAAGATGAGACCTAACGAACTGGTAAGTCAAACCACAAACACACGCTTACCCATACATACATGCATGCATGCATGCATAGTTGTAATGTCAAATCAGATGCAATGAACAAACTGTGCTGGGAGTTGAATGCCCCCCCCCCCCCCCCCCCGTGCGACAGGTGGATGTAATGAAGGAGGCCTACGCTCAGGGCCTGGAGATGGAGGCAAATGAGGAAATTGTTGGGGACCAGATCAAGCCCAAAGACGTCGGACACAACATCTACATCCTGGCCCACCAGGTAACACACGTGGGAAGGTCCCATGCAGACAACGTCGAACAACTTAAGTACATTTGTAAAGGTATCTAGCTAGACAGCCACACACACAGCAGATTTTTATCAATGAATAACTATCCCCACAATAGATAGAGGTAGGGGACCGTGACACAGCTGTATAAGCGGTAGAAACGCTAGAAAGTAGGAAAAAACCCTGGTCTTTTGGCTTTGCCCGTGATTATCTTGTTTTAATTCGCAGAACCGGTAGGATAAAGCTGTGCTAGGAAATATAATTGAACAAGCTCACCCTCTGTTGCTGGAAAACAGTTCCCCAAATTGTATTCTGAGAGTGAGATCAGTAAGCATGGTCTCGTAAGTTCTGTCTCCTCTGGATCCCAGCTAGCCCGTCACAACAAGATACTGCAGCAGAGCCTGAAGCCAGAGGCCGGGCTGGGGCCGGGGGCCGAGCTCGACCCTGACCACGAGGACGACGCACTCCATTACTATGCCAACCACACAGCTCAGATAGAGGTAGGACCCATGACCATTCCACTCAGTTGTTGGCCCAATCAAAGAGGCTAGTATCAGCACACCGTTTGGAATAGTTTTTAATTTGACACGCGAGGGTGAGTTACATGTCGTCTCTGCAGATTGTGCGTCACGACCGCACCATGGAACAGATCGTGTTTCCGGTGCCGAACATCTGCGAGTATCTGACCGAGGAGTCCAAGGTGCGCGTGTTCACCACCACAGAAAGAGACGACCAGGGCAGCAAGGTCAACGACTTCTTCCAGCAGTTTGACAACATTTACAATGAGATGAGATGGCAGAAGAAGATCCGCAGTAAGTCCTCGCATTGTCAAAGCTATTCGCGGGGGGGGGGAATGCATTGGCTGCCATGTGAGCTTCGGGAAGTTTATGACAACTGTATGATCCACCCTTGTTTTTTTTAGTTCACTACATCGTTGTGTTTATTTCGGCATCTTTTTGCCCGTCTGTTTCCACCCCTTTTACCGTGTCATCCTGCTGCTCTCTTAACACAGAAAACAAGGCTCTGTTCTGGTTCTCACGGCACATTTCCCTTTGGGGAAGCATCTCCTTCTATCTGGCCTGCCTGCTCAACATCGCCGTGGCTGTCTTCTACCCCTTTGGTGACGATGGAGATGAGGGTGAGTTGTTGTTTTTTTTGTTTTTTGTTTTTAATTAACTGCTGCTGCTACTACTAGCCTCTGTGTAATCTGCCCCCTTGGGATCCTGTGGCACATTGACAGGGGAGTCAGCCCCATCAAATACACTGGAGCTAGTAGATAGCCAGTCTGGGCCAGGATAATGATGTAGGTACTCTTCATGCGAGTTAGAATTGAAGGAACCTCTCAGATTGAGATCCTGTCCTCTGCTATGATTGTCTCGTATCAGTTTCCCTCGCTGGCTTTGGTTATATCTTCCACTTTACCGTTGGGATCTAGAGAATTTGTCTGAATGCCATGAGCCGAATCGCTCATGCGCAGTCCCGTACAGCCGCGTCCCCCTGGGTTTGGCATCCGACACATTAAAAAAATATATATATATATAAAAAAAAAAAATCTGTCCGCAGCGAAACTCATAGCAGCACAGTGATTCAGTTTCCGTTGGTGTCGCTGGACTACCAGTCACTCGCAGCATCCCCTGCCTGTCGGATTTCTCCTGCACACTACCTCTGGCTTGGACCTTAATGTTCTAACACACAAAGTCCCTTATAATGCCCTCTGTCACTGTCATTGAGGATAATTTCTTTGCTCATTCTTCAGTCATTTTTACTTTTCAAAGGTCTATTTTAAAGTATGATAGCAGAGTGTGTGACTGGTAAAAGGGGGCGGTTCATATCCACTCTGCCATTGATGAATGCCAGGTGTTGCCAAGCATATCTAGGGAAATGGGAAATGACTTCCGCCATTCACAGAGAAACATCAGTGGTTGATGGAAGTGAGGTTTGCCGCAACCGGTCGTAGAATATATTCATGAGTTTCGCGGGTGTTTAAAAGGTGCCCAAACCTCCGAATAATAGAGGGGAAGAAGGTTGAAAATGTGCAAATCTCCTTTTAAAGAGGAGGTTAACTTATTTTCTTCGGCTGGCTTACACTGGGAAAGAGCACTTTTTACATTTCGCAGGCTTTTATTTTTGTGACAACAATAAAGATAAAGCTTGCTAAAGCTCTCTTTCGGCGTCCCACAGGGCCAAAGAGGGTGTTTTGAGTGACTACGTCGGTGGTTGGGATTACAACCACCCCCTTTGCTTAACACACGTGTTAAAATGGGAGGCAAAGATCTTGAGTGGAGCATTTGGTTCAGATAAATAATTCAGTAGAAAAATGTCACTTCTTCTCAGAGTGTCTGTGCACTTTCCCCTTTGTTGATAGTTTTTTGTTGTTTTTTTTCCATCCCCAGGCACCTTGTCACCATTCTGGAATGTTCTGCTGTGGGTGGCAGTGGGGGTCTTCACCGCCTTGCTCCCAGTCTTTCCCAAGCCGTGGGGCATCCTCTTCTTCTTGGTGTCCCTCATTCTGCGGTCCATCTACACTATGGGCCTCGGCCCCGCTCTGCTGTCGCTCGGCGCCGCCAACGTGAGTCTCTTTCGGGAGCGCCTCGCGGACACGCTGTATACGTGCTCTGTTCAAGCGTCGTCGCGACTGATCTCGCCGCGTTTTTATCTACCCCTCGGCCGTGTCTGCTCTTTCCTTTCAGCTCTTCAACAAGGTGGTCTTTCTTGTGAGCTTCGTGGGAAACCAGGGAACCTTCACGCGAGGCTACAAAGCGGTGGTAATGGACATGCTGTTCATCTACCATCTGAGCTACGCTATCATCTGTGTGCTGGGCCTCTTCGTACATGAGTTCTTCTATAGTTTCTTGGTAAGGGATTTATTTGACGGGATTGTTGCGAGTCACAGAAATTTTTTGAGAAACTGCTTTTATGGTGTGATATTAGAAGGTTAGTTTTACGCTAAACCCCTTTATGTGGTAATTGCATCTGTGTATATGTGTTTATATACATATGTATATGTGTATCCATGTGGGGGTATATGTGACTGTCCTTAATGTATTTATGTAAAGCAGTTTGACGCCTTTGTTAAACAGTGCTTTGAAAACAAAGTTCAAATTGAATTATTACAACAACTCATGTCAAAATATCATACTCTGTCTTCGATGACCTGGTTTCTGTTTGACATGCCCCCTTAGCTGTTCGACCTGGTGATTCGTGAGGAGACGCTGCTCAATGTAATAAAGAGTGTGACCAGGAACGGCCGCTCCATTATTCTGACGGCTGTGCTCGCCATCTTCCTCGTCTACTTCTTCTCCATCATCGGATTCTTGTTCCTCAAGGATGATTTTCGAATGGAGGTGGACCGTCTTCCAATCCAAGGTCAGAACTCCAAAATGTTGCCGGTTTGGCCCCTATTAGTGTGTTGAGGAATAAATGTCTAAATTCAAAGTAACATTCATTTCAAAGGTTCGTTTTCAAAGTTACAGTCTTAAAGGGGGGGGGGGGGTGGCAGGGACACTCTAAACCCTCGGATGGGCAATGAGAAACTCCCAAAAGGGGAAAGGGGAAGAAACTTAAAAGGGACACAGACAGGAAAACTCCCTTCAGGGATGTCCAGACAAAACAGGCAGATATTTATATAGATGACCGTAAGGACAGGACCGGCTGGTTCTGGCAGCTCCTCTCATCTCCTACTGAATTGGGGCAGCTCATGCAAAACATTATCTGTGTGTTGTCTGTGAATAACTGCTTCATAAATTGTCAAATGCGTCTCTCCAACTGTATAACATTAATCTTTAGCTTTATATTAGGAGGTGCATTGCTTAGCATTCAACATGATGCCTGCGATGTAAAAATGTACCTTGAGAGATATAGCTCTGCCAGATATCTGCATTTTAAGAAACAGATTTTCTTTGAGTTTCTGCTCACAGAAGAGGTACAAGGACATGCTTCTGAAATAATTTATACTTCTTTAACTTTTCATATTTATATTTATTTTTTTGTTTTTAATCTTCTTGGCGTTTTTCGTGCAATAAATATCTGGAACAAGACAATCGCCGTACTCACAGACATGGTTGAGGTCTCGTTACAACTGGGATGTTTAAGACGTCTTATCGTTTGCATTTGTTCAATATCGATGTACATTTAGAGCAGAAATTAGTGAAAAACTGAACGTTGAGGTGATTTGATTGGTTTCAGGAGCGGGCCACTTTGTGACATGCTGTTATAGTATATACAAGTTATATAACTCCAAACTCTAGGAACACATTTGCATCCAGCCACTTGCAGCATGTAGACAGACATCTTGAGCGGATGCTGTGTTTAAAAGAAACTAGGAAAACTGTAACTTTTGCTGTGTTTTACAAGACCCTGAAAATTAAAATCGACACAGAAGGCGTCTTCGCGCCGCAGGAAGTTCTAAGAACCTTTAGAGGAACCATCCTTTTCTTTTGTGTCCGCACTGCATTATCCAGGAACGGGATGTAACGGTATACGGTTTTAAGGTATACCGGGGTTTCAAGCAACCACGGTTGTGAACTGTAACCCTTTCACTGTAATGCTGTACCCCCGGTATAAATGTATGTTGCAAAATTCAAGATTGAAAATTTGCTGCACGGTAGCAGATGGCCAAATGTTGTAATAATCCATACAATGGGTCATTTTGCATGGTGACGCGTTCCACCAGAGCTGCTTACGCCAATATTTTATGACACGGTGCTTTAGGTTACTTGCGCGGGCATGGTAACAAGTGTCAACAAAGATGGCGAAAAGCACCGCTTGGCGAAATTACTCATTTTAACAACATTTGGCCGGCTACTCCCGAGCAGCAGCGACATAAGGTGAGGTGAAGACGCCCGTTCGTCGTTCCCGATGTTCATATTCGGGACCAGCGCTCAAAATTTGTCGGCCACGACAAAATCGGATCAGCATCAAGCTGAATTTGTGTAGTCTGAACCGTTAGGGCGACTCGGAAAACTGTAATACTTACCTCACACAACTAAACAGGACCCCATGTATTGCCGCCTGCAGCTATATTTTATTATTTGTGGATCATTGCGGAAGAATTTCTTCCACATATTGCATCTGCGTTTTTAAAACACCGCAACCGTAAGCGTGCATATGTGGCCGTGTGTTCACGAGCGCTGGCACAGTTCTGTGGTGGTCAGGGAAATGACAACTGGCCGGCACATGTGCACCTGTTGCATAACCTGGTGGCCGCATGTTGCCGTGTTTAACTTAACTTAGCGCGGTCGAGCGGGGTTGGCGTTATGTAATGGCTTCACACTGAGCGGCCTGCGGGCGTGGCAGGGAGGCCGCCCCACAGGAGAGCCCTGTCCCCGGGCCACCAAACCCTGCCCCAGCCAGACACTCTTAACCCTGCTTCTTCACCACATGTCACAAACCTGTTTACAGACATGACCGAAAAGCTCCTCTGAAGTTCCCTTTACATGTACATCAATGCTAATTATACCTTACAGGCTTTGATGCTGGTAAATAAAGTTGGAACAGACTTCAGCGGTACAAATATACCTATATCTACAAATTGTTTTTTATTATGTGTTGCCTCTTTTCCATCCTTCTCCTGTCTATGACTAAGAGTTATTTTGTCTTTTCTTTTTATTTGTTTTCATTTTATCCACTTGCATTTAGGATTAGAAGTAGGGAACAGCTGAAAAGGACAACTTTGCTCTTCACTGGTTAAAAAAATAAAAGTTAAAACGTTGCCCTTTCTTTCAGGAAAAAGCGAACGTTGGGTTGACAGCAGAATTCCAGAAACGTGTATGAGAGATGATTGTCCAGGTCCAGTCCCTGAATCTGCTCCAGGTAGTTTTTTTTTTTTCCTAACTAAACAGTTGGTTTCTCAGTGAAACTGCTCGATGAGCGACAGGTGTTAAAAGCATTGGATCCGTGATGTATTTTTCACTCCTACAGGTCTTTGTTGTTAGTCATCTGGCATTAAAGAGGTGCATGTGTGTTTACATGCAAAACATGTGCATGCACACACACATACACGACACACCTGCAGTGTGTATTTCTATAAAGCGGTCGAGGCAGAAGGGTGACTCATGTCCTTATTTGTTCTTTTCCCCTGTGTGTGTGACTGCAGATCACCTGCACCACCAGGGCACACACGTGCCCTCAACCACATCCTCCTCCACCTTTCCTCTCGGCCACTTTAGCACTATTCATGATATTTTTATCACTTAAAAAATAACCGCACACATACTTACACAGACACACACACACACACACACACACACGTTTAAAAAGGAAGAAGAAAAGTTTTCATTCTGAAAACGGCTTAATAAAATCTCTCTCTCCCTGTCCCTCACTCTCTCTCTCTTTCTCTCTCTCTCTCTCTCTCTCTCGCGCCTCACTCCAGGTGAGGACGATGGGACTGAGCGGGTTTGTGACACGCTGCTCATGTGCATAATCACGGTGCTGAACCAGGGACTGCGTAACGGAGGTGGTGTAGGGGACATCCTGAGGAGGCCCTCCAAACAGGTGAGGAGTCAGGCAGTTAATCCGTTTGAATAATTATGGGGTTGACCCCACCAATCGATCAATTCCCTGCGCGTGTCCAGGAGCCTCTGTTTGCGGCGCGCGTGGTGTACGACCTCCTCTTCTTCTTCGTCGTCATCATCATCGTCCTCAACCTCATTTTCGGCGTGATCATCGACACGTTCGCCGACCTGAGGAGCGAGAAACAGAGGAAGGAGGAGATTCTGAAAACCACCTGTTTCATCTGTGGTGCGTACACACACGCGCACACACACACACACACACACACACACACACACACTTGTAGATCATTGACAAAGCTGCCTAACTGACCTGATAAGACCCCTGCGAGCCTCATCCCTGACATCTGCTCACACCCCGCAGGGCTGGAGAGGGACAAATTCGACAACAAGACGGTGTCTTTCGAAGAGCATATCAAGTGCGAGCACAGCATGTGGCACTACCTCTACTTCCTGGTTCTGGTGAGGGTGAAAGACCCCACCGAGTACACCGGCCCTGAGAGCTACGTGGCCCAGATGATCATGGTCAGTACAGCGTTCACACTTAGCATCCCCCATAATTCATATATTAGCACCTTTCCCCACAACAAGAGAGTCGTCAAACCAGCAAACTGTATTAGATGAATGTATTAGATTGTATTAGATTCACTGAAGCCAAACGGAGTTGGTGATCCTTGGGCGTCAAGATGCAACCGTTTCATCTTTCGACTCCAATCCCCAAACCTACTCCTTACATCAATCAAATGCGGCGCTGATAACTCTTTGTTTTTGAAAGCGGCTTGCTTTATTTCCTTTTTGCTGTTCGAGCCTCAGACGGGCTTTTTATTTATTTATTTATTTATTTTCCCCCCAGTCAGCCTTGAAAGAAGCAAATCACATTTCTAGATGCGACAACAAAAGCTCGTCCAATGTCTGAGCTTTTGTCGTTGGTGTTGTATGGCTCGGAGAGCAGCATTCATACCTCTTATTAAACTATTACTCCAGCCATCTCCACGTTAACGCTCTCCACACGCCTGCTTTCTCTCATCCCTGCTCGTCCTAGGGCATAGAGTTTTGAAAGCTCTGGGAGTTGTTTACATGATGCATCACGGACATTCCATTTTTTTGTGACTCTTACCTCGAGCGTTGAACATTTCGCTTTTGAAAGTGCAACTTAAAAAAGTAACTGGCTAGGCTGTTTCATAACAGGGCCACACAGAGACTCCCAAGCGCAAATGAGCATTGTGTTCCGAATGAATTGGTTTGTGATATTTTCATTTTTGGAATAAAACAATGGATTTAGTGAGTCTGACAGCGGCTCTCATTGGCCGGCGGCCCACCCTAGGCCTGAACAATCACAGAGGGAAACGGTGAATACGTGAGCCGCGTCCCCTCCACTGCAACAGTATTGCTTACAACCAGTGTTTCTTCAGAGTTATGTGGATTGTTTCATTTGGGATCGGTAAGGCCAAGTCAAATTTTGATTGCAACACAGTTTTCCTTCACACATTGTCAGAGGTTCTGTCTTGTTTGGAGGCCATCTCCCCCCACAAACACCGTCAAAATCCAGCGTCTCCAAAGTAGCTGCAAATGCGTTGCTCCTTACTCTGAATTCAAATCACAAATCACAGTGTATGGTCTTGAAGGTGAGGAGTTGTTTTGATTGTGTTTTTCTCCCTCTGACAGGAGGCTTACCTTTGAGCCTCTGCAGTAGTGGCTTGGATTTCTGAGTGGGGCTAAAGGAGAGGGAGCTTCTAGGCTTGTTTCCAGCACACACACACACTCACACTCACACACACCTCCCCCCCCCCCCATTGTGTAACTGGCCCTGTGGGGGACAGTGCAGTTATATAGTAATTAAAGTCAGTGGAGCTCAGTCGTAATCAATGCAGTAATCCCGGCTGCAGCAGACGGGGACGAGTAGCTGATGTGAGGACAGTGCAGAGCGTCGCCCCCTGTTAAACTTCCTGAAGTATGAATATTTACGTACAATATTCACATTTTGTGATTTAATTAATTTATTTAATTATTTAATTATTTATTAAACAGAACGGAAATCAAAATAGAAACAAAGGTACAGAAAATAACAATTTAAAATATGAAAGAGTACAGGAAATAAGAGTACAGAAACACTATAAAAGCTTTTTATTATTTTTTTTTTTTTTGCAATACGAGAAACCAGTGTGAGTGAATATGAAAGTAGGGAACGAATAGTTGCTATGGAAAGACGTTGAGGTAGAGGCACCAGCGTGAAGAGCAGATTCAGCCCAATATGGAAGCTGCTGCACACATGGCAGCAGGTGGAGCAGCAACAGCAGCCCGAGCTTTTCTCAGCTCTGTTCGGTTTTAACATTCATTTCAGTCTCAATTACTACAGTTTGAGAAACTGATGACCAACTGATGTGAGGATCGGGAGTGTGTTTGGGTGAGGTTGAAACCTGATGACCTCTGCAACACACACATATACACACCTAGATCGTCTCAGAGATCTCGTCTCATGTTTGTTTATCCGGAAAGATCACGTTACCATAGCCTCAGACGAAAGAGTGTGTGTGTGTGTGTGTGTGTGTGTGTGTGTGTGTGTGTGTGTGTGTGTGTGTGTGTGTGTGTGTGTGTGTGTGAGAGAAATTGTGACTGCAGCTACAGGGCTAGCCAGTACTGCAGCAGCAGCAACGACGCTGTTACATAACCCCTCTCAAGTGGCCCACTAATAGCTCAGCCCTGCCTTGCACGTGCGCTCCTGTCCCTTCCTCTCACACATTCTATCGTCCATGTATGCACACACACAGTCGTTATCGGACGTGACGTGTTGTGATCAGCAGGACAATGAGGGGAAAGGGCATAAAGATAAGAGACCAGCGAAGACTGAGTTGAGTGTGGGGTCAAAGGTCAGGTTCGACCTGTTGAATTCCCTTTTTTGATTATTTACCAGGACTATATACTATGTATAAGCCACCAGAAAAATGTATGTTCAAAGCTTTTTCAGAGCAGTCTGTGTTTATTTGCTCATAAAAATGCATAAAAACTGAAGACTAAAACTGTTTTTGGAGCAGTTTAATACTTTATATATCCTCCCATAGAAAATTGAAGCAATTGACCTTGTTACAGTGCTGAAGAATTTCAAGTCAAGTAGTCCTGGAGTAAATTATTCCAAATGTCATGCAGAATTTGTAGACACTCTTTCTATTAAATTACATTATTCCATTTAGCAGGTGATTTTTATCCAAAGCGACATACAATAAGTACATTTTGTAGTGGTCATACTAGTCGAACCAACTCGGCACTGCGGCCTTTGTCAGCAAAGCCTTTGATAAGAACTTAGAATAAAAAAAATGTGATCAAAAAGTATTGCATTTTGTTTATTCTGTATATTTTCCTTTATTTTAAATGCTAATGGTCTGTAGTGGAGCGCACAAAACCTCACCAGAACGTTAGTCCTAGTATATGTAAACGTTTTTTGGCGGAATAAACTGATTCTGATTCTGTCAACGTTGGCCTAAATGACTAAAGATTCTCGATCACTAGAGTCTGATTCTGACTTGAAACTACTCCACAGCACTAGGTTGTATGTTAACAATTACCACCCATACTGTCGTCTGCCGACAGTATGGGTGCCTGGTGTCCGCAGCCCCGGGTTCTGCACCTGCAGGTGCGTCCGACGCCTGCAGGTGGGTGTGGGTTGCACGTGTGCGCCTTCGGAGGTGCAGGGTCTCTTAGCGTTTTCTGGGACTTGTTCACGCTCCTCGGGGCCGTGCGGGGGTGTTGCTCCGTGGGCTACCGGCTTTCCCTGGGGGCCGGGGTCTTCTGTGGCTGCAGGGCGGGGTGCTCGGGGCTTTCCTGCCGTCGTGGAGTGTCTATACAACTGTGGGGCCTTTTCCGCTGCTTGGAGGCGCTACCATATAATTCTGCTCGTGGTGGTTCTCCCTCTCTTGGAGATGTAATGATGATTAGTTGTTTATAGACCAAAAGATGGTGAGATCGTTCTCTAAAGAGGGGGTTTGGTGGCAGTTCTGTGTAACAAAAAGCTGTTGTCGTCCACAGGACAGAGTTATTGCAGCAGTTCTTGATGAAGCTGAACTCCACTTGCAGACTCTGTCCTTGATGCAATAGCACAAATATTCTGTGTTGTATTCCCTATATATATATATATATATATATATATTGCCAAGACAGAAGTTGAAACATTATTTTATCAAAGTTATTGTATAAAGTGAGTTGACAAGTTGTATAAGTTACAGAACGTTGAAATGCTATATTATTATATTCGTCCATATCTGTGAGCTTGCTTAATCTATTAGTCATGGCCAAAGCGATGAAGGTTATCTATCGCTCCTCAGTTTCCCTCATGTTGGCTCCTCGTCTCGGATCACTTGGAGGCTTTCGCTGTGCTCTGGAGGATCTGAGAAAGTAAGCCACTGTCTCCAGCTTCTGCTTTTCCCCATTAGACATCAAGTTTTAATTGATTTGAAAAATGGGTCTATTCAAAATGCGCTATCTGAAGATGGAGAGAGAGATGGATTTATGAATGTTAAAACAGGGTTCTTACCAGGTCCTTGAGGTGCTTGGATTTAGTCCTCAGAAATGTAATTACTGGAATACCTGGAAAATAGCCCCTTTTTCTGCTGAAGTGCTTGAAAAGTTCTTGAAAACAGCACAATCATTGAAAACCTGTGATTACCCCTGGTTTTGTTATTCAGATCGTTAACGTAATAAAACATTTCCGGAATCACTTTTACGACCTAGAAAATCAGGGACCAGGCAAACGTCCGTTTATTCCAGTATGGTTGGAAATAGACACTTAAAGTACGTACATACATACAGTATACATATAAACACCGATCAGCCACAACATTAAAAACACTGACAGATGAAGTGAACAACATTGATCATCTCGTTCCAGTCAAGTCAAGGGGTGGGATATATGAAGCAGCAAGTGAACAGTCAGTTGTTGAAGCTGATTTGTTGGAAGCACGAAAAATGGTCAAGCGTAAGGATCTGAGCGACTTTGATAAGGACCAAATTGTGATGGCTAGACGACTGGGTCATAGCAGCTTGTAAACCGGTGATAGGGTCACGGGCGCCCGTGGGCTCATTGATTCACGTGGGGTTAGCCGATCCCACAGAAGAGCTACTGTAGCACAAATTGCTGAAAGGTTAATGCTTTAAAGGGGCATCAGTTATAGAATCAAAACCTCCCATGGCTTCCACCCCTCCCTCCGTGTCCCCACCGTCTCACCCTCCTCTCGTTTCTGCCGTCCCCCCGCTCTATTCTTATATAAGATAAGGTGGGAGAATACCTTCCTCCTCCTACTGTACCTTGCGCTGTGCCAGTCAGAGCCCACTCTTAGCACTTTTTTTTTTTTTTTTTATTATTATTATTTTCAAGCAAATTCCATCAGGGGAGCTGGCGGAGGGATATTGCATAAGATCAGCTGATGGCGCTCTGTCTGGCTGAACTTTATCTCACACACAGAAAAACACTCGGGACACCCACACACACACACACGCTGCTATACAGGCGTGTGTCCGTGCTGATGCACATCCACAGTTATTACGCACACCCACATATGTGTAAACACAGACACACACACACACACACACACTTAAGTCCATTACATAATGCTGTTGGTCCGAGCCGCTCACTGTCTGTGTGTCCTCATGGGATTACTTCAAACGGCTCGCATTCCACTACAGCTTTATATTGTGGAGGTAGAAATGTGGCTGCGCACGTACAGAGGCACCATGCACATTTGCGAACTTGTATCAATGTACGACAGTGATTCATCCCTTCGTCGGCACAGGGTTTAAAGAGTGGGTGAAAATTTAAATGCCTGTTGCTGTTCGTATTATTGTATAATTGCCTCGCACAGTATCCAGGAGACGGTAGCCGCGCCAAAAGTGCTTTATAATATTGTAATTGCCGAGCTCGGACTCGTTTGCACCGGAATGACTCCTATTTAAGCTTTACGGGGTGTTGTCTGTGACCGCCAATGTTTTCCTAACGCTCTCTCCCCACCCGATTCGCCGTAACAGAAGGTATTGTCTTTACCGACGTAATGCTTTCACATCCCGTACCAACACACTGCCGTCGCGCCTTCTCTCTCTCTGGTTTCCCGCCCTCCAGGAGAAGAACTTGGACTGGTTTCCGCGTATGAGAGCCATGTCGCTCGTGAGCAGCGAGGGCGACAGCGAACAGAACGAGATGCGATCCCTGCAGGAGAAGCTGGACAGCACGGTCACGCTGGTGACCCAGCTCTCTGGACAGCTGGCTGAGCTCAAGGAACAGGTACGGAGACGCTTCTCACAGCTTAGAAATGTCTTCCTGGGGACGACTGCACTCCAAGCCAAATGACGGAGCGATCCCCCAGTCCTCGGCAAACGCTCGTTGGGAACCATTTCCTCCCACAAACTGTTTGATAACTCACTATACTCGGTAAATGGTATAAAGGTTTTGTTGGGGGACTTGTAATACCCACACAAGGCAAAATATTATTTTGTCGTAATAATAATAATAACCTTTATTTGTATTACTATTTTATTACCTTTCATACATGACATGTAGCTCTAATTGCTTTACTTCAAAAGAAGGTCATCATATACAGTAAGAACAATAAAAGAAAACAAGTAAAATACATTTACAAAGTAGATAAATAAAAGCATTAAAAGAAGAAAGTTGATGAAAAAACAGGGTAAGAATAAGCTAATAAAAGAAAATATGCAAAATTGTATTTTAAGAAAAAATTTAAACAAGCAAAATTATTTGCTGGGGAGAGCAATTCATTTTGGGATTTTACAGAAATTACGGGAGGTGTGACAATTCGTAAGGGGGGGTGGGGGTTGGTCAATAAGTAATTTACCTTTTTATTTATTTTTAGCCATTTAAAAATCTCTATCATAACAGTCAAACACGTATGTGTACACACACACACACACACACACACACACACACACACACACACACACACACACACACACACCTTCTCTGGAAGCTGAGTGGGCTAATGCTACTGAAAATGTATTGAGGTTATATCGAAATGCACAGATAAGCAGCTTCATCTGGCTGCTAATCACTGCTGGACATTTGCATATCCATTACTATTTTTGTTGGTCTAATTCACCGGAGTCTTCTCTGATATTCCTGTACCAAGCTCTGGCAACAAGTGTCCCATCAGACGCCGTCGCTCAGTGTTGCTCCGAATGGCCCCCAGCCGTTTGGATGACTTGCTTATTTTGCTGCGGCAGCAGTGTGACTTAATCCCTCCAATCACCTGCCTCTCCTGCATGTGATCCCAGTCACAGGCCAATTCTTGTTCCTCTTCAGCCAGATGTGCACAAAACAAACAACTCCCACTGATCCGAGGAAGATCACATGTGCATAAACAATACAACAACTCATCACATGCTCGTAAACAACACAATCACCGAGGAAGCGAGTCTATGAAACAACCGAATCCTGTCAGGTGGTCTTTTTAGGACCTGTGGCGGGTCTCATGTCCCCAGAGCGGCGGTCCCTACCCAAGCAATACTTGGAAATATTGCCGCCGTTGCTTCCGATTTCTGGTGGAAACCTTTTTAGTTTTTTTTTTTTTTTTGGGGAACCTGTGTCCTCAGTGGCTGATCTGGAGCACGGGGCCTACACAGGACTTGAGTATCTGTTTCCAGCGCCACGGTACTGTAGGAGTTCTGCCCCACAGCGCTAGAACAGTGTTTTTGTGCGGTGCGGGGGCCCATGCGAGGCTCTGCAGTCACGAGGGGATGACACAACCCTGCAGGTCTCAGGTCTCGCTCACTGGGAAGGAAACACCACTGCAGTTCCTCTCATTAACCCTCTGCTGACTGCAGCACGTTGTGCTTTTGGACGTGTGTGTGTGTGTGTGTGTGTGTGTGTGTGTGTGCGTGTGCGTGTGCACAAATTCCTAACCCAGTGTTAGGGGCATAGCCTTCATTTTGCTGAATGTCCAGTCACTCACTCAGCTGAAGTACCTGCCAGTTGGGTATGCGTTGGAAATGTGTTGTTCCAGTCACACTCATGAAGCCAAACATGGACAACCGGAATGAACATAAAATTAAGAAAAGGATATAGTATGTGCTATGTCCCAACTGAATTGTATCTATGGATTATTGCACTTTCACTGTGCAATAATCTGTGTAGACCTTATCTGTAAAGCCACGTTTGTCTGGTGTCCGTGTTGCCGAAACATGAAATCCAGACTCGTTTTCCATGAATTTATTCCTGCCCATTCCTTTCCCTCTTAATGAATATAATGAATTATATTAAAGCTGGACAGGATAACTTAATTTGGCATGTTGTGGTGCTTTGTGTTATGGGATGCTCTCCGTTTAACTACAAATCACCTAAATGACATTAGCTCACGTGTGCCTTTCAAAACGGAACGAATAACTAGCTAGTTTTATTCCATTTAGACTTTCAGCAGACATGTTTTTATGTATTATCTGCAGCGGCAGAACTCACAGAAAACATCTAGCTGTCTTGGGTTACGTGATCCTTTAGCTTGGGTTTGGTAGGGAAAATGACTATACAAATGGAAATGAAAGGCTAATATTTCACGTGAAACTGAAATCACAGCATTGTTTCCATCACATGAGCAGCTTCTCCTGGCGTCCAAGGCGAATCACTCCCCTCTCTCTCTCTCTCTCTCTCTCTGTCCTCTCCACAGATGACTGAACAGAGAAAAACCAAACAGAGGCTTGGATTCCTGGGCCCGTCCCAGGTCAACCACCACATCCCGTCCCACTGAGGGGCCCGGGGCTCCCAAAAGACACAACAAACTTTCTTTGCGAGAGAGAGAGAGAGAGAGAGAGAGCCAGCAGCGGCGGCTCGAGGTGGAAAACCTGCTCTGAGACATGCACAGACTCTTGACTCTCTGACTTTGAGCGCAGGTTTATGCACCTGGCCCTAAAGGCCACGGTGACTAATGTCAGACGGCGGGGGCCAGAAACCACTGACGCACATATTTTTCAAACGGCCCTTTTAGTCGAGAGCACAGCACAATGTTTTATTTTGCCGCAACCGGTCCCGTGGAGGAGAAGCGCTGAACTTGGTATAAACATGCCAAACACGCCTCGCATTTACAGGGGTGCGGCCCTACTGTGATCTCCGCTGCCAATGATTGGCCAGACAAAGCGCACGGTCTTCAGCGTAGTGACTCTGGGCCAGACGGGGGCAGAGGCAAAGGTCACGTTAAGGTGGCGGCCCTGTCCGAGCGCCGCGTTGGACCTCCATGTGTTTATTTCCACTGGTGACTGTGTGTGAGTTCAGGTCAGGTCAGTTTGTGTCTATTGCCTCACTCG
The DNA here is from genome assembly GCF_960531495.2 of Zeus faber. Lineage (NCBI taxonomy): Eukaryota > Metazoa > Chordata > Actinopteri > Zeiformes > Zeidae > Zeus > Zeus faber. The sequence goes on along the minus strand of NC_137201.1, from coordinate 17,033,877 downwards.
TTGGTGTTCCAGGGGCAGAGTCTTCAACACCAAAACCATCCCTCCGGGCCTTGGAGATTTCTATTGGTTCTACTGTGGAAAAAATAGTGATGGTAAATGGGTATTGGTGTTTCACAATGGAAAGATAAGTTGTCGTTCTTTCGCTCTTGAAAACATTGTAACTGTTGATAGTGCACCTTTTTAAATGAGATAATATATATGTATAAAGTCTTTCTGGAGACATTGATAAATGTGGGGTTTTCTTTTTGCCCACTGTATATCCTCTTTTTATGCAACATGTTATGTGCCTTTCTACAGAATTCTAAAAAAAACCCCATTCATTTCTTAAACGTTAATTAAAGTAATGGGATTACCTTCGTGCAACTTAGTTGAAAGGCCATTTGTGCCTCGGCCCTGTATTGGTACAAACCGTGGTGTTAATAGGGTAACTTTAACAGTTCTTAATTACTGCCGACGTCCTCGTGTTCATGGTTATCAGCTGGTACTGCAATATTAACTATATTGTCTCTTTTTCTTGTTTTGTTTTGTTTTTTTTCTCTACGGGGAATTTTGGTACACTTGCAGTGTAAACCAAGTTTACTAGTTTTCCTCTTTAATGCCATTAACCACTGGAAGCCTGAAAAATGTTTAATCTTGAAGATCTACTTTGTAATAGGAAGGGCAGGCACTCCATAGGACCTGTCCATTGACACTCTCTATAAGAAGTATAGAGATGTGGTTTTATGTTGTCAGATGTTCGAGTGTAATAAATCTTTGTCATAATGCTCACTGTTCTATGTTGAGTCATAGCAGCATAGCAGCGAAATATCCTTTCTGAGTATTTACCTGTGTTGTTTTTAGGAGAGAATGAATGGAGAAACCACCCCCTGTTCCGTCGTCGCTACCCCTATCATATCACTCAACCCAGACGATTCAATCCCTGCAATACTCCACCCCATTCATTTAAGGATGTTTATGGATCAGATGTCAAGCCGGATCATATTTCATCTCAAGAAAAACATTTCTCTGAAATTAGCAAAGCAAAGCAAATGGTGTATTTGCTTCGTAACCTCATATGACTTTATTACAGCTGATTCGTGCCAGAGATACAAGTGATCATTAGACTCTGGTCTTGTGCAATTATTTGTAGATTAGAAAGTCAACATTAGAGTTGGTTACGTTTCAGACTACAATACATCGCTGATCATTACTTAAAGAACTCCAAATACTATTATTTTGCGAGAGCAACAATACCCTCAAAAGTTCTTCCAAATATTCAAAGAATTTTTGCGTTTTATTTTTCCTTTCTAGAAGATCAATAGACAAAGGGCCATCTGCAATGGAAGTTAATTTTTACACATCAAAATATACAGTATGCTGTAATATACAGTATGTTTCTACCACAGTTTATCAATGATACCAATATGTACCTTAAATGTTGTTATACTACAGTATCTAGATTGAAATAAGTTTCCATCCAGCCTATTTTAACCTACGGCAATTTGTAAAGAAGAACCTAAATTAGTTTATTTACTTTTGTCTGTTGGATATTATGCCTTCCAATCTCCTTTCCTTGCTTCGGTGTATCTTAGTCAGTTTTCTGCGCTTGTAAAGCTGCATTTTCTCCCCCTGCTTCTAATGTGACAGTCGTGAAAACTGGCAGCATGTGGTGCCGTAATAGTAAACGGCTGTCACTTTAAAGGAATGAAGGGCTGCCACTGCTGACGTTTTAAGTGATTGAAGGAAAGAGGACAAAAAGGTCATAAAACTGCCATCCCTTTCTGGCAGAGTCTTAACACTCTTCAAATTCTTTACAAGGCCGTTCCATGCAATGTACTGTATCTTCATGTGCTTTCACAGACATGAAAGTTAGGTCTTGATTGCTCTGACCAACCTTTTGGTCTTTGGTCATTCATGCTAACTCCCAATTTTTTTAATAGATCATCTACTGTTAAAAATGACTGTTCAATTAATAGCTTTTTATGGAATTAGGAGGACTCCAACAAATACAGCTTTGTATCATCAGCATAATGATGGGGGAGCAAATAGAGGTCAAATTAAAGGTCTCCTAGAATGGACTCTTGTGGAACCCACATCATATACTGTACTATACTCAGAGCAAAAATCCCCAAGCCGAACCAAAATATTTCAGACTTCCGAATATGACTTGAACCAGCTGAGAACCGTACCAGACAGTCTAATCACCAAGCCATTCAATTAAAATATCATGATCTACGACAACCACCGCACTATGTTTCTCATAGAATCTGTACAGAAGAGCTTTACATTAACAAGTGCTGTCTCACTGAAGTATTTCACGTTTGCGCCATATTTTCCACACTTTTCCTTGAAAAAAAGAAGCTTTCGAGATTGCCTTTTTACTTGTTTACCGACACAGGGTCAAGTCCACATTTTTTCAGAAGTGGTTCGAAGGTAGTGGCGCTGTAGGGCTGGGGAAAGCGGCAGGCCGAGGAGAGCTGTTTTCAATTGCTACCACATTGTCATTCTGCGTCCCACGGGGCAATTAGCCAAGTTTGGGGATGATTAACTTTTCAAAAGCACATTTTTAGTTTGCAAGGTGAATGTGAGCCGCGTGTTATAATTCAGACCAGCACAGCCTTACCATGACGCCCGTGCACATCATGCTGAACTCACGGTGCTGCTGGCTGGTGGTGAACACACCTATTGAGGGACAATAATTGCCCTGCTATTCCCTAAGCACCTTTTCAGGAAAACTTATATTCTAACATGATATCCACTGGAATCTGTGGGACAGTGTACTGATGTCTGTAATCCATCGCAGCTCCTAAAGGTTTACCACCTCATCCACAAATCACAAAAGCTCTGATTTCCGTGCGACCCAAGACACAACCTGCTATAATAACTGCGTTGGTAAGATAATAGTCTATTCATATTTGCTCCAAACCCTACCCCTGAGAGTTGTTTCCTTATTGTAGTAGATAATAATCTTTGACTTTAAACAATTCCCTGTTTTCCCCTTGAGGCCACAACTTGTCATTATATGTCAAACCTGGCTTAGGAGTTAGGTATAAAGTCATGTAGTAATGCTAGGAGTTCATATAAACGACGCCTCGTGACAACTGCCATGTGAAATCCTTTATCTCGCTGCGCAGCTGAGCCTTTGTGGTCACATGACGATCCAGAAGAGAGAGAGAGACACACACACACACACGAACAATGCACAACGTCTCCGATTCATTCAGTTACAGTGTGCGTGTACAGTAAAGTGTACTTTCTATAAGTGTCATACTATATCCATGACTGATATTTTCTTCAGGTACGCCATGTATGCAAAATACTTTTGGAAGTACAAAACATTTTGTGTTTTGTCTGTGATTGTGTTTCTCCTGAGGTTTCTGGGTTTAGCTTTATTCAAAGGTAGCTGCATTTGGTTGTTCTTAAGTCCGTATTTATGTGTCAACGAAAGGATCTCAACTTGGTTTTAACGCTCTAATTACATTTCTTTTATTACCCTGTCCTATATCACACGATGTGAATCTGCCCTTCTTCAAACCAGAGTTTCTGTTGGGGGGGGGGAATGGCTGCCGGTCCACGAGTCCGAGAGGATTTCGGTGTCCTGTACAAACGGGAGAGATTCCGCTCAAATATTATCCGTGTTTATTGAGCTTAAAAACAATTGATACGCAAGCTGTATGGAGAATGAGTTCACGAAGGCGTGTTGATTTTTAATCGTTTTATGGAATATTTCAAATAAATCCAGTCAGTTAACACAGTTTTAAAAATAAATAAATATGAATACTACTACTTCAAATGTGATCATGTCCGTTCGTGCGCACTGAGTAACGAGTGCAGCCGCTTGGATTAACATTTCACTCCAATTTAATTTTGATCAGATTCAAAACTAAATAAATATGGCGAGTAGCTCTAGATAAATGAAGTTTGCGGTATTCTAAATGCCAAATGAGGGGGTGCATGTGTCCTTGTCACCTAGCCTCGTCGTTCTGCTTCTACTCAGCTTTGGATCCGCTCCGTGCGCGTCTACTGCGTCTGCGTTTACCAGCACGACCTGGCCGCGGGGGAGGGGGCGGGGCTTATTTCGAGGTGAAAGGCCAGTTTTAGATCGTCCAAACTGATTGGCTTCCCTTTGCAACTCGCTGAACGCGGGGAAATCATCACCGGAGAGATTTAAATATGTCGGGCTTCAACAGAGTCAAAAAAAAACGGCTGTTACCGGATGACGGAAACTCTTCTTCTAACATATTACTGAGGGGTTGGCGAATATTACGGTATCAAATCATCACGTCATACTAATGGTCGTTCAACCACACTCAGGGAATATCGAGACGACGACAGGAGACATACAAACCTCAGGAGAAACGTTTTCCCAGCCATTACGACGACGACTCAGTGGAGCAACACACTGGAGGTGAATAATGTTTTACTGATTACGATCAACCGCTCCCCTTTGTCGTCATCCAAGTGTAACTTTAAGCGACGCCGATTGCAAAGTCCCCCGATTGTGCAATCGCACAAAGTGTCACGCTCTCCTCCCGCTCGGCCTGTGGGAGGTGGGTCGTGTAGCGCTGAGATTTGGTTGTACAAAATTAGGGATCACGTCTCCTAATTGGTTCTTTTTCCCGTCTAAATAAACTTTCTGCGGTCGTGAACAGTGTGAGCGCACGCTGTCTGTCTCGGTCCCCCTCGCCCCCCCCCCTTCGTCTGGCAGCTGCAGTTTGACTCCTACTGGTGTGACTGGTGTTCTACTGCTGGCCAGGGGCCACACCACCTCCACATGCCTCCGCCCAGCTCTGAGCCTCAGTCTGAATCATAAATCCAAACCACGGCAGTGCGTGTCTGACTGACTGGTTGACTTGTCTGAGCTGATTTGTTACAAGAGAAACCTCCGTTCACCTGTGCCGTTGCACTTTAACTTGATTATATTATAGATAATGGATTCGATTTTATAATGTTGGGGGGGGATCTAGAAAATGCTCCCGATTGAAGATATTTTCATTTATTTTCCATGTAACCAGTTTAGCTTATTATACCAATAAAAGCTACAAAAATGGTTTTATTTTTTTGCATTAAATGCACAAATCACAGATCATTCATTACATGTCAATCGATCTAATGAAATATTTTTCAACCTTTAACATAAATACGAAAAAACATGTTTTTTTTGTTTTTTTTTTAAATTTAAATTCCTGACAGCTGACACTCGTGGCCCCGTGTTATTTCAACAGTGGAAAACAACCATTTGGAGACAGAAACAGACTCTCCCCGGGGCTTCAGGATGAACTCGTTGCTTGTATCATTCTGTTTTCATCTAAATACTGTAATTCCACAGCATGAGAATACTTAGTCCTCCAAACAAACCCATTAAGCCTCGGTGCTTCTCAAAACACGTTCAAACCTTGAGTGACAGTCGATGCTGGTGAGATTCAGAGCCCACCGTCTGCATCTACTTTTAATAGACGCAGGTTCATTATAAAACGCCCCGCAATTAACGATAAAAGATTGATGCACGTTCCCAAAAAATAGTTGCACCAAAAGCATAGTTGCTAATATAATACAATATTTATTTAATATACAAAAAAAAGTCCACAAAAGCCATTGCAATGAAATAATTGAATTTGCCCAACGTTTGCCTCGTGGGAGCGTGAGCGCGGCAGGCCGCATGCCTCCACCCTCCACGGACATCGCTCCGCCATCGTCACCTCTGACCAAACTACACCTTCTGCCAGTGCTTGGAGGAGATGGAGCCGATCTGCAGGCCGGCGAAAAAGACCTGGTAGCGGTGCTTCCACATGATGAAGGCTCCGGCGGCGCAGACCCCGGCCTGGCACAGGTTCAGCACGATCTGGATCAGGAAGTAGAGGCCCAGCGTCCCGGTGACGGCCTCGCAGTCGCTGACCTCCCGGTAGGTGAAGGAGCGGGCGATGGGGTCGCCCGGGTCCAGCCGGCACACGCAGTCCTCGCCCGCCTGCTGGCACAGGAAGCTGCTGACCTGCGAGTGGTGGTGGCCAGCGAACGCCGCCACCAGCACCGAGAGCACCAGGCCGAGGGCGCACAGGACGAAGTAGAGGAGCTGCCGGGTGGGAGGGAGTGGAAAAGAAAAACAAAAATGGAGACGGGTCGGAAGGGTGGAAGGGTTTCAGTTCGGCGAGGTTATGCAGTTTGACATCTCGCGCATTCCTCTGTGAGATCATTTTAGGATATTTTAGAGTGGAAATCTGTAAGATTATTATGTTAAAGAAAAAATAACTGTCCCTTTGTAAGAAGCAGCCATTCAACGTGTTTGTGTTATGCATTCCGTCCTCTATATGCCGTTTCCATACTTGGTGGCGGGGTCCGCCAGGCCTTTCTAGGCGAGAATGCACCGATTGGCCACGTGCGGGAAGTGGAAGGCAGCAGTGGTGAATTTGACGTTGCAGGTCGTGGTCAGTAAACTGTCGATATGGATGAACGTTCTCAAAGAAGAACGAAAATATCTCCACCACCTCAAGTCACGAAGGAAAAAGGGGATCGAGAATCTAATTTGAGTAAACAAAGTGAACGTTTCAACGGAAGAGCCAAGATGGCGGTGAATCCGAATGTTGGGTGGAAAAAAAAAAAAAAAAAAAAAGAGTTTGTAGTTTTAAATGGAATTCTTGGACTTTTAGCACAATCCACCCAACGCAGACAATCTGATGGATCACCAGTTTAAAGCCACACAATGTGTAAAGTACACAATTTTTACCAAAAAATAACAGCTTTAAAACCATTTTGATGGTACACTGATTTGCACTATGGAGACTGGCAACTCTTTCATTCCCACCCCACCTGTTCATCTGTTCCGCACCTCAACTGGTGTGTGCCAGCCCTAATTTTCATTGTTCCACAGGGTTTGTTTCACCCTCTGATTCGGGCATGCGAGCCAATCTGCCAGGCCGAGCACATCCGGTATATCTGCCACATCTGCTCAGGGGGCCGATCCCAGACCCGCAAGGGCCGCTGTCACTTAGGCGTACATTATATTTGTGTTTGTCACATCGACTGTTATTGAAACGTGACCGATATGGTTCAAAATTGTCCGGTAAAAGAATTATTTTCCGGACAGCGGAACGAGTTTTACGACAGTCGTGTTAAAGTGCAATTGCCCTCAGAAACCGTAGGGGCGCCGAATCCCAAAGATGACATAGCGCCGCTTTAAGGAAATTGACTCACATCATGAAAAACAACGCTGTTTTGTCTCTGAATAAATGAACAAAAATGTATACGAAATGTGACTGACTCGGCGATGGATATGCTGTCGGTGTACCTGCTCCCGTCGAAACGACAGGCCTGCAGGTATAGAGCCTGGAGCGCAGCCAGTGCCTCTGCTTAATCACATCGCGTGAAAACACATTGTGTTGTGCATTTCTAAAAATACAGCTGTATTATGTGACAGGGGATTTACATAGATTATATAATTACACAATTCTCCCAAACGCCAACCCTTCATCTTAATCCGTCCCTTATATAACAGAATCCCCACGACCGCACGGCTGCGTTCTGCTGTCTGTCACGGGCTGCTTATGGAATTATGCAAGCGCTTGCGAATGGCGTTCATGAGGAGCTGTGAAATCTCCAGAAGGACCAGTGACTAGAACATATCTGTTGAGGAGTCAATCGCGTTGCCGTTGAAAGACAATTAATTAATCACAAACCGATGAGAAAAAATCCTCCGATATCATATAAATAGTGTGGATAGATACATCCCAAATTAAACAGGATGTGGACCAAAGGGAAAGCCGTCCTACAAAAACAAAAGAAAACACAACTGCTGTATTTGAACTGACTTTGATTGAAATATGAAGGCCCATATTAATCCACTAAATGCTAGAAGTGTGACAGGATGAGGTTAAATCTGTGCCTCTGTTTTCTGACCGAGGATCGAATCCAAACATACAGTGAATCTGAGGAGGAATTCTGTGGCCGCAATATCAGCCAGCTGCTTGAATTGTTGACTTTTATTGGAGGAGAGAGAGAGAAAAAAAAAGAAAAAAAGGCTCCGAGGGGCAAACGCCGAACACAGAGAACCTCTTGCAGCTGTCTGGGGCGTCGCTACATGAGTTTGCAGGAAAAATAGGGGATTTTTTCGATTTTCGAATTTCTGATAATTTTTCACCCGAGCACACTCACCTCTCTGTGTGCAGCCGCTGATTTCCTCGGATGTTGAGTTTTCGGAAACAACATTGGAATCATTGTTGTAGTGGGAATAGTGGTTGTTTTGAGTGATTTGAAAAGCTTTAGGGTATTTAGAACGGTATTTAGAGCCTAGATACCAAAGTATAGACCAAAGATATTGAGTTTCAACTCTTATCTACCAGTTCATACACTATTTAAGGCTCATGTTGTGGTTTGTATTCATCTATAAATCTGTGAGGTGCTTCCAGATTCCAGATACTCCTCACTGTTGGTGACGAGCACTATTAGGTTCACTTTGATTTCTTAAGAAATTTCAGTTGCGTTCATAAAATGTCAATGTCTTACTCAAAACATTTGTAAATGTTAAATGCCCTTCACTCTGACTCGTGCCTCACAACGTCACTGCCAAAATCTGCAGCTTCTCAACCCAAGCCGAGTGATGCAACATCTGTTGCAAGTTGCACAATACCGAAGTGTAAAGTAATGCAATCCTGCAGAATCTCCCCGAAAAAAAAAAGGTTTGCCCTCAGTAACTCCAGCAACCTCAAAAAAAGAACAGCGGTTTTCGACGTGGGGTCAGGAGGGACACCCCCCCCCCCCCCCAGTGGTCCTTCAGGAGGTCCCGGAGGGTCCCCAGCAAAACAAACAGTGAATCCTCATCATTATTTGTGCGTTTTGATCCTAGTTTCACTGTTATCTCCATGACCAGAGTAGAGACGGGCATGGCAGGTTGAACAAAATCACACGTAACAATGACGATCTTCTCAGATTGGGGGTCCCAGGGACAGAATCTTATCAAATGGACCTAAGAGCTTTCAAATTGAGGGTCCTTGATATGAAAAACGATATGGAGCACACTCTCGATATGGAATAACTCGTTTACAAAATCCATGCTGGTCCCCTTGTTTTTGTTCTGATTTTTATATATATATATTTTTTATCTTCTGCATTTTTCCAGTTGAAAGTGTCACAGCAACCGTTGAACCCAGGCACATGAATGAAGTGTCGTTGGATTAGGGGCAGCTCAGACATTTTGTGGTCCAAGTTTGATCCACATCGACCCATATTTGTAACAGGAATTAGTGAAAAACCATTGCCAATCTACCAGAAGTAGCCGAACGTTGGCTGAGCCGGGCGGGCTGCGGCGGTGGTGCCGGCTGGGGTGGTGGAGCAAAATTTGTTTGAACTGATGCTGGATTCCATGGGAACTCGGAAAATTCGTGTAAACTGATGCTTGGGTTTTATGGAAACTCGGAAAAATGTAATTTGGCTCGACAGGAAGTGATGCTGCATTTTAGCGTAACTCGGAAAGCTGTTCCAGACTAATGCGACTAACCTGGACCCTGTGCATTGCTGCCTGAAGCTATATTTTTACATTTATTTCTATTTTTTGTATTTATTACTATCTATCTATATTATCTATCTGTCAACTCGATCTGTCTGTCTGTATATAGTTGATAGGAATAAAGCAGACAGGTATTAGTAAAAATAAAAAGTTTTATTTGATGTACTACGATCGGCCGTTAGAGGGTACATACTGTATATCAGTATGTGCACCTGTATTATTTTTTACCTTTCACTGATACAATATGCACTGACCTTGGCAATAAACTGCACGGACGTCTTCTCATCCGGGAGGTAAGTAATGCAGTACAGAATGAAGCCCAGGACGGAAGCCAGACACAACTAGAACAACACAAAACAACAGCACATATTAGGCTTCACGTGTCACATCCTAATAATGTTATATACCCAACAAAACGTTATCATGTTATTTGGCATTAATGTGTCATCTGATCACAATCATCTGATCAACAGCTTTCCCTCCACTTTCACCACAATAACACACTCTCACTCTGACACTGCCTCTCTCTACATCAGTCTCTCTCTCTCTCTCTCTCACACGCACGCACGCACACACACACACACACACACACACACACACACGTGCACGCGCACACACACAAAGTATTTATCTCTCAGTGCAATTGGAGTCTTGTGACTACCATGCAGGATTTTATTTAAATGTTTTTCCCAGGTTCTTAGGCAGCCACAAACATTCCTGATGACCTCAGTGTTTTTCTCCACGCTGAATCTTATGAGGATCGGAGCGTCCACAGAGATGTTTTGGACTGCACCGAGCTCCCGTGATGGAGCAGATAACTGACCCAGCCCAAAGTCACCCTCGGTGCATATCCTGAACCTTTTTTCCCCCGTTTCTTTTTTTTTTTTTTTTGTTGCCCCGCCATGAATTTGACTGTGACTTTGAAGCCTGTCACAGAAATGTATAATCAATTTATAGGGAATATAACAGATGTGAGAAAGTAACTTCAAATACTCTCATGTTACATGACGATACATATACAAAGATAAAACTTTGCTTACTTGTATATACAATAATAGAAAACGTGACGTACTTCCTTCCAGTTGTGTTTCTTTATTGTACATCGTAAACCAATTTGTTCTGGTCCAGTAATTTGATTGGACGAGTGCCGTCCCATAGTGCCAATATAGAGTAAGACAGCACATGTTTCACCTTATGCATCACTCTGTTTTACAGGTTAATGACATTAGTCCTCAGGAAACGGTTTCTGTGTTTTGTTTGGAATCCTGAAGGAAACTATTTTTGTTTTGCAAAGCCGAATAAACAACAAATACCATGACCTGTTCAAGTTGATAGAAAGCCTTGTTGATACGACTGCTGATTGTTTATCTTTGTCCTGCGGCCATCCATGCCGACCAGGCAACAGCACTTACGAGGAAAATGGACGCCTAACTCAATATTCATTATAAGCAAGTTGATTTGCGTGTGAAAAACAGTGAAAAAATTTTCACTGTTTTGCGAAAAAAGGCCATTGGTTCGAGCAAAATAACATTTTAAAAGAGTCAAATCTGAACCGAAATAATGCTAGCTATAACAGGGGGCTGAAATGGATGGTTTTTGCAGTGTAATTTAAAGAGAGGTAAACAGGCGGTGAGATCATCATCTAAAAGAGAAGTTAAATGCTTAAATGCTCTTGTAAAAGCACATGTAACCCCCCCCCCCCCCCCCCCCGGATGCTGCGCTCATCAAATGAGCGTCGCCTGGCTCTGCCGGCCGTACAACCGCGGCAATCCAGGTTATTCTCATTTGTAGTTTCCACGTTGGTGGAACGAGCTGCCAAAAACGACCAAAGCAAGGACCCCCCTCTCTGTCTTTAAGAAGCACTTGAAGACCCAGCTCTTCAGAGAGTAACTCCACTCCTAACTTACAATTACTTAACACTACCTAGCAGTATTTATTGTTACACTAATGTCTCTGTCGCAGTGTAGCTTGAATGTTATTCTCCCTTGTAAGTCGCTTTGGATAAAAGCGTCTGCTAAATGACTAAATGTAAATGTAAATGTAAAGTTCTTTATTTACAGGAAAGAGCCAGCGACATAATACTGAAAGTGAAGATGAGGAATCGAGAAAGATCAGCTCACAGAGCGAAGCCCTGACTTCACGGAGAAGTGAGCCCCGGTGAAAGCGCTGCGGTGAGGGTGTGGTCTGGTGGGGTCCGGGGGCTCGTGCAGGGGAGGTTAGAGGCCGACAAGTAAACTAATCGAGAAGGAGCTTTTAGAGGGTCATGCGGACGTGACGGGAAGCGCACCGGGGGGGGGGGGGGGGGGGGGGTCACATGCAGACGCCGGCCCCGAGGCAGGGCGAGCGGAGCTTACGATGATGCCGGCCCAGTGCGGCGTCTCCCGGGTCAGCAGCGAGGGGCTGAGGCTCAGCATGAGGAAGGCCACGGTGGTGATGGCGGCGCCGAGCAGCAGCTGCAGCAGCGCGATGAGCAGGGGGAAGCGGCAGCCGCAGCACTTTGGGGCGTCCTCGGCCTCCGGGCCTTCCCCCCTCTTCATTATCCCCATCTCGATCGCAGGCTTCTCCTACTCCCGGCCTCTCGAGTCTTTCTCCCCCTTTCGGCCCCTTTCGACTGCTTTCCCTCCCTTTTGTTCAATCTAAGTTGTCTTCCGTCGTTTGAAACTGCTGTTTTCCCCCCCTTCTCTTGTCTGCGTTTTTTTTTTTTTTTTTTTTTTTTTTTTTGCTGTTTTTGTTTTTATTTTCTCTGCCTCTTCTGAGCCCTTCTCTCTTCCCCTTCCCTGCCGCAGGACTCCTCGCGCTGCCTAAGCCCCGGCTCTGCTGCTGTTTGGAACCAGAAAAAGACTGTGAACTAATATGGAAAACATTTGGCTTGGGTTTCCCCGAGCGGCTCCGGTGCCACTTATAGAGCAGCGGCATAGTGCGGTGGGAGAGGAAGAGAAAGGAATGGGGGAAGGCAGACACAAAGGGGGGGGACTCCAACGTACGACCACACAAGCACCGCACGGCAAAGCGGGGAGACACTTCTGCCATAATAAAGTGGAAGTCGTGGGTGGGGGGTTGGCAGGTGAGGGACTTGCTCAGCCCGCTCGTTCCTAAAGCAGCGTGGAGATTGGATCCACTCTTTGCCAACACTGTCACACAAAAAGGAGCATATGCTGCGGGCCAGGGAAAGTCACATGATTTGGAAGAAGAAGTAACATGATCATGAGACATATGAGAGCATTACTGTTGCTCTGATCCTCTATGAAGATGATGAAAATCTGTAGTAATTGGTGCAACGGCCCTAACCTCGCTTGGCAAAAAAGAATGTACTGGGCAGTGACCATGACTGAGTGCTCATTTTGAAAAAAAAAATAATAATAATAAATGTTCCAAATGGAGTGGATACAGTTTAAATACGGTTTATAGCAAGTACAAGCTGTTGTCTCTTTCTTATAACATTAAAAGGTTATATGTAGTTGATGTAAGATATTAATCAGAGCATGCAACCATAAATAATGACAACACAACACTTAACCAAAAAGGTACCCATCGATTCGTACTTCCTATTTACATTATCAAACACAAACTAAAGTTTTGGGTGGAGGATCCTGGATTCTGATGGTTACTTGACATAAGATGTGATGGCCACCTTCTTTACAATTTTAAATAGGATATTTCACAAACACCGATCAGCCACAACATTTAAATCACCCCTAATAACCACTTTTATTGCGTAGATCTCCCTTGTGCCGCCAAAACAGCTCTGACCCGTGGAGGCATGGACTCCACAAGACCTGGCCACCTTCTTCCACTGCTCCATGGTCAAGTCCTGATGCTCATTGTAGGCGCCTTAGGTGGTGGACAGGGGTCAGCATGGACTCTGACCGGTCTGCGGCTACACAGCTCCATACACAGAAAGCTGTGATGCACTGTGTGTTCTGACGCCTTTCTATCATAACCAGCGTCAACCTTTGCAGCAATTTGTGCTACAGTAGCTCGTCTGTGGGATCGGACCAGACAGGCTAGACTCCACTCCCCACGTGCATCTATGAGCCCAAAGGCGGCCCTGACCCTGTTGCTGGTTCACCGGTTGTACTTCCTTGGACAACTTTTGGTCGGTACTAACCACTGCATACTGGGAACACCCCACAAGACCTGCCGTTTTGCAGATGCTCTGACCCAGTCGTCCATCCATCACAATGTGGTCCTCGTCAATGTCTCTCAGATCCTTACGCTTGACCATTTAACCTGCTTCCAACACATCAACTTCAAGAACTGACTGTTCACTTGCTGCTTCATAGATCCCACCCCTTGACAGGTGCCCTGGGAACGAGATGAGCGGTGTTATTCACTTCACCTGTCAGTGGTTTTAATGTTGTGGCTGATCCGTGTATGTAACACATCATGTTACATTTTTATTTTATTTGTATGAATTGAGAAGATGTTAAATGAAGTAAAACCTTTTTAAAAGTATACATGCACACACACGCACATCTGAACACCTATTCCTATTGCATACTTCCAACTGTTTATTAGCTCTGTGCATGAGGACACTTCCCGCATATGGGCGCTTCACTATGGGAAGTGGAAGGAACTGCAACGCACGTGTCTGAGCACACAGCTGAGCCGCTGCCATGGCTACCGACAACGCACCTTACGGCGGCTGAGACGGACGAGATCAGGTGGCACACCGCGATGTGTGCATTGTCAGCTCCTCACGCCATTTCTTTTAAATGATCTTACATACACGTGCTTCTAGGGTCGAGATTCAATAAGTATATTTCCATGTCAACAGGGTTAATTGGAATGTGGCTCGGTGCAGACGAAAATAATACGAAATAATAATAATCATAATAATAATAACGTAAGAATTATTATTATAATAATAATAGTAATAAAACAATACAATAATAAAAAATATATTTATAATAAGAATTATTATTATTATTAGGATTATACAATTATAATAATAGTAATAAAATAATACAATGATCATCATAATAATAATAATAATAATAATAAATACTGCCTCTGAACAGCGGTAACCCGTAACTCCATCGGTCACACGCCAGCTCGCGTGTGAGCAGACAACCCTGCACGAGGGACAAAGTACACGCCATATCTTCAACTACTTCGGAATGGCTTCTTGTGTTTTGTGTGTATATGTGTGTGTGTGTGTGTGTGTGTGTGTCTGTGTGTGTGTGTGTGTGTGTGTGTATATATATATATATATATATATATATATATATATATATATACATATATATATATAAAGAGAGAGAGAGAGAGAGTATCATCATATATACATATATATATATATAGAGAGAGAGAGAGTATCATCATATATACACATATATATATATATATAGAGAGAGAGAGAGTATCATCATATATACATATATATATATAGAGAGAGAGGGAGTATCATCATATATACACATATATATATATATATATAGAGAGAGAGAGAGAGAGTATCATATATATGTATGTATGTATGTATGTAGGTATGTAGGTATGTATGTATGTATGCACGTATGTATGCACGTATGTATGTATGTATGTATGTATGTATGTATGTATGTATGTATGTATGTATGCATGTATGTATGTATGTATGTATGTATGTATGTATGTATGCATGTATGTATGTATGTATGTATGTATGTATGTATGTATGTATGTATGTATGTATGTATGTATGCATGTATGTATGTATGTATGTATGTATGTATGTATGCATGCATGTATGTATGTATGTATGTATGTATCATCCTGCCTCTTGACTGTTGATTCCGCCCCCAGTGTTGTCGTCCTGCGCCGCCAGCAGCAGCAGCAGCAGCAGCAGCAGCAGCACCGAGCGGCGCGCGTGAGGTGCGGGCGACACGTGAGCTGGGAGCTGTTCCGGGGGCGCGCGTGCGCTCTCGCGCGCCAACAGCACCGCGGACCCGGGAGCCGGAGCTCATTGTGGAGCGCGGAGCCCGGGTGGAGGAGACGACGCGCCGCACCCCCTCGGTGTCTGGACCAACACGCATCGGCGGAGAACATTATAGACATACAGATCTACTTTTTTTTTTGTCATTCAAGACAATCGACGGAGCAGCGTTGGTCAATGGATGAAAGACTACCGCGTTTGCAGGACAGACAATTCATGGAGCACGCCGACTTTTTAGGGTTTGTTGCAGTGTTGTTGTTGTTGTTGTTGTTGTTGTTGTTGTTTGTTTTTTTTGGATTGATTGTTTGTTTGTCTGGCTTTGTGTCTCCTTCGTTCCTTTCTGTCCGTTTCAACGATGCCCAAACGGCTTGACTTGTTTCAGATATTAACCGGGCTGTGTCTTGGCTGTTTCAGGGTGGATTACCCCTCACTCTACATGTGCAAGTCCAAGCGAGGAGTGAAGCGAGAGGACGGTGGGAAGGTGCGCGTCACTCGAGAAGTTTTAGGGGTTTTTATAATGGTGCTCTAATGGTGAACAATGGTGTGATCATGATAAGATTTTTACCATGTGATATTTATTATTATTATTATTATTATTATTATTGTTATTGTTATCGTTGTTGTTATTAATAATAATAATAATAATAATAATAGTAATAATAACAATGATATTATTATTATCATTATTCTTATTATTATTTTTAATTCCATGGCCTTTAAGTGTGTATTTTACTGTGTCTTTTCTCCTATCAGGACGCCTATAAGTTGCCGCACCGGCTGATAGAGAAGAAGCGGAGGGACAGAATCAACGAGTGCATTGGGCAGCTGAAGGATCTGCTGCCAGAGCACCTGAAGCTGACGGTGGGACCCGGAAATTCAAACTTTATACAAAACGAATGATGTTTGCAGGGAGCTTATCTTATATATATATATTTATATATATATATATATATATTTATATGCATTTATTTTTACTTTAGACCATCGGGCATTTGGAGAAAGCGGTGGTGCTGGAGTTGACGCTGAAGCACCTGAACGCGCTGACCGCCGTCACACAGCAGCAGCACCAGAAGATCATCGCTTTGCAAAACGGTGAGTTGCGCGGGACGTGCTGCGTTGGCGCCGACCGGGAACGCGTGCCGGTCGAACCGTTTCGTGCGCCGTCGTCGCCGTCGCTTGGTTGTTGTTTTTTTTTTTTTTTGTTTTAACTTTTTGCATTGCAGGGGACCGCTCCGTGAAGTCCTCCATCCACGCGGATCTGGACGCCTTCCACTCCGGGTTCCAGGCGTGTGCCAAGGAGGTCCTGCACTACCTGGACAAGTGTGACAGCTGGGCGGCGCGGGAGCAGAAGTGCACGCAGCTCCTGAGCCACCTGCACAAGACGCTGGCTCAGTTTCCGCCCGGCTCGTCCCTGCTCCAGCAGCAGCAGCAGCAGCAGCAGGAGGAGGCGCGTCTCGCCGCCGGAGACGCGCCGGAGCGCGACGCGCACAAAGCCGACGGCCAAGCCAACTGCGTCCCGGTCATCCAGAGGACCCAGGCCGGGGAGCTGGAGAACGACACGGACACGGACAGCGGGTACGGGGGCGAGCCCGAGAAGAGCGAGGGGAAGGACAAAGGGCAGGGGCCGAAGGCGGTGAAGATCAAGCAGGAGTTTGGGGACGATCGAGCGGCCAAGAAGTCCCGGGTGAACTGGGGCGGGACCGGCGCGGACCCTTCCCGCCCGGACCTGGCCCTCATGAACTCTCTGATGGGGATTACCGGTGTGGGACAGCAGACGCCTTTTTGCATGCCTTTCTACTTCATCAACCCCTCGGCGGCGGCGTCCTACGTGCCTCTGTTCGACAAGAGCCACCTCGAGAAGTACGTGTACCCGGCGGCGGCGGCGGCGGCCCTCGCGTCCCCCTTCCCGTGGCTTTACCCCGGACTCCCCGCGCACGCATCCGTGGCCGCCGCTGCGGCGGCGGCGGCGGCGGCGGCGGCGGCGGCGGCGGCCACGTTCCCCGGGCTGCCTGCGGAGAAGCAAGCCGGCCTGGGAGCCTCCCCTCTTCCCAATGACTCCGCATCCCCAGACAGTGACATGTCCAACGAGGCAGAGCTGGGCTCACCTGATGACAGGGAGGAGGAGGAGGAGGAGGAGGAGGAAGAGGAGGAGGAGGATGATGATGATGATGATGTAGTGGAGACCCCCCATGAGAGCAAGAACACATAATCAGCTACTGCTTGTAAAACTGGCTATTTTGTCTGTGTAGCCTGCTATTTTTGTGCATACTGCTAAAGAATTTATGTATTCTGGTTTTGAAGAGGTTTTTTCTCTCAGTAGGATTGATCATATCTTACCTATAAAGCAGGGGACAGCTGTGATGGCGCGTGCCTTTTGCACCTTAGATGAATCAATTTGAATGATAATCGACAATGATTGATATTTAGTACAAAAACGTCTGTATTGTCCGTATAGGGCATATTGTGTTGTTCGTTTCCTTCTTTTTTTAAACAAACCTTGACAATGACATATTTTGGAATAGCAGCATTGGTGCCAAAACTGTGTATGATAGAACAGTGCACAGCATCCCAAACGTCAACCAGAGTCACTTTGGATGTATGGTTGCACCTGACCTCTGCCAAGGTTGCCATGGGCTTCTCCGACTCTGACTGTAAATACAATTTACTGTACGATAAATAGGATTTATTTACATGTAAATGTGCACTACATGGGTCAATATGAAATGCAATGTCTGCAGTACCTCATGCCCCAAGACTTCCCCTCCCGGGGGGCTGATTGGGAGACCCATTACAGCTCCGCTTGAGTTCAATCAAACACCTCTCCCGACCAAAAACACCAAAAATAAAATAATATCGCTGTTAAGACTCTCCTCCCTCTCTGCAAGAGCTCATGTCCTTAGGATCTGTGCGCATGCTGACTACAATCGCTGTCAAGGAAAAGAAAGAAAGCTCCCAAAAGGATGATACAAATGTTTGATAATTCCAAAAATAAAGTGCGTCATTCAGAGGGAGCTCCACGACCAGCACCGGGCATCCCTTGAACAAGCATTTCTGCACATCAGGATACCAGTACACCCAACAGATATTATACTAGATAGAATAGCACCTTAAAAATCTTTTATATTGAATGTACATGTATTTCCCAGGTGTTGAAGTTTGTATGTAGGATGACCTTTACTCTTTGAGATGTGAAGTGCACTTTTCTCTGCCTTTGGCTATCCCTGAACCCTGGTCCGCCACCTTACAGTTATGATAGCAAATTACTGTTTTCCCCCCCATTGTTTTTTTGAGAGGAGTTGTTAGAAAGATTAAAAAAACAGAGGATTTGAAAAAAAATAAAAATGATATATATATATATATATATATATATATATATATATATATATATATATATAATTCTTTTGGAAGGTAAGCTTGACTATCTGTAAGACTGCCCGGGTACAATTAGCTTTCTTTTTGGCAAGGAGTGGTCAAATAATGTAGAAACCACTGCTAATTTCTCTTCGTAATACAAAACGCAATTGGCTCCGAAAACACCCACCCAAGATGATCCCACAGGATTTGTGTCAATTCCGGATAAACCACGCTGCAAAAAGAAAGAAATGACAATATGACCGATAGGGCAAAGCAAGGGAACTGTGGTCCCATGACAGGCGGTTGTGTGACTTGCTCTCGTCTCGTCGTCTCGCCTTATCTCTATTTTAGGATGTGTAGAAACCTTGCTCAATTTTGCAAGAGAGTAATTCCCACAAGTTCGGTGTCATTCAGCTGCTTTAGGTTCTGAACAAAGACCGAACAGAGAGAATAGATGGCTTTTTTTTTTCATTTGATTTTATTGTGCATTCATGTCATCGCTTTGTAGGCTCTTTTTTTGAAAGCTTTTTTGCCTCAAATTTGCCATGTTCTCAACTTCTCTATAACATGGTATGTGTTTGTATATAGCTTTTTGTGACTATACCATAAAATACATGTATATGTCGATGTTTAGAAGTCCATTGACTTTTAATAACAGATTTAACTGAGAAACTGTTGCACATTTTTGTTTATGCTTTACACATATGCTGTTCTAAATTATTGCTGATGAATTGTAAAATAAATACAAAAAACAAAAATCTACAGTTCTACATCTTCTTTAACACAAATTCCACTTGCGTACATCACAAAGGGGTTTTTTTAAGGGTCTTTGTAGTTAAAGGTTGTGTGATAGTTTGTTGTTTGCATCAAATTAAAGCAAGACACTTGCCACACTACATGCCCTCAAACACTGGCTTCACAATGACTAAATACTTTCCATAATTAACAGTAATATCTCAAACAGATAAAATGTAGTTTGGCTGTTAGTCAGTCACAAGTCAGTTGTGTGGAATGTACAGTAAGCCAGGGAGGTTTGGACCAAAAGTCATGTGATGAAAGTTATGAAGAAGTGAGATTACTTATGCTCGCCCAGGCCCCTGTAAAACAAGGGCTCTGCGTCTGAAGTGATTAATCACTTGAAAAAGGATAGATTGAAATTGGCGTTGCCCTTAAATGGCCATGTTGTGCAATGTTTTCTAAATCTAAACCATTGATCTGACAAATCTCCCCAATTCACCCCAGAAGCAGTACTAGCTGCTTTTTGCATTTTAACAACTCCAAATGTGTTAATCTCTCTTACACCATCGTTACCCAACACCTGCAAGCACTGTTTCCTTAAACTACAAGTGTTTCCACACAAGCAAATCTATCAGTTTCTAAACAGGTGATAGTAATTTCATGATAGCATATGTTCCACCAAGGTATGACGCTATTCTGTTTTATCATAGTTGAGCACATCTAATATGAACCTCATCAATACTGTTACTTGAGTAGAATACTGAATGGAGGACTCTTTCACCTTGTAAGGACTGATTTTTTTTTTTTTTTTTTTTGACATTTGTACTAAGTAGAGGATTTTAGTGTTTTTCCTTCTAGCAGACAAAACAAATGTATCGTGTATATTCATTAAGCTTTCCAAAATCATCAACGGAGGAGAAGCATAAAGCCAGTGTTTGTCGACTAGACTGATACACAGCATAATTATTTGGATGCTTTGAATAAATAATCTTCTCTTGGGAAAAAAAACAAAAAAAAACAAAAGCCCCCAGAGTTGTTAAGTTATTCATCTGGTTTACTCCTCATGCGCAACAAATAATGATGAATCAGTGATGGTTCATGGCTGGAAGAAGGTTTCCATCTACTGGTGAAATACAGTATATAACAGGTTTGATCCGCCTGGGAAGAAAAGGTTCACCTCAAATCCCTACCCGCATGCACGTTTTATTCTGCCATGTCTCGCAAGAAAACACCCAAAGAAACATCCAAATTTCTCAACGAGTTTATTAAATCATGCAATCCTTGTCATATCAGCAGCCACTTACAGCCATTCATCTGTCAACGCTTTGCTGTAAATTAAGGCAGAAACAAAATACTTCTGTACATTTTGACATCGTATAGGAGTGCACAAGACATAAACAGCTGTAAACACGGGTCACAGCTCCTTCTTCATCCCAAGGCGGTGCTCTCCCAAACGGAGGAACGCCGTCTGACATGGTCCGAGAAGACGAAAAGGGTTAACTACATCTGTTGCATGGCACGAGATAAATCGGCAGAACGTCTCAAAGCACCGATCAGCATTCCTTAGACTAACAATTAATACAGTAACAGACATGGGAGGAAAATCCAGGTTCGGAAGGTGAAATTCCACTCCGGGATCAACTATGTGGATTAGTGTCAACACAGAGGTCCGACTGATGAGTGAATCCAGTCGGAA
Source organism: Zeus faber (assembly GCF_960531495.2). Lineage (NCBI taxonomy): Eukaryota > Metazoa > Chordata > Actinopteri > Zeiformes > Zeidae > Zeus > Zeus faber. Next base: position 17,012,697 of record NC_137201.1, on the reverse strand, counting down.
CAGTGCATGGCTGGGGGGGGGGGGGGGGGGGGGACCATGCCAGGACTTTTACTTTCCGAACCTGGGATTTTCCCACCCCTGGCTAACAGCAGGAAAGTGCTATCGAGGACCGTTACTCTGGTACTTCTACACAAACACCATAGTGTCAGCGGTGGATTTTGCACAAATGCCTTATAATGGTTCATTCTTTGTTGCTATGCTATTGTCATTTCTGTGCAAAAAATAAAATAAATTTGATGTGAAAGTGATTCTTATACATCCACTGTCTGTCCGCCGCCCTCTAAACTGACTATGAACATCAACAGGACTCGAGTAAAACTTCCACTGTGGTCTCTGTTTGTGTACAACGACCGTTTTTTCCCACAAGCAGGAAGATAAGGCACTTGATGCAGGTAGCAGCTCTCTCTCTCTCTCTCTCTCTCTCTCTCTCTCTCTCTCTCTCTCTCTCTCTCTCTCTCTCTCTCTCTCTCTCTCTCTCTCTCTCTCTCTCTCTCTCTCTCTCTCTCTCTCTCTCTCTCTCTCTCTCTCTCTCTCTCTCCCTCTCTCTCCCTCTCTCTCTCCCTCTCTCTCTCCCTCTCTCTCTCCCTCTCTCTCTCCCTCTCTCTCTCCCTCTCTCTCTCTCTCTCTCTCTCCCTCTCTCTCTCCCTCTCTCTCTCCCTCTCTCTCTCTCTCTGCTAGGTGAAGACAATGCATTGTTGTAATTGTAACTATAAACACATTTCTTCGTAAGAAAATATAATTCGCTAAAAAAAT